>NC_136490.1:152531417-152606417 GCF_053919585.1 Euprymna scolopes
TAATAGCAGCACTCCCGTTTTTGTATCTCTTTAACTTTTTGAGCCAAAAATAAAAAGCTTTACTTTTCGAACTACCCTTATATAACTTTTTTCATGAAATTATATTGATTTTTTTCACGAGTTTTAAAGATATTTTCAATTCATGTTTTCATTTTCTGAATTATGACGTAAACATATTTGAATACGAGATTTGTTTTCTCCCTGTATTATAAATAATGTTATATGTTTAATTTTCAGATGTGAAATATTACGAAGAAAATATTGCTTCTATTATAAATGATATTATATGTTTAATTTTCAAATGTGCAATATTACGAAGAAAATAGTGTTTGCATTATAAATGATATTATATGTTTAATTTTTATATGTGCAATATTACGACTAAAATATCATGTTTCTATTATTAATAATATTATGTTCAATATTTAAATGTGAAATATTACGAAGAAAATGTTGTTTCTATTATAAATAATATTATAGGTTTAATATTTAAATGTGAAATATTACAAAGAAAATATGTTTGTATGTGCTTAAAAATTATACGCCAAATTGTAGTGAATATTTATTTTCTTTATTTCTTTGTGTAGCTTATGTATTAATTCATTATTTATTTATTTTTATATAAACAAGGATGACATAAGAAGGAGATTTTTATGTGTCAGCAATTAAGTAAAAATTATTGTTGTTTTGTTAACTAGTTTCGTTTTTGAAGTTTGCACTTTGATATTTTCTTCTAAACATACTTTACATTTTTTATGTTACACGAATGTAATTTTAATATTTCCAAATAAATAATAATATTTACATTTTTATTGTTGTTTCAATATATATATATATATATATATATATATATATATATATATATATATATATATATATATATATATCCCACCATAGACGTCGCATCCCATTATGTTACCTAGCATATTCTCTACTCTTCTGATGAGAAGCATTAGGCTTCGAAATGTCTTGGCATAAAAAGTCCCCTCTATCCCCCAACTAAATGTTTGTATACCCTTATATTTACCAATATATAGTTTTTGTGACTTCATTTTCCATTCTTATTGTTTTCCTATATATATATATATATATATATATATATATATATATATATATATATATATATATATTGAGAGATAGATAGATAGATAGATAGATAGATAGTGTAATGCTAATATTGATTTATTTTCAAATTTCATTATATGATAAGTATACCTACACTTAAGTATCCTGATCAGCCGCACTATTTGCAAATTTGTTGAAAGGTGGAATGAAATTATAGAGGGCAGAAGTCGTTATTTAATTGTAAATTATACTGATAACGTGGAGTGGATACGAAAAAAAGATTTCGCCTTATAAGATGCAAGCAGATTAATTACTTCTTTTGAACAGAATTGCAGAATTATGTCCCTTAGATTAGAAAACTTGGACAGAATTACAGAATTACTTCTCTTAGATTAAAGATATAATAAAAAATAGCAGAATTACCCCCCTTAACAATTAATGTAATTTTTCAACTTACAAAAAATAGCGTTACAAAACAAAATAAAAATATAACGGCCAATTTAAATTAAACCCAAAGTGGCAACGTAAAGAGTCAATATACATTTTCTATCTCTTGAGAACGGGAGTTGCCCCCGAAAATATTTGCGGAATATACGATCTACAATCAGGTAAATAAATGAATATTTATTGAAAACTATTGAATTATTTATCATTGTTTATTCATTTATCTGTTTACAACGACTGAATAATTCATGCATTGACAAACCTTTAAGCACATCTTTTATCCGATAAACAATCCTTCAAGCGAACTACAACATACTTGTTACACTTAGTCTGAGCGAGACAGAGTTTGCAAGAATAAAGACAATAATCCAACTCTCAGAAAAACGAGCAAAATATGGCTGCTGAATCAACATCTTAAAGCGATGCATGAAAAATAATATAATCTTAACGCTCGCCCTCACGCAGCACTACTGACCAAAGATCTAGGAGAATTTGTTTGAAGAATCTAAACTATTCCTGCATATTCTTCTGAACAAGCTCATTCGGATTATCGCTTATTTTGAGGATTATAAAACGATTTTAAGTTAACATCACGAGAAGGGATTGAACATGAGTTAAATTCATATTCTACATCAAAACCTAAAGAATTTTACAAGCAAGACATTTACAAACTAATTGAAAGATGGAATGAAATTAAAGCAGTCAAAGTTATTGTTGTGAATAAAGGTTTTCAGAAATGCACATTTTTTTTTGTTTTCAAGATAAAATTTTTAATCGGCAAACATTTTTGCACTGACCTGATATATTATTATTATTTGATCGTTAAATTATTGCTCGAACTGAATTGCTACGAAACTACTGAATTTTGTTGAACTAAATCTGTTTGAATCTTCTTATAAAACCATGTGATGCAAAAAGCTTCCAAAACTTTCAATTATTTTATATATGAAAATTTACTAAGAATTTACAATATAAAAAATTACTTGTTATTTGCCAGTTTAAATGCTTTCAAATTCTTTTCAAATTCTGGAGAATCACGAAGTATTATTTATTATTTTTATTGGAGTCCTTTGGGATGAATAATTTATTTATTTATTTGCGGACGACTATCCTCATCTTGATAGTTATTGGTTGTTTCACCACGTTTCGGCCAACTATTCCTCTGAAGAAGACCAAAGGAATATTTGACCGAAACGTAGTGAAACAACAACTACTATGAAGACTAGCATTCTTTCTGTATCAACCAATGACACAAGATTTAAATTGATGTCTACGAAAAAATGCATTCTGGCTGATTTAATTTTATTGTTAAATATTTATTTTAAATCTGATTTCCTAAGATTTCGTTTTAATTTACGTTACATATTATTTGATTTCAATAAACAATGGATTACTATGAGTAATTATCAAAGTTACGTAGTTGCACACACACACACACACACACACACACACACACACACACACACACACACACACACACACAAGAAACGGTTAGGGAATTCCAGAAATTATTTTCTTCTCATTGCAGTGATAACGTGCACCAGTTGCAACATGTTGGCTGACGGCAAATCGAGCTGTAATTCTTCTCTGACATACAACTACAACAGCACAGTTGAATATTGGTGCAATTCCGGTTACAGTGCGCACGGAAATAACCTCTTGAAATGCGGTAACAAAGGATCTTGGGTGACTGACGGCACCGGCTTTCAAATGACATGTAGCGGTTTGTATAATGCAACAAGTTTTTTTCGTCGTAGAAGAACTATAGTCTTACCAGACCTACTCGTGACTCATTGGTTCACAAGAATGATTATTTTACTTTGATTTCATTCGAAAAATCATAAATTCTGACATATCGTTTAAGAGCTTCTTCTGGTATAACAAAAACAATAAACCTTTTTATTTCTACATTATTTCACTAGTTTAAGAAGGTCCGTAGTGGGTTGAAATAAATTTATAATAAGATCAGGGCACGTTTGTGTTGTGTTTTTCATATAAATCTTATGTTCTGCTTCGAATTGAGCTATCACACACACACACACACACACACACACACACACACACATACATACATATATATATATATATATATATATATATATATATATATATATATATAATAAACTAGCGAGGGGTACCCGGCGTTGCCCGGGTGTTTGGAGGTGTGTGTGTGGGGGGTTAAAAAAGTAAGTATGAGGATCGAACCCGAACCGTTGAGGCAAAGTTGTGAAAAAAAAAAAAAAGTGCGACGTTAACCATTGCCCCACGGCGACATGCTTACGGAAACACGTTTGAATTTATTTAATTACTTGGATTTAGCAGGTGCTCGTTTTAATGAGTTAATGAGGTCAAGTTTGACTGTGGGATTTCATTTACTGCTGTATTTATTTGCTTCCCCACGTAGCAAATTAGGCACAAGGCCGTTTTTTAATGTGGAGATGAAGGGAAGGGGGGCACCAGCTCCCGAGAGGTGGGAAATGGGAGCTGGATTAGAAACTGTTGGTATGAAGGGTTGCCCCTTCAGTGACCAAGTTTAGATATGTGGGGTTGGCCCCACATATGGTCTTTGCTAGTCATAGCTTTGCAGCATCTGCCGGAACAGATACTACACTTTGATCTTGTCGCCCTGGCCCCGGAGGGCGCTGGGCCTGTTGTATTTATTTGCTCCCCCACCGAGCAAATCAGGCACAAGGCCAATTTTTAATGTGAGGAGGGGGAAGGGAAAAAGGGGACCAGCTCCCGAGAGGAGGGAATTGGGAGCTGGTTAAAGGTCAAGCATGTAGGGTTGCCCCCACATCTGGTCTTTGCTAGTCATAGCTAGTCCTAGCTAGTCATAGCTCCTGGCCCCGGAGGGCGCTGGGCCTGTGGATTTCATGATTTCATTTACTGCTGAACGCTTTTTTCCCCTCAAGATGTTATAGGAAAAAAACTAACCCACATGCGGCGAGCGATAAATATTGAATATTTATCTTCCCGAAATCGAGCAAATTAAATAGACAGGCGAGCTTCGTTGTTAATTGTGAGATATTACGATTTATATGTGATATAAAAAAGTTTTAAAAAGTTGTGAACGGCCGACCACTTATCTTAAAGAAGCCTTTTGTAGACACACAGAAAAAGCGAACACACATACATACATACATTTTCGCTTTTATACTTATAGATTCCACAGCCAAACAATGTCGCAGCCCACAACAGCCATGATCACACACACACACACATACACACACACATATATATATATATATATATATATATATATATATATATATATATATATATAATCATTTACTATAATAATTAAATACCCACAGACACTAGTGTTTCATCCTTTCGACAATCTTCAGTGCAGGGTGTCACGATTAACACCAAAATATTCCATTATAAATGTCTAATTTTAAATGTTATTGTTTAACTAATGCTCATCAATACATTTTTTTTTTTGCTATTGGAAACATCCATTCATTAACATTTTTTTTCTCTATTGAACATTTCGTATTTCATAACTTACAATCGCAGTGCCACTTTCAATTAGGTCATACAGCATTTCCTGAAGTCCAATATTTAACAATTCGGTACTTGTGCATTTAACGAACCAGACGTAACTCAGCATTTGCTCGGCTTTGTCCGGCGCATGACGTCAACAGCCGAATAAAACCGAGCGTTGGCGATAAAATAAAAACAACGCTACAACAAAATAACTGTACAACGAAATAGTAAAATGTAAAAAGATAACAAAAAATAAATAAGTAAAAAGCAAAAACCTACCGTTCATTTATGTTTTTTTTATTATTATTGTTTGAAATTGTTTTCTGTTTTCAAAATAAATACATATAAAACAAGATTTTTTTGTTAAATAATAGGAAACTTTTTTTTGTTTGAAATGTTTGTTTTTTTTCAATTCTTAACGTAAAAAAAATATTGTCTATGTCTTAAACACATAAAAGTTAATTTTTTTTTTTGCAACTCTTTATGTCAAATAAATGGAAAAAGCCTAAAAAAGGGCAATAAAAAGCATTTGGGGGACAGGAACAAGGATTATTTGTACATTGTTTTTTGCCAGAAACAAGGATTTTTTATTTATTTATTAGTGGAAGGAGGGTTTCGGACCAAGAAACCCTCCTTTTCGGCGGGGTTGTATCCATCGAAGACCCAGACCGGTGTCAGAAGTCTGCCGACGTTGTGTTTTCTGCGGTTAAAAACGGACTCGTCGATTTCTACCGTATGGCCTGGGCCTCCAATCTGCCGAGGATTCCTAAGAAAATAGTCCCTGCATATATCACGCAGGAAAATTTTCCAATCCACAATTGTGTGGCGAAAACGTAACCCACATTCGCGATGGAGATTTTTTGTAGATGCCATCTCGAACGTCCATAAGTATATTATTTTTATTATACATGCGATGGTTAGTCGGGATTTTGAGAAGAAGGTCCCAATCCTAATGGAGGTTCATCGACGACATGTTACACTTCTACACCTCCAACCGTAACCGCCGGAAAGGCTTGTTGTCTTTGCAAGTACACAATCCTGGCCAAAATGTAAACACCTTTTCTCTTCTGCCAACAATTTCCGTTGCTGGCAAAAGTTTAGTGCAGCCTCTGGGGTCTGGAGCTGGTCCGCAAGGTTTGTAATATTCATTATTATTTCGTCAGTTATCTTCTTTAAACAATTTTTTTTTTAACTCTCTTCAAATAAGCGTTTCTTGAGTTGTGACGCTCTTCCAATTGATAGCGAAATTCTTGTCTGCGTAATCGGCAACGCTCGGTTATATCCGGCTGTTGACGTCATGCGTCGGACAAAGCCGAGCAAATGCTGAGTTACGTCTGGTTCGTTAAATGCACAAGTACCAACAATTATTTACGCTGATATGTACAGGCTTCGCTACATTGGCATGACAATGTTTCGAGCTGTAGTTAACTATAATCTCGTGAGGCAAAAAGTCTGTTTTTTTCCTTTATGTGTTCATATTGAAAAATCAACATTGTCATGACAGTATCGCGGTGCCGGTGTATACCTATATACACAGGGTGCAGCAATAAAATTGTCGCCATTTTTGTTTGATTAAACAGTTTTTTTTTTTGTTGTAGACCATCTACTAGTTGGCCAGTTGTGTACAAATCCCAAGAGTGATAGAAGCCTTTTATTATGTCTAAAAGTGACAACATATTTAATGAGCGAGATCGGAGATGCGCCGCTGTACAACTCATGCTTACTACCGGTCCAAGTTATGATAACAGGCCCATTACTAGTACCCTCAAAATGCATCGCTGGATTACCACGAAAAAAAAAAAAAAAACAGGGACGTGCCCAGGGTGATTTCAAGTGATGGCCATCTTCGAAGTCAGCTTGAAAGTTAACACCAAAGTGTACCTGGATTTACTGAAGAGTGTAGTGATCTCCTGGTGTAATAAGGTGGCCGCTGGAAGACCCTGCATGTGGCAGCATGACACGGCGCTGGCCCACAAATTCAAAGAGACCCAGGGTTGGCTTCAGAAGGAGTGCTGCGACTTTTTATCCTTCTCACTGGCCCCTTCCTCCCCGACCTGATCCTATTGAACTACTTCGTATGTCGAGAACATCACCAACATGACCTCCCATAACACAAAAGCCAGCCTGATCACCGACATCCACCGAGTATTACCTTTTATGTTTTCTTATATTACACCATTGCGTATTGCAACTTGTCTTACAATTTTCGGATTTTGTGCTACGAAACAGGTGCTGTCGAAAATTGTGAATGTCAACGTACTTAAACGAATAAATTGTAAGATGGTCAACATCATGTAACTTGAAATATAGACTTTTGTCATTTATTTGACTCACAAGCAGAAGGGCCTGGCATATAAAATCAATAGTAGTTTTTTTTCATAAGAGGAAGGCATATTTGGAAAGAACGTTTCTGTTTAGAGCACACTAGAACCATAATACTTGACTTTCGCATTTAAAGCCATTATATAAAATAAAAATAATTTTATAAAATCAACAAATGTTCTCTATAGTGTGGACTATAATGTATTGTGGACTAATTCACTGCGGTGAGACATATGAAGCTTTTCCATGTGCTCTGCGATAGGTCCCTGATTAGAGCAGACAATCAATCGATGATAATAAACGCAAATGAAGAAACATTCGTTGATCCTCATTCAATCCCGTGTGACCCACTCTTCACAGGTAAGCAAAGTGTCTTAGTGTGGCAGGACCCGTCAATCGATTTGGTTGGTTTTGATTTCGCAACAGGGTTGATATGTCGCAGTTTTGTCGATCTGTCGCGCTAGAAGAAAAGCAATTTCATGCACACAAAAGAAAAACAACTCAGGGCTCTATTCTACTGATTAAATTCAAGAAAGAATATACAGATATATAATCATGTACAATTGTTCAATGTTGATTTGACAGACTGCACCGAATCGATAAGAAGATTTCTCTGGATATTGCGGTGAGATGCGGAAAGAGAGATGGAGCATGTGGCCATTCGACGAGTAGTTCTGTCTCAACTCTCAACAGCTCAGACTCCCAATTCAGCTTCAATTGACGGATTCGACTCTGCTCCCCGTTCATATACTCAGGAGAGGAGTGAAACCGAGTTATTCCCTGGACCAATCGTATCCAGTGACGTCACCCAGGAGAGGTTTTACCTCCCGCGAGTGTACCTGTCGATTTGCAAACGTTCTTATGCCTCTGGGTCGCGTGCATTGCACTCAAACTATAAAAATCCCTAGTCTTGAACGCTGAGTCATTCCATTTTCGGAGTACAAGTTACAAAAACAAATGACATATACGGCAGTACAACATCTCTATTGTAGAGTAAATAATAGGATGAAAATTTCGTCGTTTCGTTTACATGAAACCTGACAGCCGTTAATATTTGATTCATGTATATGTCCCACGACTGTTTATTGTCCCCTATTTTCTTCGCTAGGACGTCATGCATCGTTATGTGGAACCTTTCGACTTTGCCGTTACTCTGAGGGTGATAGAACGATGTGGTCACGTGATGCACATTGAGGTCCTCTAATGCCTTTTTCATTATTTTGATTATGTTCTCAGGCCCATTATCCGTTAAAAGCTGCAGTGGTGCCCCGAATCTGGGAAAAATCTCGTCAATCAACAGGTGCACCACTGTTTCTGCTTTTTTATTCGGAACCGCAAAAGCCTCTTGCAACCACTGTACATATCTATTAAAGTCACTATGTATTGGTTGCCTGATAGAGTCTTTGGATAAGGCCCGGAAACATCTAACGCTAGTTTAGCGAAAGGAAAAGGAGGCAAATCGTTCTCCTGCATTTGCGGTTGCTGTTTCCTCAAATTTCTGGTTATATATATATATATATATATATATATATATATATATATATATATATATATATATATATATATATAATCAGAATATTTACACACACACACACACACACATATATATATATATATATATATATATATATGTGTGTGTGTGTGTGTGTGTGTGTGTGTGTGTGTAAATATTCTGATTATATATATATATATATATATATATATATATATATATATATATATATAATCAGAATATTTACACACACACACACACACACACACACACACACATATATATATATATATATATATATATATATATAATCAGAATATTTACACACACACACACACACACACACACACACACACATATATATATATATATATATATATATATATATATATATAAAAGGATTCCCTCAGCCTTGACAGACTATGAATACCCACTGTGTGGGTGCCTGCGCGTGAAAGTCTTGTGGCAAGAGTTGCACAATCTCCAACCACACCTCTCTGGAGTAAACGTTGTTAAATACCAGTGGCAAGTGGAGATTCAGAACGACTGGAAAAAATGCCGAGATAAGTGGAAAGCACATACAGCGCCTAGAATTCCCAAAGCCACCCATCTGGTACTATCCAGGCTCAACGTTGCTTAACTTCAGTGATCTGACGAGAACCGGTGTGTTAACGTGATCATAACGTGTATATATATATATATATATATATATAGAGAGAGAGAGAGAGAGAGAGAGAGACAGAGAGAGAGAGAGAGAGAGAAAGAAAGAGAAAGAGAGAGAGAAAGAGAAAGAGAGAGAGAGAAAGAGAGAGAGAAAAAGAGAAAGAGAGAGAGATGGAGAGAGAGAGAGAGAGAGAGAGAGAGAGAGAGAGAGAGAGAAGGGAAGATTAGATGATAGTTAGATTTTGATTGCGTATGAATGTAATTTTTACACCTTGATAATGGCAACTGAAAACTAATTTCTTGGCTAAAATTAAAGTTTATGGATTGACCAAAATCGAGTATTATATTTCCTTTGTTTCCTTGCACGATTACCAAAATATACACAGTCTTTCTTTAAGGAAACACTATTTTATATTTTTTTGCTTTGATATACATACATACATATATATATATATATATATATATATATATATATATATATATATATATATATTTAATTTTACTTTTTAAATTTCATTTATATTTATTTTCTTGTATCTAATTTCCAGAATCCAAAACTTACATCGGCTGCTACACTCTAGGAATGGCTACATCCACAACGACGAAGTTGAATGATTGCAGGCTTCACTGTCAGATGAAAGGTACTCACTACGCTGGGTTTAATAATGCCGGATGCAGTTGTAGTATGAACTTGCTGTCAACACAGACGACAAACCAATGCAAAGAACGCTGCAAAAGCGATGGGAAAATTACCTGCGGAGGTGTTGGCAACATCCGGACAGTGCATTTTTCATTTTGTAAGTAAAAATTTTTTTGGACGTTTATCGTTTCAATAACCCCGTCGTCAAAAAACTAAAAACATAAAAAAAAAAAAAAAAAAAAACTAAAAGAAAACCTCACAAAAAACGGTGCTTATCCAACTGGTTCTCAATATTAAAAAAATTATAATTTCACAAAAACTTTACTATGTACGTACCTATTATGTTAAAAAAATTGTCCACCAAAATTTACGCAAATTTTATCCTGTATTTTAGTTTTTAAAAATAAGATAAAATCGTCCTCGTGCAAATTTTGGAATGCATCATTAATATAGAGAAATGGGAGCTTTGTTGACTCGTAAATTTGAGTTACGTCTCTTGCGCAGTAATCTTAATGCATACGAAAATGGCCGATGAGAGAATTCGACAAAAAAAAAAAATACTGGATGAATTTCATAATTCTATGTGTATCGTCTTTTTACCGTAATACGTACCTACATAAATAAACATGCTGTGCTATAGTTTGTTTTCATTTTACGAGCAAATTTAAATGTTGACGTGAAACTCGATAAGCTCCCCAAAAGTTATCATTTGTAAAGAGTCCGATATTGGATGTGGCTGCCCAAAAATCATTATCTCGTAAAATATCGACTTATTTCGATTACAGACATCTAGTTCTTTTTTTTTATCTGATACTTTTTTTACCACTATGGGTTGATTAAATTGTAATCACACAAAATCATAATCATTACTTATGCGTTTAGATACTAGGTCTTTTGTAATAACGCCAACTCAGTAACGACGCAAGCCCTCCACCCACTCCTCGACGACCGAAGCCCGTGTCAACCAGGACAATTGGAAAAATGGTATGAGGCCTGGGATAATGCGAGATCCCTGATGATGCGAAGTCCCCAGCAACAGTGACGTGAGGCCTATGATGAAGCAACGTATCTGACGGTGGTAGGCCTCTGAGAAAGCGAGTCCAATAACAATGCGAAACCCGTAACGACGCAATGAGGATGCGAGACCAAAGACATAAAGAAGCCACTGACAATGTAGGGGTGTGGCGACGTGAAACCCGTAATGATATGAAGTCCCTGACGATGCGAAGTACATGAGGAATCAAGGCCTATGACTACCACGATCCCGCCATTATACTAATCCGGCACTGCATATGGAGCATCTATATTATAAACGCCAAGGCAAGGACGTCCATAAAATTTCTAAAAGTGTTATTGGAGGGAGACCTCCATAACCAGATATATTTTTAAACTACATTGACCAGAGTACTTGAATCATCATCATAGTATGTCACTCTATCTCCAGTGGCAAAGCTCTTGTGGGGTGATAGTTGCTGCGGCACCTCCTGGTCCTATAATAAGGAATGGCAATTATCGTTGCTCTGCCACGCTCTGCCTTTGCTATCACCTCTCGACGGATATGCGGCGGAGCGATTCAGGACATCATGCAAACAGATGACAGGTTAGTCGATTTCAGATTGCCGGTAATCGTCCTGCATGCCTTGTTGAGCTCGACATCGATCTTTGCAGCAAAAGCATAATCAGAACGATCCCATGCCACTGCGCATTATTCTGCGGTCGAGTAGCACAGCGCTAAAGCTGACAGGCGTCAGTGTCGCAAGCAGGCTGTTGCGCGTCGATAGCTTCTTGTGGAGCTTCTCGACGTGGATTCTGTATGACAGGAAGCAAGCCTTCCCGTGGCGTTTTTAATAATTTTTCGAGAGAACGATTGCTGCATAACACCCATCTCGGCAAAAAGTACTTCGATAAGTATGTTTCAGGAAAAACAGAGTGTTGCATTACCGAAAATATCAAAATAGAAAAAGAAAAAAGAGTAAACAGTTTAGAAGAGGCGACGACATCGTATGAACATGTCATCAACCGAAATATATTTTAAAAGTTTCATTATATTGGGAAGATAACAGCTTGAAAATACTGTTAAGTAATTACATTGATTCTAATTTTTTTTATTACAGCGTATCAACCTATTTCCTGGTTATTTAAATACGAATATCCTTTGGTAACGTTTCTTATGCCTTGAGTTCTTAATATCTTCAAATATTCATTCATCGAGTTTTCCTACACTAGTTATTCACAATATGACTTTATTTGTATACCACTGGGTGCAATTTTATGTCATCCCCAGTGTGATGTCATTCTATGCGACTAGGTGGATTGCTCTGTCAAAATTTCCGTATTAAAACACAGCGTGTGTAAAAAAAAACACATCGTAGAGCAACTATAGAGCAACCAGTAAAAAAGCATGTGGTCATCGTAGCATGCAGGCACATTTGTTACCTTAACTCGATCTTGAGAGATCTGCACAGCACATTTTCACTGAAGAAACGTCCCAGAAAGAAATCGGCAACCGATCGAAGACAATGAAATAAAATACCAAGATGAAAGCATCTTTGAATCAACTTATTCTAACGAACAAAAGCAAAAAGAAAATATCCAAAGTTCCTCAATCCAGACTTAGCATTCGTCAGATTTCGCAATCTGTCTTTTCTTCCTCAAACATGTTAAGAACAATTATTGTTTTATATATTGTGTTATAACTGTGATAGAATGGGTATTTGTTATCAAATAACATTTACGGCGAGTTTTATTGCTTTTTTCGTTGTTAATCGAACCCAAGTCTTGGGCCAAAATTTAAATTACCCATAATCCCATTAGAAAAGGTCGCCAAGTAGGTAAAATGGTCGATTATAATCTTATTGGAATGATCTATAATTACATTGGATTACGGACAATTTCAATAGGGTTGGCTATAAAAATTGGCAAGTTCAGTACATTTTCTTCAAAAGTGATTCTGTCCGTGTAATGTTACATATTTTTGTTGATACAATTCGAGGTATCTTCCCTCAGTATTCTCTCACTTTGGGGGAAATTACTATAGCGAAAGTTATGCTCCTTGGTTAAAAAGGGTGTAGAGTCTTTTGATGGTATAGTGTATCCACAAACGTTATTGACAACGCAAAACCTGGTAGCAACTCCTGTATGAACACACGATCAAGAATTAAGACCAGTATTCATTCTGAAATGTATTTGATCACTTCTAACAGAAAGAACCTATGATGATAATGTAAGTTTTTCCCTTTGTGCTGAGCACACACACACACACACACACACACACACACACACACACACACACACACACACACATATATATATATTTACATCCTTTCTTAATAATACTTTGTGCATTATATCTGTATCAGATTAATGCATTTAATTATCAGTGTGCATAACAGTTTTCTTCCTTATTCAGATAAATGATTAATAAATGTTATATTTTTGTCAACACAGGTTTTTTATTATATTTTTCAAACGTCAAACGATACTATAGAATACAAGGCATCAGACAGATGATAGGCACTTGTAGAAACGAACCTGGGGGGACTATTTGGATGTTGCAGTATAACTCTCTAGCTATCATCCGGAGCAACGTATGATGATACCTTGTAAGGTCTAGTTTTGCTGAAAAAACCCCTTTTCCTCAGGTGGAGGTAAATCCATGAATTAAAAAACCCCAAAAAATAAATCTGAAAATGATATTTTCATTTTAAATAGTAAAAAATCAATCAAATATTTGTTTCGTTTGTTTTTGGTTGAATAAACAATTTAACTTTCCCAGTAATGTATAGGATCTACAGCAGATTCATTTGTATTCTCTATCCACGTGTTACTAATCTTAATAGAATAAGAACATAGAATATTTATATTCTTAACCGTTTAGAAAGCATCACAAGTCATGAGTTCAATTCAATTCGATGAATTTGTCAAACTTTTATATATTGTTTTTCCTTCTATATAAAGTGTCTATGTGCGTCTTTCTCTAACGTATTCTAATGGCCTCTTTTAAATCAT
Organism: Euprymna scolopes; assembly: GCF_053919585.1. NCBI lineage: Eukaryota > Metazoa > Mollusca > Cephalopoda > Sepiida > Sepiolidae > Euprymna > Euprymna scolopes. Next base: position 152,545,541 of record NC_136490.1, read on the forward strand.
CACGTGGATATTGTGATTGTTTCTTCACCCCTCGCGTGCATCTTTCTCATTTTATTATATATACAAGTCTTATATACAGTTTATATACATTTAAACAGTCGAGTGTTTACACATGGTCGATCTCCTTTAAGGACCCTTAAGTTGGGCATCTACCTTAGTAGTTCTTAACTGTGTGTGTGGGGGGTGCGCGTATATATGCGTTAAAAGATCACAATACTTTTTTTCTATCTTGCGTCTTCTGGGATGCGGTTCTTCTCGTCACTGGTCGATGAGCTTTAAAGAGCATCTAAGATGAAAACACGACACCGATTTTCTGGCAAGGATCTCTTGATTTCATCTGCTAGTAAACCTGGGGAACCCCTCGCATTGTTGATTCAAGCTTTCATGCGTTTCCGTCGACGTATTTTTCCTCTGCCCCTTCTGGTTTCGAACTAACTCAAGTCCGACTGTCAACCAACTTCGACTTCAATCAACCGTCTACTCTCTTCTTTTCTACTTAAAACCCCCATGTGCGTTGTAACCGGCCTGCACTTAAAACACACCGACTCACTTTTTAGCATGTAGGTGCACACTATGTCAAAAGACATCATTAAGTCTGATATGTCACCGGTAACTCCTGGACCTTTCTGCACCTGCTCATAAGTTGGATTCAACTCAGTACCGCATTAACCACGTTATTGACACACAATAAAACTATATAAGAAGCTTCAAATGCCATGTAGGACTAACAGGCAGAAATTTACACAAAACCGTATACAATGACACATAAACTTCGGTTGAATTGCTGCGTCGTTAGAGTCCATTTCAATTTCCAGAGATCCTGATCGAGAAATCGGTCCTCATCATATTTAATCTAAATCGACAATGATTTCTCATAATGCATGAGCGGACCTATTTTCTGAACGAAATTTAATATTACGTTCTGAGGGAAATCATAATGGTCACTGAGGATTATAAGCTATTGTGATCAGTACATAAACGTCGTCATTCAAGGGAGAAAAGGTTAAGCTACTCGAGTCATATTTCGTACGGCAGATCCCGTATTTCATGCAGCATTCGTGTAAGGAGTTGTTGAACTCTCTCCGGATGCCGGAACCACATGTTAGATATGGACCAGAGGCCTGAAAATGCTCTAACAATAGCCTGGCGAGGATGACGTAACATGGAGGAAATATTTCAGAAGTGATTTTGCAGAAGGAGGGTCAAATGATAAATATAGGCCCCGTTACTTTTTTTGCGACGGGGTGATGTGACAAGAGTTGGAAAATGTGATTTTAAGAGCCAGCGCCCTAGAGGAAGAGCCTCTGGCCTGCAAAAATGCCTGAACAGCCTCGTCGGCATTCCCTAGTAGAGGCGCCTAAAACGATTAGCAATAAAGTAACCTCTCTTCTCAAATGAAGAAATAAATCCTGGGAGAGTGGACCTTCTAGAACTACACAGTGAAATGCATAGCCCATTCAATATGGAATAAGCCATCTGAACAAATTTCCAGACTCTGTTGGTTTTGGTGTCAAGAGAAGCAAGGTGACCAAAATGTCAAGATATTTGTGAATGGAGTTGTGCCATTGCCCAAAGTAAGAGTCGTATGGCAGCATTTATCGATTTTGAAATTGAGGTGACGTCATTTATGTGTAAATCGTTTTAAACGTGATGTTTTACAGGTATTAAAATGATACTGGAAAGCCTTCTACTCTAATATTTTCTTCCCTCGGATTGCTAGACTTTGGAATTTCCTCCCTGCTTTCTGCTTCCCTGACTATACTCACACGCAGATCTTTAAATGTAATATAAGCAGACATCTTCTTACACAGTCCCCTGTAAAAATGATTTCAAATAACATCCTCTTATTGTCAAGAGGCAACGTGCCTTGTTTGGGGTAGAAAACAGTAAAAATTCGACATTGCATTCCTTATACAGAGTGTTGTACAGTAGGTGATTTTTGTTTATTCTTTCAGACGGATGCTACGTGGATCCAGTTGCTCCAAAAGTAACGGTAAAATTTCCACCTGATTCCATAAAGACTTGTATTGAATACTGTCGGTTGCAAAACGCCCGGTACGCCCTGCTTCTTCATTTCGACCAGTGTAGTTGCACAGATGCTGTGAGCCCAACAGCGAAACCGGCTACAACCTCGAGATGTTATTACAGGAATGTTACAGACGCTTACTTTGTGCGCATCGTCGGTAAGAAATCTGTAAAAAAAAAATCGATGTTTTCAGGAAATCGAAGTGATTATGTTACGCAGATGACTTACTGTTTATGTAAGGTAAATTTAGGTACGACAAATGTACGACATACGGGTTGATTCTCTATCTGTGTGATATTTAGGCACGTCATTCGAGCAATCTGGGATTCTTATATCAAGAACAATCAGATCAATAGATGCCCCCATTCTGTTTCAAGAGACAATGGACACTCATGTAAGGGTAGCTGTCCGTGTAATTGTGAGGCAAGGGTTGCGCAAATCTCACACCAAACTTCTCCTGAATCGGTGCTGCTTGGGTCCAGTGACAAGCCTAAGACTGACTGGAAACAATGTCGAGATAAGCGGAGAGCGCGTATATCACCTGGAATTCCAAAATGGTCACCCATTTTAGTACTGACCAGGATTCACATTTCTTAACTTCGGTGATCCAACGGGAGCCGGAGTGTCAACGTGATTATGCCATATAGAACGATGAGAAGCAATTGATTTTAACTTAGACGGACTGGCAGTATGTTTTTCTTTTTCGTTAAAAATCTTTGTAAAATTGAAGTTTTTTTTCTTTTCAAATTAAGGATGATTATTTAAAAATACGAAAACATAAAAAAGTGAACATAAAAGGAAATGTTTGTTTTCTTTGTTAAAGTCGGAAATGTTTTGTTTTTTTTTATTATTTAAACAGTGTTTTGTTTCTTATATTAAATTTTTACCGGCTTTTTTTTAGCGAAGAAGAAAAAAATAGCATGGCAGTCCGTCTAAACCAAAATCGGTTGCTTCTTGTTAATCTGGATATAAGAATCCCAGTTTGCTCGAATGAAGTGCATTCACACGCGTAAATAATCAGAAGGAGCCACTTGTCGTGCCTTTGTCGTTTCTTTGTCGTGCCTTTATCGTGGCTTTGTCGTGCCTTAATTTATTAGATATAAATAGCAAAACCGTTATTGAGGTCGACATTTTGTGCATAGACTAAATACTAAGCGTTAATAAACATTTCCTCGTTTTCCTCAGAATATTTGTTTACACGTTGTCTTGTCAGCATCAATTATGCATTAAATTGCTGTAATACTTATCCCGAACGAGTTCATTATTATAAGACACAATTTTAGCACTTAATTAGCCATTCGTGGCCTGGGTGTTCAAAATTACCTAGAAGATCAATGGGGTCAACACAGTCCCAATCATTTCGAGTAAGATAAATACATAATGAATGAAGTCAGAACTGCCAAACTTTACATAAGGATTCTTCAGACCGTTTATACTGTTTTTGTATATATTGTAAATTTTTCTTAGATGTGTGTAAGAAATGAAAAACGCCCCCTTTTTTTTAAATTCCATTTCTTTTTAATGAAACAACTACATGTAAACAATCAAATGTTAAAAAAGGCATATATATTTGATATTCTTATGCACAGGCCGACTGACATGATAGAATTTGAATGACTGCTAAACACTGTTTTCGAGTGTCTAAGGTCTCTCTGTACAGAGATTTGTCAGGACGACCTGACATGTGAATATTTTTCTGTACAAGTAAACCCTGACTAAATATGCAAAATCACATGGTATTCGCATCACAAATAAGATTCCCTCAGTTATAGCTAACACGCGGTGGTTTTTACAAGGAATGGTGAACTGTCTCCAAGTGATGTTACACCAAGTAAAAGCACAAAACAGGGTACTCTATCAGACTAGATGAATTCTTGTTGAGACAGACGTTGTAGTTTCGGGAAGCAGATATTGGATTTTGTCAAAAATAGAACCTGATTTAAAAAATAAAACATCCTAACCCCAACCTCAACAGAAAGAAAACCTAATCCTAACGCAAACTACGTAACACTAGTTATATGAGGTATGATTGAAAAAATGGTCGGCAAAAAAAAAAAAAAAAAAAAAAATAGGTGCTTCTTCATTATTAAAACGAAATTCAAAAAATCGAAATATTAAATTTTAAGTAAAACCAATGGTATCTACTTAATTGGCATGTCGCAGTAATGAAAATATCCGAAGATTTTTGCTAATTGTCTTCGAAAACTGTGTTCATTAATAATCAATTTTCTACCTTATCGTTTTTTGTAATTTTTGGGTATTTTCATTACTGTGACATATCAATTAAATAAATCCTATTAGTTTTACTTGAAATTCAATATTTCGATTTTCGGATTTCGCTCTAATAACGAAAAAGCACAAAAAATCTTTAAAAAATGTGTTTCCTATCAGTTGTTTGCTATTCAAAAATTAAATATTAATGAAACTTACCATACGATGAGTCGGCGAACAAGTAGAAAGAAAAAGAAAGCGAGTGAAAGATAGATAGATAGATAGATAGATAGAGAGAGAGAGAGAGAGAGAGAGAGAGAGAGAGAGAAAGAGTAGAGGTTCATGGAGGTTGACATAATGGTTATAATGTAATTAATATAAGAACATCCGGGTCTTTCCTCCTGCAATAATGTGATTGGCTGATTAAGCCGGCTGGTAGAGATATTTAAGAGAGACGTCGAAAGCTACACAAACTGTACACCAAGAACTCCATTTCGATTACGGTACTCATTCATACTGCGACATACTAGAGTTATTACTCGAACTAAAGCAAGACCGTTCAGCTACTTAAAGCGATATGTATCCCTTTCCCGGTGTAACAGAGCACGTGTGAGTGCGTGTTAAAGTATTAGCAGGAGTCGAAGGATAGCTGGCTAGCGAAAATATTAGCAACAGCAGCCGTTAAAGCACGTATGCAAATTATAAAGTGTGCGTGAGCTTGCGTCACAAGAAAAGGAGAGGAAAAACACTCCACGTGGTCAGCAGAAAAGGGCAATGCGCACCGGCCAAGATGGACGTGTGAAAGTCGAGGGCGAAAAAGCGCTGACTGGCACCGCGTGGAGTGGCGGCGAAATAAACTTTGAAGAAAAGCACATGCGTGTGCGTTTTGAAAAGATAATGAAATGCGTTGTTTTGGAGAAGAACCACGAATAAATGCATTTCATTTGCACTTTAAAAATGCCGAGTAAGATTTATTTATTTTTGTTTGTTTGTTCCTTTGCGACGGTACTAGACGGCGTAGGGAGTCCGAGAGAGATTTGAACTGTAGCAACACAATTAAAAAGTAACGACCACACCATGCTACACCGGGATCATATCAGATTAGAAACAATTAAATTCGGTGGTCAAGTAGTTAATGACACAGACTGACGACCTTGTTGTTTCGATTCGAATTCAATTTGTTCCATAAAAATCATTTTCACTTATGATGTTGGCATTCACGTGGCCCCCTCCTCTAATCCCTGATTGTTCTCAAGAAATAATTCTGACTAGAAAAATATCAGGGAAACCAATACCAACAATAGAAATTTCGGATTCATATGAATTGATGATTACTAGATATTAATTATTTAATATCAATTGTGTTGGTCAACCTTGGTGATAACAAACCGTATCTTTTCTCGATCTTTCTTATCATGAACGAGGACTTTTTTGTTATGCACATCTCATAACAACTAGTTGTTACGATGCCATGTTGAAATTGAATACTTTTTCTTATATTAAAAAAATTAAATAACTTGATAAACTTCAAGCTCGAAACACGATGGTTTATTCTTTCGTACCACTAATTAAGTTACAACAAAGTCACATTGATGGCGAATCAACCGCAGTTGATCGCCTAGTGACAGAAAAACGAAAGAGAGAGAGAGAGAGAGAGAGAGAGAGAGAGAGAGAGAGAGAGAGAGAGAGAGAGACACACACACACACACAAATATATATGTTAAGCGCATTGATTAATTATATTTTGTTTCGTTAGACCATTTTAATACACCAGGTTACTCTTGTTAAAACTGACTTCAAATTCATCCCAGAGGTTCACCAACCCCGCATATGTGATGTCATCGTCTCCTTCTTCGTATATAACTATTTAATCTGGATCAAAATACCGTAGGTTTACAACGACTGATTTTTGTGTGTGGGAGGGGAGGGATTCCATACTTATAAATGTCCGATAATGTGTTTCCTTATTTTCGAATTTAGTCCGTCAAAACTTACATGCTCATACTCTCCCTCCCTGTCTAAAGTCATAATACGCCTTGCGATAAATACGGATAACATTTCGTGTTTTTTTCCCCATTTTTTTTTATTATCGAATTCAAACAGTTTTATTTGTTTTGTTTTGTTTTTATTTGTTTTTTATTATCGAAATGAAACGAAAAAGTTTTATTTGTTTTGTTTTGTTTTTATTTGTTTTTTATTATCGAAATGAAACGAAAAAGCTTTATTTGTTTTGTTTTGTTTTTATTTGTTTTTTATTATCGAAATGAAACGAAAAAGCTTTGTTTGTTTTGTTTTGTTTTTATTTGTTTTTTTATTATCGAAATGAAACGAAAAAGCTTTATCTGTTTTGGGGTGTTTTCTTTTTGTTTGTTTGTTTTTTGTTTATTTTTACTTGTTTTATTTTGTTTTATTTTATTTTTTGGAGCTGCTATCTTTAAAATTATTACTAATCTGAAAACGACATTAACGTTTAAAATACAGGATAGAAATAGTTTCTAAGATATGAAGAAAGTATAGTTTTAAAAAGTGGCGATCACTTTTCTGTATTAATTTAATGTGAAATGAGCACCCAATTCATGGCCACTTTTTTTTTGGGGGGGGGGCTGATGACTTTTATAGGAGATTTACTTAGTCATTGTGGTAGACCAACACAAAACCAACCAATATGCAAAAATAGTTGACGATATTTGTAAAATCTTACATGGTTTCCAACTTAACGACTTTTAAAGGTTTTCGGCTATACTGAAAACAAATATCGCATTTAAATTTTTCGCAAATAAGTAGTTTTCCGAATATTAAGCAATGTAACTGCTACATCTTAAAAGGTTATAAATTTTATAAGTGGTGGCCACTAATGTACTGAACAAAAGCATTAAAATACATTAAAACACAAAACTTATCCGGGTAGGGAGAAGAGTAACTTATCTAGATTTTGTCACTTTTTTGTTTGTTGGTTTCTCTTAACAGAACTCACCAAAACGGTGAATTGTTATTTTTCATTATTTTTAATGCACCTAATTTCTTTTATAAAAAATTATTTTTCTACTTAAAAAAAAAAGAAGAAATTTCGTTTCATTTCTTTAGTATAGGATTCCATATTTTCGGTCTTAAATAAATTTCTGCTTCTTAATACAACTTTGAGACAAACTATTTTTAGTCGCCAAGGCCAGTAAGTAGCCAGCCAACATTAACACAGCTTCAATTGTTTTTCTTTTTTATGTTCAGTGCCCCCCTTCCCCCATGTAAAAACAATTTTTTAAAAATGTTAAGCGGTCAATATCAGCGCGTTACTTACGGAACACCGGTGACTTTTGGGGGTTGGCAAGAAGAAGAAGAAGAAGAAGAAGAAGAAGAAGAAGAAGAAGAAGAAGAAGAAGAAGAAGAAGAAGAAGAAGAGCATCAGCAACAACTATACTTTATTTTTTTTTTTCGAAAGAAAGAGGCATGCTTCCACCGGGCAACGCCTGTTAGTGGGTACTGCTAGTTAACAATAAAACACTTTCTGTTTGCAGAACTTGAGCATATTTATTCAAGCTGTGATGGTCTTTACAAAGCCGGAATACGATATCACGGATCTTATTTGCTGGGACCCAATCGCCAAAAAATCAGATGTGATTTTAAAGGTAATATAACCATTTAATCGATCGAATTTTATTGTGTATTTGTTATTTGTGTTCATTTAAAATTTGTGGCTCATTTGTTGTTCATATATCGTCGTTCACTTGTTATTTCTTATTTGTTAAGGTGGGGGTCACCGCCTTGCCGGGTCTTAAAATGCATTTTAATATATTTTAATTCATGCAAATTTCGTATTTATTATTACAGTGCCAATTCTCTATTGAGTATTATTGTATAATAGTGATTTCAAAAGTAAAAAAAATATGACTTGGGTGCCGCTAGCTAGAATCGAATCAAAATATTTACCGATGTAGCTTTTCACAGATCGATAAGAAAGGTTTAATATGAAACGATTTAAAGAAATGAATTAAAAAATATGTCGGAAAGATGAAATGAACAGTTTGCATTTCAACTTGCCGATATATATCTATACGCATTATTAATCCATCCAAACAAAGATTTTACTTGTTATAAACCATCCTTGGTGTATAATTACTATTTAATGTTAATTCCGGTGTTATGTGACCAGTAGATTAAGAGTTTATTCGTTAAGTATTAACACACACAGAAAGACAAACATATCTACTGCTCTATTTATATAAATTTATTTATTATTTATATGTTTATGTGTAGTTAATTTTTTATTGATTTGGAGTATGTTTGTAGTTCATTTGTGTTTTTGTGATTAGTTTATACTCAATTTTTAGTTAATGTATCGTTTATAAGTAATTTACTTGTAGTCCATTTTTGGTCCATTTGTTGTTTATATGTTGTTTACTTTTGGTCTGTTTTTGGTTCAGGTATTGTTTATATGCTGTTTACTTGTGGTCCACTTTTTGGTTTAGTTAGTACTTATGTGTTGTTACTTATGGTCCATTTATAGTTCAGTTGTTGCATATATATTGTTTACTTGTGGTCCATTTTTGGTTCATTTGGTGGTTGCATGTTGTTTACTTGTGGTCCATTTGTTGTTTATATGTTGATTACTTGTGGTCCATTTTATTTAATTTGTTTATATGTTGATTACTTGTGGTCCATTTTATTTAATTTGTTTATATGTTTTTTACTTGTGGTCCATTTTATTTAATTTGTATATATGTTGTTTACTTGTGGTCCATTTTATTTAATTTGTTTATATGTTGTTTACTTGTGGTCCATTTTATTTAATTTGTTTATATGTTGTTTACTTGTGGTCCATTTTATTTAATTTGTTTATATTTTGTTTACTTGTGGTCCATTTTATTTAATTTGTTTATATGTTGTTTACTTGTGGTCCATTTTATTTAATTTGTTTATATGTTGTTTACTTGTGGTCCATTTTATTTAATTTGTTTATATGTTTTTTACTTGTGGTCCATTTTATTTAATTTGTTTATATGTTTTTTACTTGTGGTCAATTTTATTTAATTTGTTTATATGTTGTTTACTTGTGGTCCATTTTATTTAATTTGTTTATATGTTGTTTACTTGTGGTCCATTTTATTTAATTTGTTTATATGTTGTTTACTTGTGGTCCATTTTATTTAATTTGTTTATATGTTGTTTACTTGTGGTCCATTTTATTTAATTTATTTATATGTTGTTTACTTGTGGTCCATTTTATTTAATTTGTTTATATGTTGTTTACTTGTGGTCCATTTTATTTAATTTGTTTATATGTTGTTTACTTGTGGTCCATTTTATTTAATTTGTTTATATGTTGTTTACTTGTGGTCCATTTTATTTAATTTGTTTATATGTTGTTTACTTGTGGTCCATTTTATTTAATTTGTTTATATGTTGTTTACTTGTGGTCCATTTTATTTAATTTATTTATATGTTGTTTACTTGTGGTCCATTTTATTTAATTTGTTTATATGTTGTTTACTTGTGGTCCATTTTATTTAATTTGTTTATATGTTGTTTACTTGTGGTCCATTTTATTTAATTTATTTATATGTTGTTTACTTGTGGTCCATTTTATTTAATTTGTTTATATGTTGTTTACTTGTGGTCCATTTTATTTAATTTGTTTATATGTTGTTTACTTGTGGTCCATTTTATTTAATTTGTTTATATGTTGTTTACTTGTGGTCCATTTTATTTAATTTGTTTATATGTTTTTTACTTGTGGTCCATTTTATTTAATTTATTTATATGTTGTTTACTTGTGGTCCATTTTATTTAATTTGTTTATATGTTGTTTACTTGTGGTCCATTTTATTTAATTTGTTTATATGTTGTTTACTTGTGGCCCATTTTATTTAATTTGTTTATATGTTGTTTACTTGTGGTCCATTTTATTTAATTTGTTTATATGTTGTTTACTTGTGGTCCATTTTATTTAATTTGTTTATATGTTGTTTACTTGTGGTCCATTTTATTTAATTTGTTGTTCATTTGCTTGTTTCCTTTCTTTCCTAATTAATTTCAGTATAATTGATATTTCGCTCTGTGGTGCTACATATGTGATTGATCTTTGATTTTGCTATTCTTCTCATCCAGATGGAACTCGTTGTGAACAAGGGTGGATTGGATACAAAGGTGCATGTTACCATTTTAATCCCACCAAAAGAGCATTCCGGGAAAGTCTCAATTATTGTGGCTCTCAGAATTCTGACCTTGTGTCAATTCATGATAGAAACGAAGTGAATTTCCTCAAAAAGACGATAAAAGGTATTTTTTGTTTTTAATTTAGTAATTAAAAGCAAATAACAGGAAAACTAAATTGCTGAAATTCGAATTAAAAGCAAAATAAAATTTGTTCTTATGTGCCTCCGTAGAAATATTAGTATGAAAAAACAAAACAAAAAACAAATCTCGTTTCAACATTAATTCTAAGATATTAGGCTGATGCATTTTATTTTTTCGTTTGTACAATAAAAACAAACATAATTTCCTTGAACAGAGTTTCTTTCCAAGAACTCTCTATGATTAGAACAAATTACCATAAGGTTGTTTTTGAGAAGTGGTGAGTCATTATATATATCAGGTCGGTGCAAAGTTTTGCCGATTTAAAATTTCATCTTGAAAATGGAAAACTATATTTTTGGCATATTTATTCATTATAAAAATGTTTGCTCTCCATAACTTCATGATGAATGCCTCACTTGTAAAAATTATTTAAGTTTTGATAAATTTAACTAATATTTATTATTCTTTTATGGTGTTAACCTAAGACCACCCGAATGGTTTTGAAATCCTCGAAATAAGCGATAATTCGAGGGAGCTAGATCAGAAAAATATGCAGGATGAGGCAAGATTTCTCAATCAAATTCTATGAGATCTTTCGGTCAGTAATGCTGTATGACCGAAGATGATTCCCTTTCTATCAATTAAAGGAAGTTGTTTTTGGATGAACATAGATGAGAATACTCTTGTTCTCTATCTACGATCTGTTTAATTCTGGAACAATACTCACCACATATTTCAAATATGTTGACGACACTTTTGCTATGTTTTCACCGCAAAGTGAAACGTCAGCATTTTTCAATAGGTTAAATTCCTTGCATGGAGCTTTGAAGTTCACTATGGAAAGTGAGAAGAACAATTTTCTTCCTTTCTTGGATGTTCTTGTCGAACGTTCAAAAGGGGGCTTTCTCACTACTATTTACAGGAAGTATACTTTCATTGGTCGTCTTTTGTACCCAAATCACGTAAAGTCAGCCTAATTAATAAATTGGTACATAAACTCTCATGATATGTTCACCTAACAGATTAGACTCCGAACTTGATAAGATCAGGAAAATGTTTATCAATAATGGTTATCCATTGGACCTTACTGATAATTGCATTGATAAGACGGTTGATGATTTTAAATCCGCTAAAAAGTTTGGACCTGCGAAGTGCTCGGTTTATTTAAAACTACCGTAGATAGGGAACAAGAGTATTAAATTGTCTAAACAGATTATTTGAAGTGTTTCTAATTGCTTCTACTCCGTTTCCTTGCGTTTGGTATACACTACGAGACCTGCTTTCTTTTTTTTCACAAAGATAGTTTGCCCTACACCCAAAATAGTAATATTGTTTATCAATTCAAATGCAAGTGCGATGCTGGTTATGTCGGGCGAACATCGTTGCATTTTCTAACACGTATAAACCAGTATCTTCCATCTAAAATCAGACAGAGGAGGGTAGGATCTAGTAGTCTCCTTCTTTCTGTAGCCTTGGACTCTGCTATTGGCCAGCATTTGGTTGACAATCCATGCTGTGCCGATAAATGTAAGATATAGTGGTTCGAGGTATTACACAGAGCAGACTCCAAAAACCATTTAAAGATTCTGAAGTCTGTCTCTATTGCGTTTCGAAAACCTTCTTTATGTCGGCAAAAGGAGACAAAAAAAGCGTTATTTCTCTTTGGGGAATAGTGACTCTTTTTTCCCTCGTTTTTTTTCCCCTCTCGTTGTGGCAATTTTTAGTCGCTTATAATCTTTCTTTTACTCGTTTTTCTTTCTTTCTTAATTCTTCGCACATCCGAATTCCCTTTAGTTCTCTTTAATTTCGTCAATAATATTGCTTTGCTTGCTATCGATATTTTCCTGACGAGATGATAGTCGAAAGAGCTCTCAAGAAATTTGCGCATATATATATATATATATATATATATATATATATATATATATATATATATATATATATATATATATATAGGGGGCATGCATATAAAATGAAAATAAAATGAAACATTGAAATAATAGAATAAAAATTGGAGAAAAACGAAGCTTTATAACAAAACATTTTTTATACAAGAGCAATAATATAAAGCTTATTGTCTATAATAAAATGTTCATAGTACAAGACGTGTTTGGGTAAAAAAAATTGAATGAACAGTAGTCAGTAGTCATTATGTCCACAGAGTGAATATATGCGTATGTGAGTATTTGGCAGCGTGGCATTGTGTATGCGTGCGTTTATCCTTGTTCTTGTTAGAACGTACTTGATAAAACTGATATGCGAGTCAAATAAAAGGTTATTTTGCGACTTGTTTCACATCTCAGCCATAAAGGACACGAAGTGGTTTCTAGAGAATATGTTTTTAGGCTCCTTTCGTTCGGCTGGCTGGTGTAATCTGTCCAAAACTGATTTTCTTGACCACATCTTATAAGAATTTCTGTTCTTACTGACTTATTACATTCACATATAGGTGTTACTTTTTGAAGTTTCGTACGATTTCCATTGGTTGAAAAAACGTTTATGTTAAACCTTTCTAGCTTTAGAAAGTGAAGAAATAGGCATATCGAAACGAACTCGAAGGGAGAGAGAGAGAGAGAGAGAGAGAGAGAGAGAGAAAGAGAGAAAGAGAGAGGATAAACAATTAGAATGATTTGTGTTTTAGTATTCGTTCGAATCTCCTTTCAATGTTTAATTTACTACATACTTCCGAGCAACGCCAGGTAGATACAGTGTGTTTATAAATATTTTAGCCGTCCGAAACTGAATCCGGGTTATGGCTTCTGTTAAGGAGATAGATGATCGGATCGAATGAGATTTTGTTTTACCATTGTTAATGATGCGTGCAACAACAATGACAAATCGTCTCACAATGACACAGCAACGATCGTTTATTGAAACGGAAGCTTATCTCTCATTGCGTATATTTTCTAAAGTGTGGCTGGTTGATTTCATCGTTTGACAAGCAATACGTGACGGAGCGAGAGACTTTCGGTAACCATGCTCTTTACATTATGCTAGAAAATGTACTAAGCGTGTCGTAAAATTCCTTAAAAAAACAAAACAAAAACAAAACAAAACAAAAAACAGAAGGAAACTGAGACATGAGCATGCGAGTATTATGCATTTATTAAACAGTTCACTTCTTGTCAGTAAAAAAAAAATTACTCGAGCTGAGATCGAAACCAAAACCTAAAATCAGCGAGTCAGGTACGATAACCATTAGACCAGCTTGGCACGTCTTTAAAAAGTGTTTCAAACCTAGTTATTCTTAACATAATGTGAAAGATTCGCGCATGCGCAGTCGTGGAACAGTTGACAAACAGATAAAAATCCGATAACCTCATACGTAACAATTTTTCAATTTTGACCCCTTAGCAGCTCTTTTCCTGGATGAAACCCCATTAAAAAGTTTTCTCACACACACATTATCACTTTTATAGATGTATAGATTAAGCATCCAAAATACATGACCGAAAACGTCGTTTCAAAAGCTATTCGAGATAAAGGCCGTGAATTGAATCTCTAGATCAGAATTCAAAGGCAAATAAGAATTATTCCACTTGATTTGTTTTACATAAACCCTTTTGGATAATTAAATTCTAATCTATTGCAAACGATCCAAATAAAAAACAATTAATATTTTGCCCAGGACTTAACCAAGATGAAACGTAATAACCCTGATCGAATTTTAACTTGGTCTGATTGATTCCATAGTCCGCAACGTTAGGGAGATGAGAAAACTTTCAACACATCCTTATGTAGTTGTTACTTTGAAAAATGTAGATTTAAAAACTTAGTTGCCAATCTAACACACACACACACACACACACACACACACACACACACACACACACACACACACACACACACACACACACACACACATATATCTATATCTATCTATCTATCTATCTATCTATATATATATATATGTATGTATATATATAGTAATTTATAAAATATATATGGCGATATATATATATATAGTAATTTATAAAATATTTTGGCGATTAAGCTACACTGAATATTCCGCGTTTCATCCACTCTATGACTCCTCAGGCTTATGCGCATAAGCCTGAGGAGTCCTAGAGTGGATGAAACGCGGAATATTTAGTGTAGCTTAATCGCCATATATATTTTATAAATTACTAACTAGCTCTACCTACGTATTGAGCACTTTTGAAGTAGATACTTAAAGTTTACGCATAAATCTATACTTTCGTATATTAATTTTATGTGAGTAAATTAAGTAGTTATATATATATATATATATATATATATATATATATATATATATATATATATGACACTTACGTCACCCGCGCGTCGTCCAGTGGTGGAATGACCCCGGTTGTCGGTTCTGGTGTTTCCTGATGAGAATGTCAGCGGCCGGTTTCCTGTAACAGCCTCGTCATGCAAAACAATTGAAAAGACCAAGTCAATAGTTGTTTTCTTTTGTTCAAAATTCATTGTATTTCAATTACGGTACAATCGTATTTCGCTGTTAAGTTAGGGACTGGCCGTTTGTTAACTTCTTGGTAAGTTCTTTCGTTTTCGATAAAGACTAAAATACGTGGCAGGTCAATCGATGAGGTGCTTTTCGTTCGAGCTTAGGGGAGCAGATGTCACTCCGTGTCTGTCGGTCTCTGTGTCCCGGTCTCTCAAAGCTCGCTGCTTATATTGTGGGGGCGGGAGCTAAATCTTCTTCTTTTTCTCTCATTCGGCCCTTTAGCCAATCAGGATGCTGGAACCGCTGTCACTCAAATCTTCACCAGGCGGTCTATGCCCCCAAAAAGGGGTTGTTTCTTTCTTCCTCTGTTGGCATTCGGGCGTTCTCAATCTCGGCCGGCGCGGGCCTAATGGAACTTGACATGTCGTAAAAACAGAAAAGTCTTACTTAATTATTTTTGAGAGAACATAAAAACCGCTGAATCCAATTCCACAAAGGCCACGCGTCCCTCCAATAGGGGTCACTTTACCGCCCAGGGCAGTCGACAATGGTCGCTTTGTTAATTGGGATTTCATTGGTATCTACCGTCACCCACGCGCTCAGCGGGCTGTCATGGTCAATTAGTGTTTACAGCTTTCTTGACCAAAAGAAGTATCCCCCGCATTCTTGCCCTATCTACATTTCTTTCGTTTTATTTTTTTTCTCTTTTTTTTCACAACTGGTCTTCTTTCTATGCCTGTCGTTCGCCCCCCCCCTCTTTTCTCGGTCGTCTGCTATTTCTCTTCTGTTCACCACTGTTTTTTTCTCTATGCCTGTCGTTCGCCCCCCCTCTTTTCTCGGTCGTCTGCTATTTCTCTTCTGTTCACCACTGTTTTTTTCTCTATGCCTGTCGTTCGCCCCCCCCCCTTTTCTCGGTCGTCTGCTATTTCTCTTCTGTTCACCACTGTTTTTTTCTCTATGCTTGTCGTTCGCCCCCCCTCTTTTCTCGGATTCCGTTGTGCGCATTCAGCTTGCAGTTTACTGCACATCGAGTCTGTCTCATATATATATATAAGAGAAAGAAAATTAAAACTGTAAGTTGAACTTTACAATCAAAATTTATTGTTCGACTGAATACTCCAAAAAACAATTTACAAAGTCCTTATTCCGAGAAGTTTCAAAGAATGCTATTCTTATTCTTATTCTCATCAGAGGACATAAAGGAATCATCTCCTTTATGTCCTCTGATGAGAAGAATAACAAGAATAGCATTATTTGAAACTCAGTCGAACAATAAATTTTGATTGTAAAGTTCAACTTACAGTTTTAATTTTCTTTCTCTTATAATAAGCTCTACTCTCTATTACGTATTGAGCTTTTTTTAATTCGGTTAGGATTACATTTTCCATATATAAATACTGTTATTTATATTAGTTTGAGGTTTACCAACACTGCATCCATTTGTTTTCTTTAATATATATATATATATATATATATATATATATATATATATATATATATATATATATATAGTAGGTTTTGAAAATATATAGAGCAATTAAGTTATACAGAATTTTCCGCGTCTCATCCATGATTTCTTTATGTCCTCTGATGAGAAATAACAAGAATAGCATTCTTTGAAACTCCGCGGAATAAGGATTTGTAAATTGTTTTTTTGGAGTATTCAGTTGAACAATAAATTTTGATTGTAAAGTTAAACTTACAGTTTTAATTTTCTTTCTCTTATAATAAGCTCTACTCTCTATTACGTATTGAGCTTTTTTTTAATTCGGTTAGGATTACATTTTCTATATATAAATACTGTTATTTATATTAGTTTGAAGTTTACCATTGCGTATATCAGGTAAACACTACATCCCTTTGTTTTCATTAAATTTAAATATATATATATATATACATACATACATATATCTATATTAATTTATATATATGTATATATATGGGTGTGTGTATACATTATCATTGCTATTTTTTGTATTTTAGCATATTTACTCATCGTACATTATATTTTCACTCGATTAGTGGCATGTCTTTGATGTTTCTAGTATTTTCTTTAATTTTGTCGATTTCAAGAATTTGTACGGAATTTAGAACTGAATTTAATCCACGGGAGAAGATTGTTTTCGTTCCGTATTGATACTACACGTCTAAAATAAGGATAAGTGTAAAATGTCTTCATGAACATGTAGCGCAACGGATAAATAGGTTAAGCAAATCAATTCTAAGTATTGGTGCATTGAGGGTTCAGTGATCACTACAGGCAATACTAACAAAAAAAATTAATTAAATTTTAAGCCTCACGTACGGGAAATAACTACTCGGCATGGCTAACCGAACGAGAAAAATTTACTGCCGTGAATTAAATAAGGCGTTCAGTTTAAAATTCTGTATAAAATCACGAGTTCGCTATAAAGATTCCCGAGTTCGGCCTGATTACATCGATTGAAGCGTTGCTAGAAGTAGTAATCCGAATAATACAAATTATCTATCCCTATCTAACGAATTTTGGAGCACCCCAATTCATTCCACGTTGAAACACTGATCTTTTAGCCGACCAACGTGGGCCACTCGAAGAACACTAAATTAAGTGCATCTATCTATCCGTGTTGTATGTAGCCTTTCTATGAAGACCTATGTAGTCCCACTGTTTCTTTTGTTTCTTTGCTTAATATTCTCTTACATATTCAAGTAATTAATATCCTATTCATTCATTTTGATACAAATTAGTTGCTAGAGCAGATAGGTTTTCTCACAGGACTTGAAAGATACAATTTCTTGTAAATGTTAGAAGGAAATCTATTACCAAATCTTCCGCTTGTTTATGTAGAATAGAGAAAGACCTTAAAGTAAGATACTCAATATCTTTATCCATGCGGGGCGCAGAAATACCTGGTGTAGAAACCAGGCGCATAGTTACCCCACTCTGTGTGATGGACCTGTAGATCTGGTCATCCATCTACGAGAAAGAAAACTGATAATAAAACTGGGGGAGGGAGGCCTCCTCAGTCATGGACGACAACCTTTCTAGAGCTGGTGACTCGAACAAATCCCCGGTTTGCAAACCTAACTTGCTTAAGGAGTAGATAGGCTCTGCCTATCGCCAGCTTTCACACCCCTTCTTTGTCTATTAGCCAGGCGTAGAGGTACAATACCAGGGACTCGCCTGAGCTACCATCTACTTGACCTTGTTTCCTGACTAGGACATTGAACGCCGTTCCCCTATTCTGTATTTAAAATTTCTCTCTTTCTCTTAGAAACTGAGCAAATTGGGTTTACTTGAATGCCACTTGTGCTCACTCGACTTGTTTGGGCCGATCTTGTTTGACAGGTTAAGGGTACCTGATTGACAGTTTGTCTGGCTGTTGTTTCCGACTGATAGTACAGATCCCGTAGTCTTTGGTAGCGCTTAGAGCGGCTGCTCTATCATCAGTTGTATAATATCAGGATAGTTGTAGTGCCATGTCACGCATGGAACGGGACCCTGCCCTGCTGCTATCTCTGGTGGGCTTTCACGAGGCCACAACTTTCTAGGCAGGACTTTCTAGACTAGACTAGACTCGGCTAATGGACCTTTGTGTGCATACTTGGCGTCAAAACCGGCCCACTTTGCTCTACGCTCTTTCCCTAACCTTACATTAATCAAAACGTAATGAAATGACAACTCAATAAATATCATGATAAAACCAGATAACCACTCAAACGAAACCAATTCGCCTTCACCTTTGAGGCTCGGTTTCAAAATATCCGTGGGCTTAGAGGTAATCTAGATGATGTAGAGTCTTATCTTTTATTGAAACAAACTTACAATCTTCAATCCCATCTAACTACTTTAACATGACAAGATACCGCCCACTTTGCCGTAAGGATTCGGATAGATATATGCACGGGCTTGGAGTCTATATTCGTAACACCCTTCCTTTAACTAGAGAGAACAATCTTGAATCGGATGATCAGGCTTTTATGTGCTTTCGACTAATATTTTCTCTACCGTTCTCCCTCAAGTCAGGATTGTACCCTGATCGATCATGTCTCTGATAGTATAGATGCAGCACTCTCCTTAGATAATAACGCCCAAATACATGTGTTCGGTGGCTTTAATTTCTCAGCTGGACGCTTTACTTATAGCTCTCTATAGCCCATTCCCTCACACAGGCAATAATGTTCCCAACCCGCCTACCAGATCGTGAACCTCAGCAGGATTCACTCCTAGACCTATTTCTCGCCAAAGTACCTGAGGTTTGTGTGACTAATGCCCACTAGGAACGCAGATCACATAGTGGTATCAGTTGACATCACATTTAAATCCCAACCTCAGGGTGAGGAACCATTGCTCAAAACAACAAGCTACTACAACAGGGCTGACTGGGAAACCATTAGAGAACACATCCAAATGACCCATAGACCGATATCTTATCTCTTCCTGCTAAACAGTTTGCCAATGAGACAACTGAATGGTGCAAAGCGGGCATTGAAGCACGTTCCCACACGAAAGTATTATAGCAAGCCCCACTCAACCCCATGGTTCTCTGCAGATTGTGCAGCTGCCATTGCACAAATACCATGCATGCATTCCGCCGGTTTGTACGTCATAAGTCAAATACAAATAGGCAAAACTTCGTAGATGCTAGAAATCATGGTAAGAGTGAAATAGCAACAGCCAAAAGAAAGCATGCTGAAATATTCAGGGAACGCATTGAATCGCAAAAGATAGGAACTCGTGATTTCTGGAAAATTTATAATAATGTAGTGATAGTGTAATGAATAAAGGGCCATCAGTAATTTCCCCACTGAGCAACAACCCGGAGGTTGCATGCACGGCAATGAAAAAGGCGGAACTGCTTGCCCAGCGATTCGCCCCCAATTCCACCTTAGAGCCAACAAACAACTCCCTCCCAAATTTCTCTATGCGAACTGAAGCCACATTAGATGATGTAAAAATCACCCATTCTCATGTCCGAAAATCTTCTCTCTGACAAACAGTATGGATTCCGGCAATATCGTTCTACTGCAGATATTTTAACAATGATCTCTGAACGCATTTACCATGTATTAGATAGGCGGGTGAAGCCAGGTCTGTAGCCTTTTATATATGTAAGGCCTTTGACAAAGTCTAGCATAAAGGTCTGCTAATGAAAATTAAATCGTACAGTATAACTGAACGTATACTAAATATAATTAAATCCTTCTTAGACAATAGAAGCATACAGGTTGTCATTGATGGACGTACATCCACGCAGCATAACATTAATGCGGAAGTACCTCAGGGGTCAATCCTTGGACCATTATTATTCCTGATATTTATAAACGACCTCCCAGATAATATTTTGTCCGAGATGGGTATATTTGCTGATGATACAACTCTATAATATGCATAAGGAAAGAACAGATATACATAAATCTAAGACAATGGCAGAATTGTTAGAAAATGACCTCCAGACTGTAGTCGAATGGGGTCATAAATGAATGGTATCAGTTTATGGTAGTAAAACTAAGTTGCTCTCCTTTAACAATTACAAGACGCATCTCCAACCTCCTATATCCATGACAAGTAGCACCCTACCTGAGAATTATACTTTCAACCTCCTCAGCCTAACATTTGCGAGCAATATGAACTGGAACAAATACATAGAGGACATTCCTGCAAAGAAGGTGAGTTCCCTCTATTGTGCTAGAAGACTACTCACGCCTGAGAGTATCCTGTACCTCTACAAGGCCACCATTCTGCCATGGAGTATTGTTGCACATCTGGGCTGGTGCTTCTGCCACTAGTATCCCACTCTTGGATAGGGTCCAAAAATGAGTTGTCAATTTAATCGATCCCACTTAATCAACTAAGCTCCAGCCCCTGTCTATTCGCCGCAATGTTGCATCACTGTGCCTGATTTACAAATATTTTAATGAAATGTGTTCTGATTAACTTGTTTCACTTGTACCCCTCGACGTACATATCCCCGACAAACCCGCTTAGCAATAAGATCTCACCCCTTCATTGTTATTGTCGTTAAATGCCAGAAAGCTTTCAATTCTAATACTTTCTTCCCTTGAAAAGCTAGACTTTGGAATTCCTTTCTTGCTGCCTGCTTCCCTGGCTGTGCTGATATGCAGAAGTTTAAATGTAACATAAAAATATATCTTGTTAATCTTTCCTAGGCATTGCCCCAAATAGTTACTCCTTACGTCCAAGTGGTGATATGCTTTGTAAGGGGTGAACATGAGTAAAAAAAATATTCTTCTTTATGTTTCGTAAATAAAAAAAATGGCGACTAAGCTTGAATCTTTCTTTTTTCTTTTTCTTTTTTCTTCAGATTTCAAAGATTTGAAACAGCAACCGAATTGGTACATCGGACTTTATGACAGTTTTCAGTTGAACAACTATATTTGGTCGGACGGGACACTGAAAGTATTCCACGACTTTATTGTCGACTATCCCTCGAAGAACAACTGGCATTGTGTATTTCTAAAGGCCAATGGATGGGTAGACACCCAATGTTGGATATCGGGAGGTCTTATTTGCAAAAAGGAAAAAAGTAAACATTCTTTCTAATTGAATAAATGGCGTACATTTAGGGAACTCTGAAATTTATGTGACATCTTTGCAAACTGTAATAATTGTACTGCACTCATAAAGGCCAACAAGAATGAGAATCGTAGTTTTTTTTATTCAATTAATAGAAATAATCAATCTTTATGTTAAAACATTACGAAATATATCAATATCTATTCTACTACGATAACATGTAATCGAACATCTAAACAAATAATTCCACTATTGATTTTAAACGATCCAATAAATAAAAAACGGCTTTAGTAACCTGAGGGTCTCCGTATCATAGAGAGAAGTCATTATCATCTTTGTTCTTTTACACAATCTTTGAAATATATGTATTATATGTTTGAAAATTTCCAATTTCTTCTTATTATTAACACGGAACATTTTTAAAACGTCTAAGTGAAAAGTGTACGCACCATCTCGTTTTAAGTACTAGCAGGACCCGTGGAAATTCCACTGAATGAGAACTATATTTAATCAACAAATATGCTTTCATAAAGCTGAATTTTTTCTGGAAAGCGAAAAAATAGTCTTTTTTTCATAAAATAAAAACTAATAACAGCTGCAAAGATGACTTTTTAAAGATTCCTATGAAAATAGTGTCCATTGTAATTTTATTATAAAACTGATCCAAATGAGATAAATTAATAAGTACTAATAAATACCCAGAAAGCAATATTGTTTTACATAGTTCAATACAAATAATAAAATAACATTGTAAGAAACAATCTTTAATTTACTCAGTCAGTTCAGCATCTTTTGGCAGACAATGTTGTTCTTTGTTGCCCTGTTTCTTTTGAATGTTCCCTTTTTACATAAGATTCGTTGACTTCTTTCTTTGGTGAAGAACTGCTGCACGTCAAAATTACTACGAGTTCCCTTTTCACACTATTATAATAATGATCATATATTAATATAATGATATTCAAAAACAAGACTACATCAAAGGGAGGTCACTTTCATATTGTTGTCCAGGGTTAGCAAATTAGACTTTTTAAAATAAAATTTCGTGGATTTGGACTTTTTTGAAGCAGTTTGGCCTTCAAAATTTGTATTTGGCCTTTTTAAAAGTGTAATGTACGGACTAACTAAGGAAGGAACACGCAGAATATTATATAGATTAATAGTTTGCATCAATTCGTCCTAAAAGACTTAATAGTAAAGTAAAAGCATTTATAGTTACAATTTTGTTTATGTTAACAATGAAACATAATACGTTCAAATATTTTATGAGGTTAACTTTTCTTGGATAAATTCATGTTTTCTGCTGAGATATAAAATAGTGTTTTAGTTACCTCCCTTTGCTATAAATTATTAATGTTACCAGAAAACACATTTTAGTTCAGTTGCATAAATAACTGAATAATGCGTCTTCTATAAGCACAACATTGTTTATGTACGTCTTTACGTACTGCATTTATTATTCATATTTTTATGCAGCTGATAACAGCATGCGAAGTTTCTATATTTTCCCACTCTATTTCATAAACGGTCACCTTCCCTATTTGCCCCTAGATCGTAACTTCTTAACCTATTCTTGAGAAAACTGCCCGAGGTTTGTTTCATGTAGGATTATAGCCCATCCAGAAAAGCTGGTCACTTTATAAAAATGATTGATTATCATTTGAAACCCCAATCTCAACACGAAGCGCCGTTACTTAAAACGACAAGATATAACCAACGGGCTTATTGAGAATATCTCAGAGATATTATCGATGAAAACCCCATGGAATAAAACCTTTATCTTCTTGATAACCAATGTATAAATGAGGGAATAGAATGAGGTCCAAATAGGTATGGAAACAGTTGCTTCCACGCAGAAATTCCGCAGTAAACCCCACTTTCATCAATGGTTCACTTCGACAACAGTTGCTACTGAACATACGCAGCAAGTTTTCCATCAGATCAATCGTCATAAATTAGCTTCAAATATATATAAATTTATAGCAACAAGAAATCATTATAAAAGTTTAATAGTCGTAGCTAAAAGTAGATAGCTAGAAAACGCATTAAATCGCAGAAATTAGGAACTCACGATCGTTGGAAAATCTCTGGTAATGTGATAAACAGTGAGCAATCAACAATTCTTTCCTCATCCAACAATAATGTCGGATAAAGCTGACATTCTTTTTCAACGTTTCGCCTTCAAATCCACCTTGGATTGCACAAACCACTCTCTCCAAAATTTCCCACTAGGGACAGAAACCACATTTGATGATCTAATCATCACCTCTATCCATGTCCTCGATATCATAAATTTTTTTTTATATCTCCCTATATCCTTGATATAGCAATAAAATAACGTCAATTCTGTAGTAGAATGGAGACAAAACATGGATAGATACATTTAATGCTACTAAGACAAAACTCATTTCTTTTAACAATTATAAGAAACCAACCACGGATTACTATGTTTGATATCACTCTTTCTGAGAGTGTAACATTCAAACTTGCTAACCCAAGATTCACGGATAACATGAATTGGAATAAGCCTGCTGCAAGTAATACAGACTCCCTCCTTACCGTGCTAGAAAAGTTCTCACACCTGCCAGTATCCTATACGAGGTGCCTTAAATAAGTTTCCAGATATTTTTTGTACGAGCATTTAAAACTGTCGTAGACTCTTGGAAATTCAGTGTGTTACTGCTATTCATCTTATGAGATGACTGACCAATTTTTATGAGTTCAGATTCAAATGAACAGCTACAACAGGAATTGGAATACACCTTACTAAAGCCTGATTTTCCTTCGCTCAAGTACCACATCTGGGATGGGGCACCGATCACTAGTCTATCAATTTTATGCAATATGCAAAAGTCTCTAATTCAATAGGTTCTGTACTGTCTACCGAAATACAGCTGTCACATACGGGCGTATATCTATATACCTATAAATTCGAATTATTTTTCTCACTCTGTCATTGATATTAAAAGCGTACTTTTTCTATTTAAAAATTATTAAAATGAACTTCTTAATATATTCAGTTTTGAATATACGAGCGACTACATGTAGGTTAACTAATTTGCATATTCATTTTAAAAACATTAATTACTTATTAATTTTTTGTGATTTTTTGTTAGACTAGTCTGGGTGCCCGGTGTTGCCCGAGTGTTTGGAGGTGTGTGCTGAGCAAAAAGAAAAAAGTTTTAGTTGGTAGACATGCTCGAACCCGTACCGCGAAGGAGAAAAAAAAAACGCGAAAAAGAACGTTGCGTCCATTGCCAACCTGGAAGTGGCGAAGGCCTAAATTAAGGCTAGTTAATCGAAAAGAGGGGATGACTTTCGAAAGTATCGGCAAAAAAACGACCCCTCCTTATAGAAAAGTGCTCAGTTGAGGGTGGAGGAATTAATGTTTTTGGCCAGTTTTTCAATACTTGTCGTCCGAAGGGTCGAGCTTCAAAACGATACTGATCTCGTGAAAATCCATCGCCTCTGTCGAAAGTTTTAAGCGGACATACATACATACATTTAAACAGAAAGGTGAGATTTATATTACAGAAGATAATTAGTTTTAATTTTTCATTTCATACGCTGAATTGAATTCTATTTATGCATATTTTCTAAATTCTGTATAATTACGTAGAATTTAAGTTAAAGTGGAAATATTTTTCTCTCTTTCCATTCTCTCTCTCTCTCTCTCTCTCTCTCTCTCTCTCTCTCTCTAGTAACATTGTGGGATGTATGCTAAAGTTTTCTACCAAATTCATCTCTGAATATTTGGTTTGCAGAGTTGACATTTGGTATATAGGGTATTTGGACCTGTAGCATACTTTCGATTTGGCTTTTTGCCGACAGAATTGCTGCTGAGGGGACAAGCTTGAAAACAAAATAGTTGACCTTGACAAGATAAGTCGAATAAAATACTACTCCTGCTGTTACTTTTGCACATGCGCAAAATTAAACATTCATGGCTCAAAGTCGCTTAATTTTTAATCTATCGTACCCATCTGTCGGTAGTTCAGATGATAACGACGCTGGAGAGGTAAATAACGATTAAGTCTGGAGCGCTAAGCCTTCTGCTTTCGATTCTAGCGGATGGTACCTAAGTCATATTTATTTTTTAATAACTTGTATTCTTCCTATATATTGGATAATAATCATTAGAGAATTGGCTCTATAATAATAAAGAAAATTGCATGAATAAAAATATAATATTTATGCATATTTGACGATCTGGCTACGTCGGGCGACCTGCTAGTTTATTTGATGCACCTCTGTTTCTCCTTTTATGTATACTTGATGAAATGATTTAGAAGAAGAGCACTCTGGCCTGCAACAAATGATTGTCAAACCTCGTCTGCATTTCGCAGTAAAGAAGCCTCAAGTAATTAGCAATGAATTAACCACTTCTCAAAGAGAGAAGACAAAGCCCAAGCTGGTGGACCTCCTAGAACTACCCAGGACCAAAGACATACCGCAGTCAACAGGTAACAAGCCATCTCAACATTGGCTTAGTCTCTGTTGCTATGGTAACAAGGTAAAAGTGACAATGGCTGACTCATGTCTAAAAAGCATCTCTATCTCTAAAGTTTGAAGCAATACAAAATTCTTTTAAGTTGCATTTATGTTTCGAAATTTTTTTTAGATGAGAATAATTTGTATTTTTGGACTATTACTCTCGGTTTTTATTTTACCAACGTTTCTGTCGCTATTACTTCCCGCGTTCCTCATTCGCATCTTTTCGAACGTCGGAATTGCAAAGTGAACTCTTTATTAAATCCACGAGGATTGATTTTTCTCGTTCTTTCAGTCATATTCTGGTAAAGTGTTCAGTAAATTTTATTTTTCAATCAGGTTGTAGTGAGGAGTGAACCTTCAAACACCAGAAGACTGTCATTTAGAATTGATTGTTATTCAACGCATTTATCCGTTGTGCAACGGTTCCATAGCTAAGAAGAAAAGAAAACTTTCTTAACATTTCTATTTAGCCATGGTAGCCGAAAACAGAGTTATCAACTATCGGTGATTAAAGAAAAGGTTAAGTTCGAAATTCTGTACAGACAACTCAAATTCGAAAAAAAAAAAATGCATATGAAGAAGGTCAGAGGTTACATCGGCCGAAAAGTTGTAAAAGTAACAACAGAGGTATAGTTGTTTGAATAATCTCAACAACACACGTAAAATTTGTTGTGCATGTATTTTTCAGATTCTAACCAATGCCTCATGATAAAGGACACATCTGATAGCAGTCATTCGTCTGAGAACCCCCAAATGAATCCTGGTTTGTGCTTTCAAATGTGTCGCGGTCTCAATATGCGTGTGTCAGCTGTGAATAATGACACGTGTCATTGCTATCCCAACCTGCCTTCGCACAACGTCCTTAATTGGGCAGAGTGTTCGCATTTCTGTTTCCCAAACTCACATCAAAGATGTGGGGGAGGAGAAAACATTTCATTTGTAACAAAAGGTAAGCAAGTACAACCGATTCAAAAACAATACTTTTATTTTCAACTTTCGTCGACCTTACTACACCTGTCGCATAAAAAAGACGTTGTGAGTCTACTTCTGTTCTATCATTATTTTCATGGAAAGTGCTCGATTGAATATCCATCTGCGGTCCCCATAAAACATACTAATCAAACACTCGTCTAGTTACACCCACTGTCAAGCTAGATAGTCTTTATCAATATGATGCGGAATCCGAAATCGACACTAAGGGCGGCGAATCACTATATGTCACCTTTAATTAATTTGTAAAATGTAGTTGACGAATAAAAACAAAACAAAAAAAAACAAACTAAACGAATTCCAGTTGGTCTCTTTTGTATATAGGAGTGAAATGACAAATGCTCTTTGTGTAAACGTAAAGTTGAGCTTAAGGAGTTTAGAGGATATTGATCATTGTAATTTCATCTACCGATATAGCAGCAGCCAAAAGTAACAGTTATAAACGCCGACTGTCGTCTAAATGACCGAGTTTCGATCCCGGAAGTTTCTAGTTTAGCCGCACTGAAGAGCTGTAATACAGCTCAACAGTTTGCCTGTGGAGATAACTATATATATATATATATATATATATATATATATATATATATATATATATATATGTGTGTGTGTGTGTGTGTGCGTGTGTGTGTGTGTGTGTGTGGAAATTATGAATTAAATTATGTAGAATTTAATAATTATTATTACTCATTTGTCAAACAATAAATTTTGTTGTAATTTTAAATAATTTTATTCAGAATTTCCATATTATTGCTCTATCTCGCATATTGAGCTTTTTTATCTGCTTGGGATTGTCTTATAAATATTGATATTTATATTTATTTGGACTTTAAGTTTACAGTATGATACGCCTTGTAATCCTATGGCACTTTAGTAGTTCATTTAATACACACACACATACATACACATATATATATATGTATGTATATATATGTGTGTGTGTATGTATGTGTGTGTGTAAGGGTGTGTTCTATTGGCCTGCTTCAAAAATAACAATTAGGTAATTTTATTGAAAAGACTAATTTATTAGAATCTCAGGTATTAGAATCTCATTTTTATTAATGCCTTTTTAGAATCTGGTCAACCTACAGCTTTGAGTTGTTACGAGTTGCAGTTGCAAGACATGGCCAATCCATATACGAAAGATTCGGCAGGAAAACCTCTTTGTACAGATAAGAGTAAGTCAGATTTTATAATCTTTTGTCTTTTTTTATTTCACCGTTTCATAAGATCAGTTTAAATAGTTCCGTTTCCCTATTAACGGATAAATGTTGAGAAAGTGAAGTTATTTATCTCCCTTCCACGGCGAGATGGTGTGACACAAGATTCGGAAAGAAGAATTTGAAAAGCCAGCGTTCTAGAGGAATACCACTGCGGCCTGCAAAAATATGACTGGACAGCTCAATCGGTATTCTTCGATAGAGGCGCCTCAAGCGATCAGCAATAAAACTAACTAATTTTCAAAGTGAAATGGTAAAGCCTGGGATAGTGATCCTCCTAGAACAGCACAAGAGAAGATTGGATTGTTGGGATTGCTTGTGCTCCAAACGTCGGCGGTGCTCGGACAAAAGCAATCTTTAAAATGTTGGGAAAGTGAATAGAAAAAAGTATTGAACCATTTAAACTGATCTCTCTCTCTCTCTCTCTCTCTCTCTCTCTCTCTCTCTCTCTCTCTTTGTCTGTCTCGGTCTTTGTCTCTTTCTCTATCTCTCTCTCTCACTCTCTCTCTCTCTCTCTCTCTCTCTCTCTCTATATATATATATATATATATATATATATATATATATGTTCATATATAGACTTTGTCCAAACCTATATATGAAGATACAACGATATAATGACGGTAATGTATTTTTATTCAACTATTCTATATATTTATATTGTCTTCTTTATTCTATATTTTTCTATTTTTCCTTTTAGTAGTTTTTCTTCCCCATTTCCCGATTTTGTTCTTCCTAATGTTTTCACCCTCATTTTCTAAGACCGAGGATTGAGTCTTACGTGACAAAGGGTCCTTTGGGAAGAGATCCCTTCAATAGTTAAGACGCCTCCCTCCTTTCTTTAAAACTTTGTTCATATTTGACCCAAATCTATTTTCCGATTTTGATTATAGAAAATGTCTCAAATTTAAGGTTTAAGCTAAAGAAGTCTTAAAACGAAATTGTACTTCAGTATGTATGATATCTAGTGACTATAGATCAAATTTATATATATACTAGCATTTCAGCCCGGCTTTGCCCGGGTGTTTTGAGGTGTACGCTTAGCAAAACAAAAAAAAAGTCAATTTTTTTTTTAATTTGACCCTTAAAATTTATAGTTTCGGGCTCAAATCACTTTATTAAGTTAGATCCAGGTTCAAGGAACCTATATATAAAATTTCAAGTGTCTAGACCCAAAATTGTCGGAGGAGTTTGGTAGAGTTCTTAAAGGTCAAATCGTTGAAATTTGACCCCTTAACAGCCAAATTTCTGGCTGACACCCGTCACATCGATTTTCCCAAATCTCAGTACCCGGTATTTCAAATTTCGAGTCTATAGACTAAAAATTGACAGAGTTATTGCGTAGGGAAATGTACACAGACAGACAGACAGACAGACACGTTCACTTTTATATATATATATATATATATATATATATATATATATATATATATATATGTGTGTGTGTGTGTGTGTGTGCACGCGTGCGCGCATGTGTGTGTGTGTGTGTGTGTGTGTGTGTGTGTGTGATAAAAGGATTTTTGTTTTTAAATCCGACGATATGAATTTAAAATGAAAATGAAAAAAACAAAAAAAAAAAACAAAATGCTGGACGATTCGTCTGTTCCGTGGGTCTTATTCAAGAGATTGTAGATGTTTTTTTTAGCTGTTTCCAAAGATGAAATGTATCCCTTCAGCTTTCAATTAGTATGGAAAAATCAGGATAGAAATATGCATCGTTTGTCACTTCCTTTTTGTAGTTATTCATAAATTAGTTGTAGGCTGTTTTTAGTTAAATTAATTAACCGTTCACTTTTTATAGATTTGAACAGTTTATTTACTTACAATTCAGGTAATAATTGCTCACATCAGTGAGGAGTAGCGAAACGGTGCGCATTCTCTCCTGATTGTTGCGCATTGTCGTGTACCAAATCGGACATATTGTTGAGCTTATATAACTGCGTCTTGTATGCCTAGTGTTTATAAGGTATACATGTTTCTGTAATCGATGCCCGTGTATCGTTTAGTGATTAGAATTATGAGAACAGTTACTTTTCTTTGTATATGAGGTGTATATACGTGTCGATCTGTTACGTGTATAGTTAATAGTCGTTCTATGTGTATGTAGGTGTGTTCACGTATTCACGACAATAACGAATGAGACAATAAAACGGACAGATTTTAACACGGACGAATAACATCTTTGTCTGCTGGACATTCACGTAATTTATTGTCTTCCTCTCCTCTGACTTAGGCACCTGAATTGAGGGCATCTTCCTCAAAATGGAACACGCAAAATGCCGAGTTATCATTTCCAGATCTTTATTTCCAAATGTTCCGCGTCTCAGAGTTTGCATCTCTTAACCGCCTCTAGTACATTTTCCTTAGTTTGTTAGTGGATGCTTCAATCGGACCACAAAGACAACTTCTGTTACTAACTAACCCAGTACCTAGCTAACTCCCAACTGGTCTCTTCAGCTTTCCGTTATCTACTAACCCCTAATTCTAAGTTCTCTTGGCTTATGTGTCTCTGACGTAAGCAAGAGTGGACAAGCTTGTTTGTTACGCAAGCCACATCGTTGTTTACTGAAACAAATTCCAAACTAGCTTTATTTATGCTTTTCCTCTATACACAACGTTTTTCTTTGAGCCAAAATTCCTCAGTTAAGTATTTAACATAAATATTTTCCAACATTCTTTTCTTTTAAAACATTTTTCTGGATATCTTTTAACTTATAATTCACTAAAGAAAACGAATAAACGTGACTCTTTATTAAGTATGGTGTGCCCGGGCGACAGCAAAAATTCCTGCTGAGAGAAAAGAATAAAATAATAGACAACTTTGTTTAATCTATCAACAACAATGTTATTTTAAGAGTTGAGCGAAAACATATTCGGTGAGCCGGTGCAAATAATGATAATTCATGTTTTGGAGAATGAATGTTTACACCTCGAGGACAGCTCACCTGACCTCAGGATCACGGGTGTGATCCCGGAAGCCTGATAAACTGCTCGCAAACTTGCAGGTGCAATTCTAGTAGGAATTCTAAGGAAACTAATCGAAACATGGCGGAAGTTGAAACTGTCGTGGTTGATTGTTTGTAGGGACCACACAACTTCATCCCACCCCGGCATATATAATCGAGTGCAGAGCTAAGGAACGGTAGTTGGGAGACGAGACTTGAGATTGATCGAGTTTGAGAGCCGAATTATCGCTTCCTCCTCTCCATAACGCCCCGTTTTGCTGACACCGAACTGCTAAAAGAAAGAGAAAGCATAAAGACTGTCGACTTAGAGAAGTCGTGACTTTTACGGACTTATTACTATTGTACTGTAAGAACAATTGTACATACATACATATTTTTGTGAATTTAATTAGTAGACTAAAAAGAAGCCGTTTGTTTTTCTTTCCTTGTGAATTGAATTGTCTTCCTGCTGGAGGGCGAATTGTGAGTTACTGTTTCTTTTCCTTGGCGTACGACCGACCGGCGAGGCGACGGCTTATCAACCCTGACGCAAGAAGAATTGACCAGCACCCGGCAGCGAATTGAAGACTGACTTGTGCGACCAACGGGATTCTTACTGTATTGAAAAGAACACATCTGGTCATTGTCAATCAGAATAGTGACTTGGACGAGATCAGAAGTGACACTTCGGTTCCATGACTGAGGATTGAGTCTTACGTGAAAAAGGGCCCTTTGGGAAGAGATCACTTCACAATCGTTAATACGCCTCCCTACTTTCTTACAATCTTGTTCATATTTGATCAAAATTTATTTACCGATTTTGATTTTAGAAAATGTCTGAAATTTAAGGTTTAAGCTAAAGGGTGTTAAGACGAAATTGTACTTCAGGGAATCTTGTATGTATGGTATCTAGTGACTATAGATAAAATTTAATGCAAATCTGAAATATTTGAATTTCAAATGAGTAGAGTGTGTTCTTACATTGTGCTCACTAAAACATTTTAAAATACTTTTTTTAAAATCTGAAATTCGGGACATATCTATTACTTCATGTTTAATACGAATCAATTTTGGATCCATTTAGAGATAAGCTTCAGAACGGAAAGTAACAAAATTCAAAACTCATTTTTTTTATATTTTTTTCATCGCTCGATTCTATTTCAGACGCACACTCATGCCCTCGGACCTGGTTGGCCTCTCATGACAGTTGCTACAAATTCTACGAAAATCGTATTTTTTACAAGGACGCCGTGAAGCAGTGCATCAAGAATGACGCTTATGTCGCGTCGATCAATGATGCCGACGAGGAGTTTCGCCTGTTTGAGATGATCAAGAAGATCAGCGTCTTCAAGAGTATCTCGCGGTGGTGGATTGGGCTCGCTAAAGTACGGCAAATGGGCGTATTTCGTTGGTCGGATGGCCAACCTGTGACCTATAATAAAATCTCCGAAAACAAATACGATTCTGTCGTGTGGACACCAAACAGCAACAAATGGGAAACTCATAGTTTACGGGAATCCTTCATTTGCGAAAAAGATCCAGGTAATATCAATCGTGATTTATTTTCTTTCTATTTCTATTTATTTATCTATCTCTTACATACGCACCCACATGATATATATATATATATATATATATATATATATATATATATATATATATATATATATATTAAGTAATGTGATTTACAATTTTAAATTTGAACAATTAAATTTCAACCAAATTAAAAATCCGTTTCATAAAAAGGAACAACAACAAAATCAATTATCTGTACGATCGTTTCGGAAAACAATGCTTTTTATTGTGGTAAACATCCAGTTACGAACAATAATTACATATAGTTTTTTAATAAGCAAGGTCTCCTCGTCAGCAAATTTTGAAGGGTTTTTATTAAATCTAAAAGACACCATAACTAAACCTAGCATTAAAAGTAAGGCAGATGTATCTGAAAAAAATTAAAATAAAAGGTCTGGATTTAAAGTTGATAAGAAGTTCAATATAGGTTGTAGATAGAAAAAAAAAGAGTAAATATAGATTTGAATTTTAATTATAAATTTGCCTTGAGTAAAGTATTAAAAATATATATATGCATATATATGAAAAAATAGACACACATATACATAGATATAGAGGTATATACATAAAAAATATAGGTATAAAAATTTACCAGCCTGAAATTGTAGACAATAAAAAACAAGTTTTTAACGTCAACTTTGTTCAGTAAAGTTATGTTTTTACCAAATTAGCCGCGTATTAAGAAATACAACTTTGATTTTATTCTTTAATTTTTTGAAAGAAATTAGACTTTTCCAATTAATTTTAAACGTCTTCCACAGGTGCTTTCAAACCGAATTTTGCGAATACGTCAAATACGCTTGCAAATAATAGTTTGTTATGAGTAAAGAATGAAGCTTAAAATTCTCCCAGATAATGCTTGGTCGGGACGGTTTGCATATATATATATATATATATATATATATATATATATATATATATATATATATATATATATATATATATACACCCCGTCATAATACTAATATATTTTATGATTTTAAGTATACTTGCGGTGTCAGCTACGTGAGTCGAACAATGTTGAGATTAGATGGGGGAGTTAAACAGCACGTACGATACAAAATCAGAAATGGAACATACCGAGCAGCAACGAACGTTCTTGCCAATACATACGGGTCTTCAATAACTGATTATCTCATTAAAAACCCGTCATGTGTAGCGAATATCAGCACGAACTCATTTTCGATTCTGAGTCATACTCACTCCACATTCCATCTAAAGATAGAGACTATTCAGGTTCGGTTGAGGAAGCCTTCTCCCTGCAAACAGATGGGAATATCTCTTAGGTTTGAACATGATTAACCTCTAGGGTCTTCGAACATCATAACGTTGGTTTATTTTAATCGCTACCCTCTTTTTTTACTCATGAAAGAACGCAACGTAACTTTATTTTAATGTACATATATTTGATTTTTCCTTTTAATTCGTAAATCCCCCGATATAGCTTTGAAAATATGAGGGAGAAACCGAGCAGCTGAATTCCCCTTTATTTTTCTTTCCTGTTCTCCTTTTTTGAAAACGTGTTTTACGTATTTTACTTTCAATCATTAATAATAAAAGTCTTCCTATCATGATTGCAATATATATATATATATATATATGATGAGAAGCCTTGACTGTCATTTGGGTGGTCGAGTTTCGATCCTGGCTTCAGGCAGTTGCCTGTCTAGCGGCACTGATGAGCTGTGAAACAGCGAAACAGTACTGTATGATAATGACTATATATATATATATATATATATATATATATATATATATATATATATAGGGTTACTCTGGATAGTAACAAAACATTAAAATTGCCTCAGTCTCGAAAGATTTCTTCTCTACTGAACGAGGAAAAAAAGGGTGAAGTGTAGTTCACCTTTTTCTCTCCCTCTCTCTCTTCCTCTCTTAATATCTCTCTCTATCCATCTCTCCCTTTCCCTCTCTCAATTTATCTTTCTCTTTGTATCACCCTCTCCATCTCTCTTTAAGCCCCTTTCTCTCTCTAACTCCCTCTATCTCTCTCCTTTCCTCTGTCTCATCCCTCTGTTTCTAACTCTCCCCCTCTCTCTTTATCTATCAATCCCTTTATCTCTTTATCTCCTTCTCTTTCTCTATTTTCCTCTCACTTTCTCTTTTCTATCTATATATCTCCCTCTCTATCTGTCCATCTCTAATCCCTCATCCTATTTTAGTCTCGTAAATTAATTACAGTGAATAAGGCATTGTCAAAACATGGATAAATCCTATTTTAGTCAACTAATTTACTGACTGTGAGAATAGAAGTTATTTGGAAATTACTGCTACCTTGAACAGCACCAGAAGTAACTGGTAAAACCTTTCTAATTAAATTGATTTTGGCAGCCATTTGGTAACAAAATGACATAGCCTTAGCCCTTGCTGCATGAGGAATACCTGCGACCTTGCTGCCAAGTAGAAGAATTATTTATTCTACTTTAAAACATTCAATTTTTCAAAAATCTCATGTTCGGCATTTCCAAAATATCCAATATGGGGAAAAATATTGCAGAAATGCAAACTTATTGTTTAGGATGAATGGACAATGGTACGCAAAATATCACTTGAGGCTCTTGGTCGATCCTTGCAAGATTTGCGTGGCAATGTCAGACCATTTGGGAATGCAGTAATATTGCTTGCAGAAGATTTCAGACAAATGTTACCTGTTATTCTTCAATCAACATCAGCAGATGAAATAAATGCTTGCCTCAAATACTCTACTTTTTTGTTCCATGTGAAGACATTAAACTTAACTCAAAATATGCATATCCAGTTGCAGACTGTTCGATCCGCACAAAATTTTTTGCATCACTTATGGGAAATTGGGTACGAAAAAGTGCCAGCTTATTAGAAATAAGGGCAAAATTCTTTGACTTTTAACTTCTGTAATTTCTGTAATTTTATTTAATCAAAAGAATAGTTAGTTTAAAAGGTTTTTGCAGATATTCAAATTATAAGAATTCCACTTGACTGAGTGAATGAACTATTCTTGCAGGTCAATACAAAGACGCCCATGAACTTAATGCTATTATTCAATGTAAAATTTCAAGTGACGTAGTCAAATACAAATCCATCGACACTGTTGTGAAAGCAGATAAAGTGGTTAATTATCCAACAGTTATATTTGCCAGGGATGCCACCGCATGTATTGCAACTGAAATTTGGTGTACTAATTATCATGTTGTGAAATATAAACCAATCCAAGCTTTGTTTTTTCACATGGACAATTTATGTTACGTATTCAAGAGTTATCAAACCAGAAATTCTCTATAAGAAAATGGAACAACAAAAAAATGTGTACCCATGCAAAATGGAAAATTAAAGCTATAAGAAACATGCTTTTTCTCATTTTGGAACTTTTTCCATTGCGCCAACTTGAGCCACAGCTAGTATTTTCTAAATTTCATTACGTCGTCATTTTGATGGTTCCGCGGACAAAGCAAATGAAACTTTTATAAAAAGGCAATTTTATTTAATATTTTTTCCTGAATGTTAACAAATATACTAGACTTCCCTTAAAGGAGGATGTGATTTCTAGGAAGATAGTGCCATAAAAATAGAACAGATACTACACTTCATGACACAAAAAGGGGATTGTACTCCTTGGGAGGATGGTATTATGATCTTAATATAGATACTACACTAGCCTCTACTAATGAAATAAGGAGGATGTAATGCCTGAGGCGAGTGGTATTATCATAATAAACGAATATACACTATACTGTCCCTCGACCAAAGAAGGATATAATGTTTAGGAGTATGGTCTCATGACATTAGAACAGATACTACACTTCTCTCCATCAAAGGAGGGGATAATGCCCGAGAGAATGATATAATGAGAACAGAATAGATATTACACTACCACTCACCCATGCATTGAGAATCGAAAGACAGTACATATGTGAAATAGGAAAAAAATCTAATTACGTATTAAAAGTGTATAATAGTATAGTTTCGATTTCAAACAGATACCAAATCTTTATTTGTAACGTTAAACATGTTTTACACACGTTTTAAATCCTTAATATGTAGGAACCCAACACGTTGTAAACTCCGTCGCAAAAAGCATAAGAAAAGAATAACTCGACTTACTTTTTTCCTTAGTGAAACAACTGACATTTATTTACAGACATTTGTTTGCAGGTCTTTTCCTGTCGCTCTCGGCCACCGTGCATAACCCATCTATCTCTGCCTTTCTCTGGCGTTATTTCGATACCTCTCGAATATCACTTTCTCAAATCTCTTTCGAATACCGTTCCCGTCTCTGATGTCATCCCGGGTCTCCGCCCACGTTCTTCTTTTATATTTTTTCTTCTTCTTCTTTGCCGTGACATCATCTCGAAACCGTCTCGGTCATTTGCTTTTAACTGCCACACGCACGCCCGCGCTGTTACACATTATTAATATGGAATTAATGGTATCGTTTCACCTTCAGACAAACAATTACCAAATCTTCCTTAACAAAATATATTATTTTTGACTTTGTGGTTTTAGTGTTCCGTGGTTGTTACAACGACAGTTTCGATGGACGATTTGCTGTTACGGCAAGCCAAGACATGACGGTGAACATGTGCGTTGAATTGTGCCGTGGAAGAATGAAAACGTACGCTTTGTTGGCGAAGTATCACTGTTTTTGTGCAGACAATATGACCAGCGAGGCTTCATGTAGCGCCAATGATGTGTGCACAGCTCAGCCAAATCAGTTATGCGGCAAGTATCCGGTTTTCGCGGTTTACCAAGTTGGTAAGTACACTTTTATACTACGATTACATTTCATACTAGAGTTCACTTTTCAATAAAAAATGACAGAAAAATATGCCTCGCCAGTGTTCAAACTTGCTATTTATGTAGATACACTACTAAAATATACATATAAAATCATTTAATTACGCCAGTAATTTACTTTTTCATATATATATATATATATATATATATATATATATATATATATATATATATATATATATATATATATATATATATATATATATATATATATATACGAGCAAACAGTTAATAAAACATGTTAAAAAACACTTTGAAAAGAGTTAAAAACATATTTAATCTGAAAAGGAAACACTAGATAAGTGGATAGTCCTTAATCCGCGAAGTTTCGAAGAAATACTTTCCTTCTCATCAGAGGGTAGAAATTAGCAAAATGCGGGATCAGGTTTTGCATGCAAAGGTATTTGATGAAACAACAAGTCAAAGATCTTACTTGAAAACAAAAAATGTGAAGCAGAGGGAATATGGTGAAGAAAAAGGTGATTACACATGAATGGATAGTCTGGTGGAAGATAAATAATCCAGTGACGGTAAAATCCAAATATATAACTTCATATATATATAATTATTTTTTTAAATGATTAAATACCTACAGACACTAATGTTTCATCCTTTCGGGGATCTTCAGTGGAGGGTGTCACGATCAACGCCAGTCGACAGATTCGAACTCGACAACACGAGCCATCTCTGGCTCGATTAGCAAAGACCGTATCCATTCGGCTATCATTAACCGCGTGAAATAACGTTGAATTTAAAACTTTTAATTTTAAATGTTCTTTACGTCAGTCAGAAAGTGATCTAATCGTTATACGATGATCTATGCAACAGAGCTAAATTGATCGACTGAATTCAACTGAAAGTGCTCAACGATAAGAAACGAGTTTCTTAAAGGGGCTGTCATGATTATTTTTTTACAATAATAATTAAATACGTACAGACACTAGTGTTTCATCATTTCGGGAATCTTCAGTGCAGGGTGAATATATATATATATATATATATATATATATATATATATATATATATATGGAATTATGAGTTAAATTTAAGGTGGTAGAAAAACATAGGATGGGGGGGGGGCTAAAGTATGAGAAAATCGGAAGTAAACATAATCTATAATATTAGGTCTAAACAATATTTATAATTCTTAATTAACTTAAAGTAAAATTAGAATTAAATTTCACTTAAATATACATTCATTTATTTATAACTAATAGAACATATTATTATGAGATTAGGAAACTCTGAAACCTAATTATTAGTGAAATAGGATATATTCAATGTTAAACTAAAATTATACTTAAATAAGTAACAAGTTCGTAAAATGTTTATTAATGTTACACTGGTTAAAAGTATGTAATATGTGAAATTTAAAAAATACTACTTTCAAAATAAATAAATAAATGAATAAATAATAATAATAATAATAATAATAATAATAATAATAATGATAATAATAATAATAATAATGATAAAAAATAATATAAATAAATAAATTAAGCTTAAAGTAAATGTCAGTAACCAATTAATTTACAATTTGACATTAAGCAGAAATTAAGTATATCTTAATGACTTATGACTATCGATTGAAATAGTTTTAATACTAACATTTTATATTTAACGGATTAGTGAATTAATTTATGATATACATTGATTTAATTTTTTAATAACATTAAGTGAAAGACATTAGAACTGCATAAACATTACTTATTAGTGGGATATGGATGGCAATGGGTTAGGTATGTTATAAGTATGAATGTTAAAAAAAAAAGAAAAAAAGTTATGTAATTTCCATCAGTATTTTTTAAATTACATTTTCACCCCGAACAAGGCACATTGCGACTTTGATGTAGGGGGATAGTATCAGGGACAGAAGCTACAAGGGTACTATGTAGGGAGTTGGGCAGCAAGATGTCTGTTTACATTACACTTGAACTTCTGCATGTCAGTACAGTTGGGAATGCAGGGACCCAGACAAGAGTTGCAAAGCCTAGCAGTTCTGGAGAAGAAACTACTGGGGTAGAAAGCTCTATTGTAGAACATGCAGAGGAATGCAGCATTTCGTCGATAGGATAGAGGCTGAAACTTTCTATAGAAACAGTTTCTATTTTTTATTATTTTCTAACTTATTTAAAAGAAAGATTAATGGGTTCGATAGCTGAATGATGAGGGTGGAAGGATTGCAAACGATGTATGGAACGAAAAGGATTTTAATATTATAACGATGGTTTATGTATTTGTTGATATTGGTTTTAAATTTTACTGCAGTAAAATCAATGAAAGACTTATTTTATTTACCTTTCAGATAAATCTGCAAAGTTTGCCAATAATTGTAAAGATCTACTTTTTGGAGGAATATCAATTCCTGCAGTTTATGCTTTTGGCGATAAATTCAAAACTTGTGATTTTAAAGGTGGGTATTATTATCATCATCATATCAAATTAATATTAACGAAAGCCCTAATGAATGACAGTGTACGAACTGATAGAAAATAAAGTCATATATATATATATATATATATATATATATATATATATATATATATATATATTGCGTCTGTAGGTATAAACATAATCATTTATATAATATAATCATATATACTTTTTTAATTTGTTTTTACTTAATCATATTAGAATCGTACACAACCATGAATATGTTTCAGTCAACTAGTTATAGATAACTAAAAAATTTAGTAGGCCGTGTTGCTTTTTCAAAAGTTCATTTCTTAATCTTAATGATTAAGGTAAACTTTTGGAAAAGCAATATTCCATGATTATGTAGCATTACCTAAATGTCTATATAAAAACAATAAAAAAAGCATATCTGGCTATATTTTGTATTGAGCACTATTGTATGAACCGCATTATAATAGATTGTCTTAATATTCTTAACTTTAAATAATAATATCATGTATATATATATTTATATATATATAATCATGATAATTTATAACATTAAATAAATGAAGAAGCAGCATAATCTCTTTATTCATTTGGTATTTGAATTCATTAAGTTTAAGAATAAAATATTTTATATATTATTATGAATAAAATGAAACTACAGAGTCTAAGACATGGAATAAAAATATTTTGATATTATGTGAAGACAACATAAACATGGTAATAGATCCAAACAATAATCTGCAAATAATTTTTTTGGCTAATTTGTGAAAATTTTGTTTCTTTACGTTTCTTTGTGATTTACATAATATACTATAACCTATAACATTATATATATATATATATATATATATATATATATATATATATATATATATATATATATATATATATATATATATGCGCGTGTGTATATGTGTGTGTATGTGTGTGTAAGTTCAAGTATATTGAATACATTAACTGAAAACAATATTAAAAAAAAAAAACTCAATACATATGTAAAGCTTTTATAAATAAAATCATATGAAAATACAGAGGTGAGTAGAATTAAAAATACTGAATGAATAAATGTGTAACGAACTCTTTCGTACTGAGACTTTCATTTACAACTGTCTAAAATTAAAAAAAAAAACAGCAAGCTCAACAATTGGAGAAAACAGACAGTTTTCTGCAAAACCTTCTCGACATGAATGCAGCAATTATGTTCAAGAGTCCCACGGACGCCGTCAAAAATATAATACCAACAAATCTTTGCAAACATTACAATCGCCATTACCATCTATAAATTAGTCTAAAAACAGCTGAACCAATTGCCTCGCCATTTTGCGATAAAGTTTCATCTAATCTAAGCATGTTTTTATATATTCAAGACGAAAAAAATATTACAATATTAAAAAAAAAAAACATTTTTCGGCATCATTTATTCTCGGCAAAAGTCGATCATTTTGAACGCGAAAAAAATCGTTTATTTTTTCGTAATGTTTTTTTCTTAGCGATTGTTTTACTATTTTGCTATTACACTAATACTGTTTATTTTCATATATTTTCTATCAAATAATAATAATAATAATAATAATAATAATAATAATAATAATAATAATA
Organism: Euprymna scolopes; assembly: GCF_053919585.1. Taxonomy (NCBI): domain Eukaryota; kingdom Metazoa; phylum Mollusca; class Cephalopoda; order Sepiida; family Sepiolidae; genus Euprymna; species Euprymna scolopes. Next base: position 152,587,023 of record NC_136490.1, read on the forward strand.
ATAATAATAATAATAATAATAAATCCTATGTCCCGACAAATGCTGAAATATATCGATTGCGACTTTACTGTTAGAATTAGTTACGTGATTCGTTGGTCAGTAAATATGTTTTAAACGTTAAACTAATATATTTGTTTATACGTTTTATACAAGTGTATTGCATTTTACTATTTTGCTATTACATTAATACTGTTTATTTTCGTATATTTACTATCAAATAATAATAATAATAATAATAATAATAATAATAATAATAATAATAATAATAATAATAAAGTTTATGTCCAGACAAATGACAAAAAATATAGATTGTGAATTTACTCTTAGAATTAGTCAAGTGATTCGTTGATTAATTATAAGAATTTCCAGTTAGCTGAGTGAACGAGCTATTCTTGCGGCTCAAAACAAAGACGTCCATCAACGTAACGATATTATTCAGCTTAAAATTTCAAATGAGGTAGTCACATACAAGTCCGTCGACACTGTTGTGGAAGCAGACGAAGTGGTTAATTATCCAACAGAATTTTGATTTCCCTAGATTTGTCATGAATGCCACCGCATGCACTGCAATTAACAATTGGCGCACCAATTATCATGTTGCGAAACATCAACCAGTCCAAGCTTTGCAATGGAAAGCGTCTTGCAGTAAAAAATTAAAGAGAAATATAATGGAAGCACCAAGCTTGACAGAGCTTTTCAAAGGCGAAGATATCCTCATTCCACGAATCCCTATGATGCGTCATTTCAAATTAGGAGATTGCAAATCCAAAATTCGATTCTAGTTTGCAATAATCATCAACAAAGTCCAGAAACAATCTTTACAATTGTGTAGCTTACATCTACACACTGACTGGTTCTCACATGAATAATTGTATGTTACGTGTAATAGAGTCGGCAAACCAGAAAATCTCTATATCTGCTAAAAAATGGAACAACAGAAAATACTGTGTAATAAGGATTGGAAAATTAAGCATATAAAAACATGCATTTTCTTTTTTTGGGAGATGTTTTTCCATTTTACCAAATTAAGCTACATTAATGCGTGGCAGAGTACATCTAGTATATATATATATATATATATATATATATATATATATATATTAGGTGAACCAAAATTAAGTGGACAATATTGCCGTAGTGCATATATGTATCTGTGATCTCAATATTTATTTCGAGATCACATATACATGATGATTGCAACGTCTTGTCAGACGAGCGCCACTCCCTCATACACTTAAAGCCTAAACATGACTTTTTTTTAGTTCTACCGGTGAATTCACACACTCAAGCAGGCATGACGCACACTAAAGACTGTCATTGAGATCAATTATTACATGCTTCCAGCATTTCAAGCCTCCACACGTCACAACTTTTCCATCGCCACAGGACCATTTTTATAGACAAATGCTTGAGGGAGTATCTATACACAGATGATGTTACAGAGTCTTAGCTTTGTACGACAGCTAAGTCTCTCTCTCCGTTCAAAAATGTTGAAATCCAGCAACAAGCAAGAGCAAGATAGCCAGCAACATGTTAAACTGCAGACCAGCTTAATGCGGGTACTGGTCTCCGCTTTTTGTTTTTTTAAATCAGAGATTTGCTTCTCCTAGAAAGGTTGCCTTCACCACGGCTTACGGGAGCCCTCTCCACCCCCAGCGCACACATACATACACACAAATACACACGGTGCTAGTTGGCCGTTGACCCAGAAAAAGGGTTCATTCGCCCTTTGAAAGGTCTTGTTTTTAATCCTCCAGGGAGACTAGCCGCCCTCCTCACTAAACAAGTCTGGTGGGGGAACCAGTTTAGCCGCCGGTAACCCGACCATGAGGCAGGTAGTACTGGTTTACATGGTACCAGTAGCATATGACATGACCTGACACGTATACATACATACATACATACATACATATGTAATAAGAAAATTCTGTCCACCTAATTTTGGCTCATATATATATATATATGTGTGTGTGTGTGTGTGTGTGTGTGTGTGTGTGTGTGTGTGTGTGTGTGTGTGTGTGTGTGTGTGTGTGTCTGTCTGAAGATACTGGTTTCATAACCTAAAACGCACCAAATTCTATGTTAGTATTTTTTTCTTTTCTCTTTTCAAATATTTAAAGATATGAAGAATTTGAAACACGGAAGCCTTTTTAGAAAAGTACTTGATTCGGCATTAAATAACCCAACGAAACCAAACGGCATTGTTAATGCAACAGATGGGAAATCCTTTTGACACAAAAACGGTGTTCTAAACCTCGAGAAGAGTGGGGTCGAAAAAGATGGACGTATAAGAAATGGCTGTCTGCGGCCAGTGTGTAGTGGAGCAGAAACGAGAGACTTTTAAGCTGGTATCGAGACGGAGAGAAAGAAAAAAAAACCGGTAATAAATTACTTGAGTCAAAGAAGAATAAAAAGCCGACTCGGATTTATTTATTTTTGTTATTTGTTTGTCCATTTTCACGTTACACAGACAACACTAGAACAACATTACCAAAACTATCAATTGTACTAATCTATTTTTCATCTATTCATGTCCACCGCGCTTTCCTGTCGTATCTAGTTCAGGCATAAAATAATCAACACAAAAAGAAATCACAATTCTAAAAATTAAATTTCTTCCGTGTTGCAAATGACCGCTCGACAAGCAAGACATCGTGGGAGCTTCGAATCCGGTAAGTGCTCATCTCTATCGTAGCAGCCACATATTCTTGCATTAAAAATAAGTTAATGTTGTGTTTATCTTTGTTTAAAAGGTAATGTGTCCATTTGTCCATCTGATTCAAGACCGTGGATCGGTTTCGATGGACAGTGCTATCTTCTGCTGAACGAGACGAAAACCTGGGCCGAAGCTCAACAGTTTTGTATTTCAATCAATAGCACTTTGGCATCGGTCAGAGACAATACACATGTTCAATTTCTCGCAAAATCAATCAAACGTAAGTTTTTTTTTTATCGAGTATCAATTATATATATATATATATATATATATATATATATATATATATATATATATATTAGCAGGACGCCTGGCGTTTCCTGGTCGTAAAATACGCTTAAATATATTTTCATTTATGCAGATTTCGTATTTATTATTATGCAGCAAATTCTCTATTGATTATCCCAATATCAGTCAATCCAAATCATATACCCCAAATTTTGTAATCTCTGCTTATCTGATTATAACTTCTCCTCAATGCAGAAACATAATCAATGCTAACATAAGGAAAAATACAATATTGCAATTTTTAAATCGCTTAGCCTCCATTGAAACATTAACTGCCTAATAAATCGCATTTTATTTAAATCAGATCTCTAAATAGTTTATATATAATTATTAATTTTCTTACTCCCTAAAACTCATAATAACATAGCATTCATATTATTATAATCATGCATTAACATTCCTGTCATTATTGTCACTGTTATTTTTAATAGGGTTAGTAGTGAGACCAATGGAATTGTTACTATTATATGTATATCTCACTATTACTATTTAATTTATCTTTATTTCATTTAGTTATCACTATTTTAATTAGTCTCATTATTGAAATAATTATTAAAATCATAATTATATATATTTTTTATTACTTTTATTATTATAATACTTATTAGTACTATAAATTTTGACATCTTTTAAAATACTTTTATCTTTATTATTATTATTATTATTATTATTATTATTGTTATTATTTTTATTATTATTATTATTATTATTGTTATTATTATTATTATACGTTTTATCTTTAGTATTATGATAATGATAATAATTATAATTAGGACTATTACTGAATTTATTACATTTTTCTTAATTTTAATTACCGCTCAATATAATTATGTCTCATTACTGCTGGTAGCAATTTTAATTAATAGCAATGTTATCTCCATATTTCATTTTAATTAATCATTTTATTTCAATTTTTACTACAATATTTTTACATTAGTTTATTATTATTATTATTATTATTATTATTATTATTATTATTATTATTATTATTATTGGCCCACAAGGAGTTTTCACACAGGTCATCAAAGCTCTCTCCTTGAAAACAGTCATCAAAGATCTCTCCTTGAAAACAGTCTGTGACATTCCCTGGAAGCTGAGTCTCCTCAGATTTCCAGTACTCTCCATCTCTTTCGATAGTATTTGCAAATAAATTTGTATTATCCCAACATCTGCTTGCCATTGATTTCTCCTTGGCAGCGGCTGTTAGTCTTCACTGGAATTTAAGTGGCAATAAGTCTCCTCAAGGTCCCAGTCCTCTTCGCACTTATCTAACGGAGGTCTGGTCAGTGCTCTCTTCTCGGTCTTTTCTTCCTCCTTAACTCTACTTGGCTGTTTGGTCTCACTCTTTTTTTAGGGGAGGGCAGTGATGTAGCAATGGAGGAATAGGGGTGGGGCTAGAGAACTTATATTAATGTTCTTGGTTCCATGTGGCGTTTCATGTTTTGCCTCTGCAGCACTTTAGTAGGTTGTTATGTCCGAGCATGTGAGCTGTTTCTTTAAGTTTTCTCACTTTCCAGTGGGTCTCTCTGTTTATTATTTTTACTTCATCCCAACCTACTGAGCAAACCAAGCGTAGAGCTGAATGCAATTTGGACACCTCTAATAGAGAGAGAAAACCTTGAATAACAACATAGGTTTAATATTAACAAAAACCAACTAAGAATTATCCTAGTGACATATGACGGAGTGTATCAAAGTTTGCAGTTACCCAAAGGTGCTGAGTTCAATCCTGAACGAAGGCAGTGAAAAGTAACATTCAAAACAGAGATTCAGCAACTATGTCCCAGAGCCTAGCTGGAGTCCGAACACGGTACCCCCGTAATAATAATAAAGGGTTGGGTTCGAGACTCCTAACAAACGGTTCCCCAGTTCAATACAAAACACCTGATGGAGGCCGGAGGGCAAAACGGCCGAAACGTTGTGACTATAACAACCAAGATGAGGAAGTCAGTCCGACAATCTCAATAAATGAAAACACCTCATCTCAAAAATACAGACAATTACTATCGTTCGTCTCTTTGTCCATAGAGTCTGCATTTGCTGTTTTCTTGTGTTTTATCGATTTTTGCTTTGATATGGTTGGTTCTTATCGAGTTATCTTGTGCTGCGGTTTTTAGGGATTAAGTTTCTCGGCTTATGTGTCCTTTTCGTATCTATGTCCATGTCAAAGTGTTTTCGTAATTTTCATCCGTTGTCATCCTAATGAATCTTCCATGTTGTTGTTTTTCTTCCCATTTTTCTTTTCTCGTCTTATCTTTTATTTCTCTCTCTATTTTCTGTTTTGTAGATTTTTTCAGTGTCTTTCACTGCCATGATTATCCTTTCGGTATTTTTCTAATTCTTTTTTGTGTGTCATGCACCCACTCTATGCAAACTAGCTTCTTTACGCTTTCTTTCCTTTTCATGTAGAGTCGATCAACATCGTCTTTTGGGTGTAGTGCATTCTGCATGGTCATGAGTTCCCTGGTCTTCTGATTGACCGTCTCAGTTCTTCTTTGGTTCACTCTATCAACGGTCCTGAGTATCTTATTAGTGATACTGCCCATGTGTTTATACCTTATTTTAGGTTTCTGCAATACAATTTTGTTTCTAGAAGTTTTCTTGTTCTCCTGAGGTATTCCTTTCCGATGCTCTCTTTCATTTCTGTGGCTTTGATGGTGTCTGCTTCCAGAACTCCCAAGTATTTATAATCGTCTTGTTCCCCTAGTACCCTCATCTCCGTTTGGTTAGTAGTTCCATGCCTTCTGTTGTCTCCATTTTTCCCTTTCTTATAACTAGTAGTACGCACTTTTCCATACCAAATTCCATTTGGATATTCTGGCTGAAGATTATGGTAGTGTTTATTAGTGTCTTTAGTTCCTTTTCGGTCCTTGCAAAAAGTTTCAGGTCGGCGATGTACATCAGGTGGTTCATTTTCCCCTCTCTATTAGAGAGCTTGTATCCAGCTTGGCACTTTCTCGGTATGTTATTCAGCGACGTCATGGCTATGATGAACAGCAATGGTGATAGTGAATCTCCTTGGAAGATGCCTCTTTGTATGTTAATTTCTGTTATGTGTTGCCCATTAGCTGTCAATTCCAGTCTCCATGTATTTTCTATCACGTTGATGATCCTGCTTGGTATTTTATACATTTTTAAGCATTATATTATCCATGTTTGCGGGATCCTATCGTATGCCTTTTTGTAGTCGATCCATGCCAAAGCTAAACTCTTTCTCCTTCTTTTTACCTCCTTTAGGATCTTTTGATCTATATATAGCAGATCATGTGTTCCTTTTTTTCCTTTCTCGCATCCTTTCTGTTCCTCTGGGAGAAGTCCACGATTATTCACAGAGTGGTAGATTTGTTCCCTTAGTGTGCTGTCAGTATTTTCCACATAGTGAGCACGTGGTAGGCCTAAAGCTGCTGGGGGCGGTTCCTTTCTCTGCGTCCTTCTGTATCAGTGTGGTTCTGTCTTTGTCAGCCAATCTGGCACGTTTGTTTCCTGTATACATCTTCTCATGTTTTGGCTTAGTTTTTCGTACAGTGTTGTGAACTCTTTGAACCAGTATGCATGCATTCCGTCGTGTCCTGGTGCTCTCCAGTTTGCCATTTTTCCTATGGTTTTCTTTAGGGTTTCCTTGCTGATTTCATTCACTGTTCCTTCTTCAATTTGTTGTAACTCTTCTTTCATGTCTTTCAGCCATTCGGCATTTCTGTTGTGTTCCTGTCGTTCTTCCCAATATATTACTCAAATAGAGTTTGTTTCTGTTGGGTTTGGTCGTTCCGTTTTTGTTTTTCCTCCGTTCACATTTTGGTAGAATTGGCTTTCATTGTTTTCTAATGTTCTGCTTGCATTGTTCGGATTTGTATCTATATCGTCTCAGTCTCTCTTCATTTGCTGCTATTTTTTTGTTTCAGATCTTCGTGTTTCTTGTTTAGCCTCTCCCTACTGGCCACATTTCCAATTTTCAATTTTCTCCACGTCGCTTTCTTCCTGTTTATCATTTTGGCTTCTTTTTTTTTAAATTTTAATTTGGTTTTCTAGCCTCATTTCGTATCCAGGTTTTCTCGGTCCATTATTCCCTGGGTGTTTTTCTGATTTGAACTTTATACTTACCATCTTGGCTCCTGCGTAGATTAAATTGTTTAGGTCAGTGATTGTATCTGTTGTGATGTGTGGGAGGAGCTTGTTAACTTTCTCTGTTTCTGTTTTTAATTTCTTCTGCTTTTGGTTCTTTAATGATGGGAGCTTTGTTTTGTCGTCGTTCATAAGCTGTCTTATTTCTTCTATTTCTTCTGCTTCATCCTCTTCTGCTTCATCCTCTTCTGCTTCATCCTCTTCTGCTTCATCCTCTTCTGCTTCATCCTCTTTCATTTCCGTTTCATTGTTCTCGACTTCCTCGTTTGTAGCGTCTGGTATTTGTAGGTCAACCGCTTGTGCCGTTTCTCCTTGTTGGACTTCTACACGTGTAGTTCCAGTGGGGGGTGCTTCATGCTCAATTTCATTGCTTATTTTTCGCTGTATTTCTGTTAGTTCCAGTTTTGAGAAAAAAGCCTCTCTTGAGTATCATTCTTGTTTGGTCCTTAAATCCTTTGTTCTGTTGTATGGTAATCACTGACCAGGTCTCATAGCTCTTTCATTTGTTTCCTATAACCTACATATCAATGTTTAAGATGGTTTCTTTAATAACATTCCATTACGAGTCTATTCTCCATCGTTGTCAATTTCTTCTTCGGTTTTTTAATTGGTTATCTTGGCTGTGTTCTTTTTGGTTGGTATCATTTTGGTGTCTGGAATTGGAGATTATGCTTACTAGTTCATCGTCCGTGTTATCGGTGTTTCTGAAATTAGCAAGTGGGCCAACACTCGCAGGATGGTGACCGGATCCCTATGCTGGCCACCGAGGAAACACCTGCTAATCATGACACCCAGATTATTCTTCTGGGTCCCACGGTCTGTATTATTTGTATTAGACATTTTTCATATTGTTTCACCTGTGGTTCTGGTGCAAGGATAGCGCATACCTTTCATGTATATGGAGGTATCATGCACTATCACATACATAAAGATATTAAAAGTCAGAGCACACATAGATACTAAAAAAAACCCCCAAAAAAGTAAGTATTGTACTAAGTAAAAGTTCAAATAAGTACGCTGTGGCAATGGATTTGAAGAAAGGTCTCCCTTACACCGTTGCATTTGTTCACTGGTAGTAAAGACGGCTTTATATTTCAATTTTTTCTTTCCCCTTTTCTTTCTCCCCTTTCTCTCTACCACTTATTTTCTTGTGTGTCTGCCTAAACCTTTCGACAGAGGTGACAGATTTTCACGAAATCGGTATCGTTTGGAAGCTCGACCCCTCAGACGAAAAATATCGGAAAATTGGCTAAAAACATTAATTTCTTTATCCTCAACTTAGCACTTTTCTACAGGAAGGGGTAGAAAAAATCCTTCCTTCATAAAAAATTTAGCCAAACACGTATATGCAAAAAATGTTCTCAGATATACACTTTTTTCGATTTTTAAAGTTTTAATATTGAAACAGTTATTTATTGCATTTTTACGTTTTTTTTTAATTTTTCGATCACGTTCGCTGTTTTTTTTTGCTTTTGTTTTTCCGCTTTTTTTAAGTTTTAACACTTAAACATGGTTATTTATGCCGTTTCCTTTTCGCTCACTTATTCTGTGATTTGCATCACGTTCACTGTTTTTTTTTTGTTTTTGTTTTTCCGATTAAAAAAAGTTATATTTAAACAGGGTTATTACGCTCGCTTATTCTCTATTTCCCTTTTGTTTTGATTTAACCCCCCCCCACACACACACCTAACCACAACCGGGGAACGCCGAGTACCCCGCTAGTTTATTCTTAAAGAAGGATTGAATAGAGTCTTTTCTGTTTTATTTTTTACTTGAAAAAATGTTTTGATTTCTACGATTATCGTTTTGTTGTTGATGAATAAATGACATCTGTAAGTTAGGAAATATGACCAACAGACATTGAATTTATATCTATGTATAAAAGTAACATCTTTAAAAAGTATAACGATTAAATGAATATATTAGTATATTTAAATGAAAGGAAATTATTCGAAATTCATCTTTTCGATAATGTAAATTGTTTCATTAAAAAATAGTAAATTGTATTAGTAATACTTTTTTAATGAAGTGATGGCGGTTAGATAGTGGTTGGAGTTCTGAAGCATAAATTGGGAAATTTTGCCTGTAAAAACATACTTACCTGGTTTTGGAGTAACGGTGATCATCTAGACCGTTCTCCCAAAGTGAGACCCTTCCATTGCACTACGGTTGGGTTGACCTTTGCGATCATTCCAAATGTGAATGACTCGAGAACACTATTTCTAAGTGTGGGGTCTGCGTTCGCGCTCACCCCGATAATTAATAAAGATTAGACATATACCTGAAAAAAAAAAATAACATCTACAGAATCCAATATCTGGCAAAACTAATGTCTGATATTTTTAGATTCTTTTTTTTTTAATGGTAACTTCCCTTACCTTTCGGGAGATTTATTTGTAGGATATTAATTTTTGCCATCCCTCTTTAGGTTTCGTTGCGTATTGTTAAAAGTGCTACAAACAAACTTTTAAAACATGCTATGCAACTGGGATGAATATTATTGTTGGAAAAAAATGCTTGGCACTTGTGCATTTGAAATTTGGAGGACGATTTGTTTGTTTTCATTTTTATGAAATCTTCCACTGGAAACAGAGGGGAGCAATTTCCAAAGTTTACATTTTTGTAAAAAAAAATCGTATCCAACCAAAAATAAAAGAAATATCACACATTTTTTAATAACTGTTCAAGACCAGCCGTTATAGTGGCAGCGTCGTTATCTTAAGATTGCACATTCGAGCCTAGATATAAGATATTTTTTCGATTTTTAAAGTTTTGATATTGAAACAGGATCATTTATGCCATTTTTACATTCGTTTTTCTTTTTTTATTTTTTAATAACGCTTTTTCCCCAGATTTTTTAAGAAGAACATTTTTTCCCCACATTTTTTAAGAAGAACATTTAAACATTATGCCATTCTTTTTTCGTTCACTTATTCTTTGTTTTGCATCACGTTCGCTGTTTTTTTTTTGTTTTTGTTTTTCCGATTAAAAAAGTTATATTTAAACAGGGTTATTACGCTCGCTTATTCTCTATTTCCCTTTTATTTTAATTTAAAACCTCCCCCACACACACCTAACCACACCCGGGGAACGCCGAGTACCCCCGCTAGTTTATTCTTAAAGAAGGATTGAATAGAGTCTTTTCTGTTTTATCTTTTACTTGAAAAAATGTTTTGATTTCTACGATTATCGTTTTGTTGTTGATGAATAAATGACATCTGTAAGTTAGGAAATATGACCAACAGACATTGAATTTATATCTATGTATAAAAGTAACATCTTTAAAAAGTATAACGATTAAATGAATATATTAGTATATTTAAATGAAAGGAAATTATTCGAAGTTCATCTTTTCGATAATGTAAATTGTTTCATTAAAAAATAGTAAATTGTATTAGTAATACTTTTTTAATGAAGTGATGGCGGTTAGATAGTGGTTGGAGTTCTGAAGCATAAATTGGGAAATTTTGCCTGTAAAAACATACTTACCTGGTTTTGGAGTAACGGTGATCATCTAGACCGTTCTCCCAAAGTGAGACCCTTCCATTGCACTACGGTTGGGTTGACCTTTGCGATCATTCCAAATGTGAATGACTCGAGAACACTATTTCTAAGTGTGGGGTCTGCGTTCGCGCTCACCCCGATAATTAATAAAGATTAGACATATACCTGAAAAAAATAAAATAACATCTACAGAATCCAATATCTGGCAAAACTAATGTCTGATATTTTTAGATTTTTTTTTTTTTTTAATGGTAACTTCCCTTACCTTTCGTAAGATTTATTTGTAGGATATTAATTTTTGCCATCCCCCTTTAGGTTTCGTTGCGTATTGTTAAAAGTGCTCCAAACATTAACAGTATTAATGCCGGTGTCCCTCAGGGGTCCATCCTGGGCCCAACTCTTTTCCTGATCTACATTAATGATCTTCCAAATCACACCCTTACATCATTTGTAGACATTTATGCTGACGACACTACCATTTATGGTTGCACATCTAAGACAGTAAACGACCAAGTTCTCTCCAATTCTCTCTCCTCTGATCTTGAGCACGTAGTACAATGGGGAAAGGAGTGGCTGGTTACTTTTAATGCATCTAAAACCAAGCTTCTCTCTTTACATCCTCAACATTCTAATCCACATTTGGCATCAATTGAAATGAATGGCTCTCATCTTCAGGAGGCCTCAAGTTTTGACAAGCTTCTGGGCTTGACCATTACTCCTGATCTTAAATGGAATACGTACATCAAATCTGTTGCCAAGGCCGCTGGAAAAATGGTGGGATCTTTCTATCGATCCGGTAAATATCTCACTGCTGATGCTATTCTCTATCTATATAAGAGCCAGGTACGTCCAAAGATGGAATACTGTTGCCACATCTGGGCAGGAGCTGCTAGAAAGGACTTGTCCTGCCTTGATAGAGTTCAAAATAGACTTCGTAGCCTCGTAGGAGATGTCCTTTTCTCTTCGCTGCAACCTCTATCTCACAGAAGAGATGTTGCGAGTTTGTCTCTGATGTATCGTTATTTTCATGGAAAGTGTTCGACTGAGCTTCAATCTATGGTCCCCCCTCGCCAAACTTTCACAAGAAACACTCGTCTAGCTGTAAACACTATCAATAATTCCCCCCACTCTTTATCTGTGCCTAAACCTAAACGTAGATTCCATGAAGCTTCTTTCTTAGAACTGCACGCCTGTGGAATTGTCTTCCGTTTTCCTGCTTTCCGGCTGACTACAATATGGTTGTGTTCAAGTCTAAAGTAAATAAGTTCTTGATGAGCCGTTCCATATAAGTTATCAAATTTACCAAATTTTCATTACTAATGATTACTATATTGTCCAATTTCTACTGTACACTCTTTAACCCTTATCCTTGAGTGGCCTCTGGGCCTTGATAATGTGGTGATGCCTATGTAAAAAAAAAACTTTTAAAGCATGCTATGCAAATGGGATGAATATTATTGTTGGAAAAAAATGCTTGGCGCTTGTGCTTTCTGAATTTTAGTGTTCACGTCAATTTAAAATATTAGCTGCAAATCGAAAAGGCAGAAGTAATATCAATAGCAGCAAATTAGCTTAAAATACTCTTTAGCATTTCTAATCGCAATTGTTGTTGTTCCTAGGTTATACAACGTAACATTTATTCTATATACCACGAATCTCTCTTAATATCCACCTTCCTAGTTTTTTCAATCGAGAAATTGGCCGCAGATTGAAACGTGATGAGAAAATGGTATGAATGACTGTGCAAAAGTACCAAACCATCCGCAGTGTATGCGATGCTGCTAAATCTGGTCGTCCTAGAGTTACTTCTTACAGGGAAGGCAATGCTATTGAGATCCGCAGTCTCAGAAACAGATTTGAAACGCCTCCACAAACCCAACAACAGTGTAATCTTGTGATATAATGGACTGATCCAACACCCCTCAAATGAATGGACTGTTACGTCTATAAAAAGACAAGCAAACTCTCCTCACGTGGGAGACAGAATTTAGTACTAAGCTGTCAATGGACGCTTAGAAATGTGTGTACCTTTTTACCTAAATAAACTCTTTCTGTACAACCCCAGTAATGACTTGTTATTCATATAATCTACGATATAACAACTGGCGACGAAGAATTCGAACGAAACTCACTAAAAAAACAAAGCGAAGGAAAAAGCACACAAGAAGATTAACGAGCAGAAAAGAAAAGAAATCCAAAGAAGGAAGAAGAAAAAAAAAGACTTCGACAGAGCCAACATTTAAAAAGTAAGTGTTTCAGTCTGTTACGGTCCTAAAAAAAAAAAAAAAAAAAGAGAAATTGACATTTTGAAGCGAACATTTTTTTGAAAAGAACATTTAAAAAAAAAAAAGAAGTGTCCATTTCAAGTTTTATTTCGGCTGGAAGTATTATTTTTTTTTCTCTTCAGAAGGAAATTGTGCTTTTAATTCATTGAATTTATAGGACATTTGAGTTAATCTTTTGTTTAATTGGGTGGTTTTGTAAAAAAATTTTTTTTTTAACATGGAGCAATTAGCGGAATTCACTAGAACTATGCAATCGGCATTGTTTGCACAACAAATGCAAATGGAATTACTTCAGCAACAACAATTGAAGCAAAGCGAAATACTACAGAGTATTTTAACGCAGCAGAAAGACTGTCGTTTCACTCCTGAAGGAATAGCAAATTCTTTATCCGAATTTGTATACGAGCCGACAAATGGGTTAACTTTTCCGGCATATTTTCGGAGATACGAAAATATTTTTGCTAAGAGATGTCAGTCTTGGACAGACGAAGAGAAGATTATCCTTCTTCTTCAAAAACTTGGATCTCAGGAAAATACAAAGTATACGAATTTTATCCTGCCAAAGAAACCTAAAGAGGTTTCTTTTAGTGAAACAATAAAAATATTGTCAAACATTTTCAGTGAACGAGATAGTCTATTCTATACACGTTCTAAATGTTTAAATATCACGAAGCAGGAGGACGAAGATTTTATTACTTATGCAGGGAAAGTGAATGCTCATTGTGAATCCTTTAAATTAAAAGATCTCAAAGAGGATATGTTTAAAAGTCTAATCTTTGTGCAAGGTTTAACAGCCTCTAAAGATAAGGATATTCGTTCAAGGATATTATCCATTATGAACCAAGACACAGAAATAACGTTACAAAAAGTTACGGAAGAGTGTCAGAAACTGTTAAATTTAAAGCAGGACAATACAAGCATCGAAGAAAAAAATATGGAAAAAAAAATGGAAAGGGTGATGAAATGTGCACACGAAAAATCCTGTAAGACGTGGGGGAAAAAACACTTCACTAAAGATTGTTACTTTAAATACAAAATATGTAACAAATGTAATAAAAAAGGCCATAAATCAACGGTATGCAGGAAAGGAAAATACCGAAAAGCAGAAATAAAGACCATTGGTTCTAAAAATGAGTCTAGGTGTGATAAAAGAAAATATATTGAAATTAAAATTAATGGCTGTAATGTGAACTGTCTTCTAGATACGGGAAGCGACATAAGTATAATTGACGAAGTAACTTGGAAGAAAATTGGGTTTCCAAAGTTACAAAATACAAAAACAATTGCCAGAAGTGTGTCTGGAAATAAACTAAAAATTAAGGGTGAATTTTTTACCAATGTGTCTCTAAAGGAGAATGCTGTGAAAACCAAGTTATATGTCGTACCGGGGAAAAATTTTAATTTGTTCGGTATAGACTTAATGATTCTTTTTAATTTATGGGGAAAACCCATCAGCTCATTTTGCAATAAAGTAAGTCTGGCGGGTTTAGAAAATTCTAAACTACTAGGAAAGTTTATTGACGAATTAAAAAAAGACTTTAAAGAGGTATTCTCTGACGGTTTGGGTTGCTGCACGAAAACGGAGGTGAAATTTGAACTAAAGGACGAAGCTAAACCAGTTTTCAAACCCAAAAGAAAGGTTCCATATTCAGCATTAGAAACTATAGAGAAAGAATTAAAGAGACTTCAAGATATTGGAGTAATAGAAAAAGTGGACTACTCTGAATGGACTTCACGCACGGTTTACGTTAAGAAGAAAAATCAGGGTATGCGCGGACTTTTCGACAGGTCTAAATGATTGTCTCAAGGAGCATAACTACCCGCTTCCTACCCCAGAGGAAATTTTTTCGAAGTTAAGCGGAGGAAAAATTTTTACAAAAATTGATTTGTCTGAAGCGTATTGGCAAGTAAAAGTTCAGGAAGATTGTGCCAAGTACCTGACATTAAATACCCATAAAGGACTATTTTCACTAAAACGTTTGCCTTTTGGTTTAAAAGTAGCCCCAAATTTGTTCCAGCAAATTATGGATACAATGCTAGCAGGTTTGGATTTTGCTATGGCTTATCTAGATGACATCCTTATAAGAAGTAAAAATGTGGAAGAGCATAAAATCCACATTGGCAAAGTATTCGAGAGAATATCAAACTATGGATTGAAAGTGGCTCTCGAAAAATGTAGTTTTGGGATGGACAAAATTGAATATTTGGGACAAGTGATTGATCGAAATGGTAGAAAACCTAATCCTAATAGGACTGAAGCAATCAAAACATGCCTAGACCAGAAAATATAGTGCAGCTACAGTCATTTTTGGGACTAGCAAATTATTATAATTCTTATATCCCAAATATGCATGAAATAAGAGCACCTTTAAACGAATTATTGAAAAAGAATAAAAAATGGCTCTGGACAAAAGAATGTGATGAAGCATTCCTAAAGATTAAAAAATGTCTGTTATCGGATTTAGCACTAGCTCACTACGATCCGAAAAAAGAATTAATTGTAGCAGCAGATGCGAGCGAATACGGTTTAGGTGCTGTGCTACTACACAGACTCAAAGATGGATCGACTAAACCAATTATTCATGCCTCAAGGGTTTTGCTACCCGCAGAAAAAAATTATAGTCAGATAGAAAAAGGTCTGGCAATTGTATACGCCATGAGGAAATTTCATAGGTTCATCCATGGAAGATTTTTTATCTTGGAAACGGACCACAAACCTTTGTTATCGATTTTTGGTTCCAAAAAAGGAATTCCTACTCATACGGCTAATAGGTTACAAAGATGGAGCATGATTCTGTTAAACTACAATTTTAAAATGAAACACCTAGCATCCAGCAAAATTGCACACGCAGATGGTTTGTCCAGGTTGATCCCAA
Organism: Euprymna scolopes; assembly: GCF_053919585.1. Taxonomy (NCBI): domain Eukaryota; kingdom Metazoa; phylum Mollusca; class Cephalopoda; order Sepiida; family Sepiolidae; genus Euprymna; species Euprymna scolopes. The sequence goes on from NC_136490.1 coordinate 152,602,811, forward strand.
ATAAAACTGAATTACTTGAAGAAACTGTTATAGCTGCACTAAAAGAAGAAAATGAACTAACAGATATATTAATAAATACTGTTAGGGAACTTCCGGTAACACTTGAGGAAATAAAGAAAGCAGCAAGAACAGATGAATACATTAACAAGATAAAAAAACAAGTGGGACAAAAAGAAAAGAAGAGGAAAGGATTAACACTTTTTCCATTTTCAAAGCGCGATGAAACTCTAATGTACGCAGATAGAGTGGTAATACCTCAAGTATTACAGAAGAGATTTTAAAAGAATTCCACATGGGACATCCTGGAATCTCCAGAATGAAAGCACTAATGAGAGCATATACGTACTGGCCTGGAATGGATCAGGACATAGAAAAAATGATAAAATTATGTAAGGGTTGCCAACTAGCAGCAAAAGCGCCGCCCACTAAGACGCAACCTTGGCCTAAAACAGATATACCATGGACGCGGATCCATATAGATTACGCAGGACCTCTAAAAGGATATTATTACCTTGTAATAGTAGATAGCATGTCGAAATGGCCAGACATTTTTAAATTCAAACATCCTACAGCGGCAAACACAATAAAGGCGTTGGACGATGTATTTGGGCGTTTTGGCGTACCAAAAACAATTGTTAGTGATAATGGCACCATGTTCACAGGTCAAGAATTTAAGATCTACTGTGAGTCACTGGCCATAGAGCATATCACAACACCAACTTTTTAAGCTGAAAGATTTGTCGATACTTTTAAACGAGCGTTAAAAAAGAACGATAACATCGACACTGAAGAAAAAAGTCTTCAGAAATTTTTAGCAGTGTACAGGATAACGCCTAATCCGAATACAAATGCAAATTTATCCCCAGCGGAAATAATGTTTGCCAGAAAAGTGCGCTCTGTGTTCGACCGGTTAATTTCGAGTAAAAAAGTAAATAAAAGTGTAAAAGATAATGTACGATACAAGATATACAAGGACGGGGATAAAGTTTTTTTCAACAATTATCGGGCAGGGAAGAGTTTTTGGGAAGAAGGCGTAATCTCAAAAAGAATTGCAAGAATGGTCTACATTATAAAAGGTCAGACATTTTCCCACAAAAAACATATAAACCAACTCAGACCCCGATATATTGAAATAGTTAAAAACAACGAAGTACCGATGGAAGTACTGTATGACATTTTTCACATAGAGCCTCCAAAAAAGGAAGCACCAGTAACTGAAAATACAAGTCACTCTCCAAAATCAAAAAATTCGCAAACGCAAATTTTAAGGAGAAGTGAAAGAAAAAGAAAAAGAACTGAATTTTTTGGACAAAGTTAAAAAAGAAAAAAAATGGTGAAGCGAAATTCTAGGGAAGAATTTAGCTTTCTGTACAACCCCAGTAATGACTTGTTATTCATATAATCTACGATATAACATCTTGTTAAAACGTCCTTTCTTTCTACAGGTAAGACCAGATTTAAGGAATTAAATTTGCGAGGCTGTGTTCCAAGCCGTAAGCCAATGATTTCTGTAAAGAACAAAAACACCTTCTCTTCATATTGGTCAAAGGTGATTTTTAGCAACGAAAGCAAGTTCAATAGGCTAAGTAGGGATGGTAAGCAGTATGTCCGTCGGAGGAAGGACGAAGAATTTAATCCTATGTGCACAGTTTCAACGCTGCAAGGTGGTGGATGTTCAGTTTTGATATGGTCCAGGGCCTATAGGTCCCTTGTAAGGTCGAATTAATTCGACCAAGTACATTAATATGTTGATTGAGAATTTTCTACCCTACTTTGTCCGGGAATTTGGATGATAATCCAATCTTCATGCAGAATTATGTTCCCAATCACACAGCTGGCAATGACAAGAGGTTTTTTTTACAAGGTGGTCACCACTTATCAAGACCCGGAAGCCACTCAGGGATAAGGGTTAATGCATGTACAGTACGTTAGTGTTGGGATTTAATAAAGTGTCTACTTAAGGGGGCGGTTCATCAGGAATTTGTTTACGTTGGACTTGAAGACATCCAGGTTGTAGTCAGGTGGGAAACAGGCAGGTTCCTTGCAGAGCGTAATATTTTGTGTTTTGATTGGCCTGTACAATCTCCAAACCTATGGAAAACGTATGGCATTACATCAAGCAACAGCTACACAATGATAAAATTTCAAATCTGGAAAAACTTAGAAAAAAAAATTAAAGAGAAGTGTGATGCCCTTTCACCGAATTATTGCCGCAAACTAATTCAAAAGAATGCTTAAAACTTTGCAGGTTATCAAATTTCAGAAGCGCTATGCTACTAAATAATAACTAATTCACTGTGTTGCTGTTGTATTTGTTTTGCATTAATATTCTAAAGTTACATTTAAATTTACAATTTCCCATTGTGCGGAGTTAATTCTTTAAATTGACGTGAACACTAGGATAATTCAATTAAAAGTCAATTATGAATAGGTAAAATTATAGAAGAATAAAAAGCGAATCAAATGAGGTATAGGGTGTTTGAACAGTTACATTCAGTTTAGCTTAAATTTGCGATTTTTGAAAAAATGACAAATGCGGCACTATATATATATATATATATATATATATATATATATATATTTATTTATTTATTTATTTAAAGTAATAAAAGTGTACTGCTATAAGCACTGTTGATATGAAATGCAAAATTCCAAATTTAACTGTTTAAAGACCAAAACAAGTACAGAACAATTTTTTTTTTCAATGTTGCATTTCCTGATGAAAATTCTGTTATGAATCGAAATATCAAATTTCATTTTAATAAATAAATATGTTTATTTATTGAAAAAAAATCTACACTTGTTTTGGTATTTAAACCGTTAAATTTTGAATTTGGCATTCCATATCAACAGTGCTTATAAACAAGACTTTTATTGCTTAATAAATCACGCTCGCGTTTCTAGTATATCGGATATTTGAACATTACACTCCGTCAACATCTGCAAGAAAACGTACCAAGCATTACCACCATCCACCATGGCACATAAAACCTGTATTGAAGATTCTGTATTGATGAAGATTATCTTTCAGTCTTGGACTCCCGGTTTGTTGGCTTTCATGGCCCTTGTGAGCTACGACGTTGTCTGTCTGTGGAATTATATATATATATATATATATATATATATATATATATATATATAAAGTCATCCACATCGAGTGCTGTTTCGCTGTTTCACAGCTCATCAGTGCGGCTAGACACGCAACTGCTTCAAGCCAGGATCGAAACCCGACTGCCCAAATGACCGTCAAGGCTTCTAACCATTGCGCTATACGGCTGCTGCTGCGTAGGTAATGAATTAACAATGTTTTGACATCGTCCAAATGCCTCCGTTCGATTTGTTTACACAAAGAGCGTCGCTTAATATGCTAATGGCAGCTTGTATATCACTTCCCAATATGCTCAACCCAAGATAGGGAGCATTATAGTCATCCACATAGAGTACTGTTCGCTGTTTCACAGCTCATCAGTGCGGCTGCTTCAAGCCAGGATCGAAACCCGACCGCCCAAATATATATAAGAATGTCCTTCTGTTAGAACGCTTTCATCCTAAATTCTAGGCAGTTATGCGCAATGTAAAACCTATGCATAAAAAGAATTAATTGTAA
>NC_136490.1:152611417-152868917 GCF_053919585.1 Euprymna scolopes
ATTTAGCTCGTTACACATTGACTCAACAGAAAATCGTTTGGCTTGGAGGATCCGATGAGTTATACGAAGGTTTCTATACTTGGGTCGATGGTAACTTGTTGTCAAAATCCCAATCGCAGACCATTGGAACTGGTGGACGGAATCATTTGGCATTGGCGACACCAAACTATCAACTTACAAAAACTAGAGAAACTCTCGGTTACATCTTGTGTCAAGTGACAAAAGGTAAATATCATTTTTTTTGTGTTACATATATCATCAATTCTCCATTTGTGTTACATATATCATCACTTTTATTGTGTTACATATATCATCAATTTTATTGTGTTACATATATCATCAATTTTATTGTGTTACATATATCATCAATTTTATTGTTACATATATCATCAATTTTATTGTTACCTATATCATCAATTTTATTGTTACATATATCATCAATTCTTTATTTGTGTTACATATATAATCAATTTTATTATTTAAAATTTAACCACTAAACTTATATATTGCTCTATTCTTAAATATTAAGCTTTTCCTTTTTGGCTAGGATCACATTGAAAGTATTACTTTAAGTAATATCTATCAGGATTTTCATCTGAATTTTATCAGTGTCTTATCTCGCTTATTCGCTTATATATATATATATATATATATATATATATATATAATTATTTTACCTACATGTATGTATATATATATATTACCTACATTTTATATATATATATATATATATTAAAATGAAATACGTACGCTATACGTTTAAACGCCTATTACAAAGCAAAGACTTTGTAAAATAAACTAACATATATTTGTTTAAAATTATTATTCTGACGAAACACGTACGTCATTAACCTCAGAATATTTTTCCTTTCCGTGCCTTGGTTTTATTAAAATGAAAAGAATTTAATAGTAAAATATCCGTGTGTTTTTCTTCAACGATGATATTTTTTTAATGTTTGGCAGAGAACACATTGGTGCGCGTTGTATGAAATAGTGTGTTCACTGTGTTTAAATTTTAAAATGTATGTTACACACACACACACACACACACACACGCACACGCACACACACACACATATATATATGTATAATTATAAAACTCAAATCACCTTGTAACGATGTATGTAACCCACTTTCCGGTTTACGACCTCCGGTTGCGCCTGCGCGCGCATAAACATTAACCCATAACAACGTAAACAAATAAACACAAATCGCTTCTTTTACAGATTTTGACCTGCGCACTGAAATATTGAGGTTATTATTTCGGAATTATTATTATAACATGGGAAGAGTGGGGTTTTAAATAACTTAAACATAATACAGAAATGAACGATGTAAAAAAAAAAGCAGACAGTATTAACAATTGTTTATTTGTACAATGTAAACGCGAAACAAAAGAACAATTGGGACGCTGAAATATTAACCTTATTATTTCGAAATTATTTAACATGGGAAGAGTGGGGTTTAACATAACTTAAACGTAATACAGAAATGAACGATGTAAAAAAAAAGCAGATATATCAAAAGTTGAATTTAACTATAATAAGTATTATGGTATCTGTTCAGTGCACATTACCTATAGGTATGGCCAACCACTTATAAATCAGTAATTGTAATTTTTTTTTTTCAAAAATAATCAATTATAATAAACAGAACGACTCATAGAAATCTATCTATATTCTTTTTTCATTTTAATATACTTTCATAGAAATGTTTCTGTTATGTAAAAAAAACTATTTTCTTTACGTCACAACTGTCACGCTCATACATGAATTCCATAGCTAATATAACATACTGACCCAACGGGTCACGGGTAGTCTAGTATATATATATATATATATATATATATATATATATATATATATATATATATATATATATATATGTGTGTGTGTGTGTGTGTGTGTGTGTGTGCGTGCGAAACCCATAGCTTATTTTAGTTAATCATTTTCGGGTGTTTAATTATTAATTATGCAAAGTGTATTCACCTTTATCCAGTTGGTGGCAAATTGTGTTTCTGTTGGTTTAGTTTACAGGCAGCATTTTTTCTCTTAAGCATGTATCATTAAATAAAATAGGCACTTTTGTTTATTGATTTTATTTTTTGATCCTTTCCAACTTCCGCATAACAGTCTTTACTTTTGGCAGAATCAACCATGCATCGCTCCGAAAACAGTGCTCTATTTAACCACCTGACTAATCAATACTCCTGTCCCTCGCTACAATTTAGAAAGATTTTACTTGAGAACACATTTATACGTGAACATACCAATAATATATGAACACTTGAAATACTAGAAACATTAATACTAAAAACTAAAATAAAATTATATTAATAAAATAAACTTTACCAATAGCTGTAACGTCTTCAAATGTTTGTAAAGTTATTAAAATAATTAACCAATGAAATAAATATATACACGTTATAAAAAATATATAAATTGTTCGAAACTAGTTAGATTAATCTATCTCTAACGATAGATCAATCTAACTGGTTTTGAACATCCCTGACGATGAATCCAGATGATTGGGAAGTGCTCAGACTTACGAGAAATATGGTGATTACATTAGCCAGTTCCTGTCAGAAGTGAAGACCGTTATTCGGAACTTGGAAAGATCAAGAATAGAATTAATAAATAAAACATGTCTATTTTATTTAATGATATATATATATATATATATATATATATATATATATATATATATATATATATATATATAGTAAGTTATAAAATTATATATGGCAATTAAGCTACACAGATTATTCCGCGTTTCATTCTCGTGAGAATTCGTCAGGCTTATGCATAAGTCGGACGAATTCTTTACATTAAATTAGAAATTACCGATTATTTCGAGTGTCAATTGGAACTGACAAACATCTCATAATTTTTCGAAATCTTCAAACTATGCAACATCATGTTATCAAGAGTTTTCTAAATATTAACAACATATAATAGGATAAGTTACTCCATGTGACAACTACTCATTCTATATATATATATATATATATATATATATATATATATAGAGAGAGAGAGAGAGAGAGATAGATAGATAGATAGATAGATAGATAGATAGATATAGAATTAAAAACAATCTGTGGAATTTCCATGGGTCACACTTAGTACTTAATGCCCGTTTACTACAAATGGTTAATTTAATTGGTGGTGAAATGAGGATATTGTAAATAAATATAACTTTAGGTATAAATAGAGAATAAGGAAATTATTGGGAGTGGTTGTAGTTAGACGATTGTTGGATTAGATGTTTTACAGGGGAAGGGCAATGAATGATATGAAAACATTGATAGATAGACTCTTCTATGAGGCAGATGTAGTAGGATGGAAAAAAGTTGGAAATAAATATATTAGATCAGTGCAAAAGATTTTGCCGATTTAATATTTCATTTTTTAAATTAAAAACTGTGATTTTGAAATTTTTTCGGCGTAACAATAACCTCCTTTGGTCTCTATTTGATTCTTATCTGCCAACAAACTTATAAATGTCTCGATTGTAAACTCCTTTAGGTTTTGATGTGGAATATGTTCAATCTCCTTTCGTGATTTTTACCTGAGACCATCGAAATGATTTTGTAATCCTCGAAATAAGCGATAATCCGAGGGAGCTAAGTCAGTAGAATATAGAGGATAGGACGATATTTCCCAATCAAATTCTCCTAGAAGATTTTTGGTCAATAGTCCTATGTAAGGACGAGCATTATCATGATGGAAAATGGATTTCCTCCGGGTGGACTAAAAAAGGCCCAACATGAGTGAGAATATCGCAGAAAAATATGACCGATGATTTAGTGATATGTTTAAGTACTAACAATATGCATAAAATAAATCACAATGCTCATTCTACAAACCAGCAAAAAATTTAGCATCGGCTTGATATTTAATTATTACATGTGTCTATTTAAATCGGAATATTTATTTCACCGGAACTATTTGTTTTTTAACTGCATTTTGGCCGATGTGCCCTCTGGTTTCTTTCATGTACAATGTTAATTTCTGAAACTTTCGACGCCCCCTCCCCATTTGTTAGGAAGCAGGGGAAGAAGAGAAAAATAAATATGACAAAAAAGGAAATAGATTTCTCCACAGAATATTTGACAGAAAGTTGGTCACCGGGGTACAAAGAAAGCTAAATAGGATCTTTATTCAGAGTGTGGCAATGATTTAAAACAAAGGACCGAACAATGGAAGTCAGTGTGTTTGGGGGGGTATGTTTAGGAATGTCAATGAGTTATGCGACAGTTTGCGACAATTAGGTAAGTTTAGGGCGGTCTTGAGTTTAAGACATTGACGACAATTCGAGTTGATGATACTTGGAAGATTGACACAGTAGAGGATAGTTCGTGGCTTGGATCAGGTTGGGAGAGCTTTGGGAGACCGAGATGAGTTGACATCAACTCATGAACTCAGTCTCGACAGAAAAATCTAAGATATGGATATTAGAGCTCAGGATTGTAGTTTCCGACGATGGTGTCACACACGCACTTAAATAGCTTCAGTAAGTGCTATGAATGGTGGTGTCGGCATATCATAACTATTAATGCCTTGGTGAAGATTATGTCCGTAGATGAATATGTGTGCGTATATGTTTAGCACATGGACGACAGAAAGTAGTAGTAGAAAGAAAAGATACTCACAGATGAATTGACGTAGACATTTTATTTACAAGAAGGCAACATTACATTTATCAGTCTTAGTCCAATATTACTTGAGTTCGACTGTCACAACTATCACGGGCAGAAGCAATAGTTCTCCATCTTCATCTACCCGGATTCAAAATCATCCTTCCATTAGCAGCTACCAATGTCTGTCTCGTACCATTCCCGAGTCTCAACTCAATAACTTACATAACATAATTAAAGGAAAGGATGTAATTTTGTTTGAAATAGAAAGGGATTAGATGTGATTGTAAGTTCTGTCGTTCTGACATTTAATTTTAATAAAAATCGCTGGAAATAACTTCTCATCCTCTAAACCCAAATCAAATTCTAGTCACCATTTTATCTATTTCTTGCTTTGCAGATTATCGAGGTTGCTTTGAAACGTCGTCCAACTCACAGCCTAATATAACAATTCTTGTGACGTCAGAAAATCTGGTCAGCGTGACATTGTGCAAACAGCTGTGCCTAGGAAAGAATTTCAACTATTCTTTAACCAATCAGAAGTCGTGCGCATGCACTAATTATTTGCATCATTTGAAGTCAGTATATAATACAAAATGCCAGAATCCTTGCCCTTCTAAAAATCTCCTTTCGTGTGGGTCACAAAATGCATGGGCCTTACACACACTTGGTAAGTAACATACATGCCGTTTTACGCCATAATAATACTTTTCGAGTTATTATTTATGCTTGAATACAATGTTTATTACGTTGTGCCAGGTTGTTATTTGTTTGCAAAATGTGGTGAAGGATAAGCAATAAAGAAGTTCCACAAAACATTAATGATGAATCATAATTTTGTTTTATGTTTCTGAGTTTTTGATATAGAGATTAATTATTTGGATTCTTTGGATTGTTCGGACTACTGTTCTCATCCTGAGTGTTATTTGCACACCGTTTCAATCGATGGAACCTTTGACCTTCTTCAAGTGTATCTTGTCGAACTCGGGAGTCTTTCTGTCGAATTCGGAAGTCTGTAGGGTCTTGTGCACTTTATTCTTCTTAATTTACATGCAGATTTCACGACAGCAATGCTTGCGATTGATTTAAAATTATTCTCGTGTTCGATGTTGTTACACTTATTGTTATATATTCGGACCCTACGCCAGTAGGTAGCGATTATGTTAGCTTGTGTGAATTTTGGCGAGTGTCATATTTGTATACGTCATGATAACCTGGAGGCAAACGGAAATGTACGCAGCGGCAAGTGGCGTGATTAAAGCGGGGAGGGCAAAGATTAGACACTAAAAACAGGTGTCGAACGTACTCGGGAGAGAGAACAGAGAGTTTCTAGTCAAGGAAGCGATGCAAACGAGATGTGTCTGACAATGTAGAGATAGTCTAATTGAGTGTTACCTCGAAATTCTGCCCGTCCGCGTCTCTCAGTTCTCAAATTATAGAAAAAATGAGTTAAGACTAGCTATGTAGTCTCTCTATCAATAAGTAAACTTTCCTTTTAAATAAAACCTTTGAAAAATCAGTAAGTTCCCATTGTGTTTTCATGTACGAGAATCAACAAACAAGAGAAAATCACGAATACTTATGAAAGACAACGAGAAGAAAGCAATGAAAAAACATCAGCGTGTGTAAACCTACCCGCATGTATAAAAAACTTTATTTTATTTGATTTGGTCCCTGATCGTTGACTAGTAAGAACGTATATGTGCAAGCTACGCGTTGATGAAAACATCAATATCTGACATTTCTGTGTCTTAAATGTTACATTATAAAATAAATGTACTTTATTATTACTCCGTAGTGTGAAACCATCCTTAAAGTAACTCGAATTTTTGTCATTGTTGTACGTTTGTTGTGTATTTAAAGAAAATGTTGTTGTTTTTTTATAGACAACTCGGACCTGGCGATCGATTGCTCGCATTTAGCTCTCAACGGAATATTCCTGAACGCCACATACAAACTGTTGAATGCCAAAAATTCAATCGAATTTAAACAATGTGGAGCGGCAGGTACGCTTTTATTTTTTTACTAGCAGGGCTACGCGGCGTTGCCCAGGATAAAAGGGTAACAAATTTCTATTAAAACTTCTATCCTCTTTGGTTTCCCATCCATCTCTGGACATATACATACACACAAACATACTTCTATATATTACTCAAGGAATGAGTCGTTATAAGGGTAATAACTCTTTGAAAAAAAATCATAGTTATTTCCCTTTAATTACTTTATCAAATGACCCGAAAACGGGCCTCCCCCTTGATGCCAGTTTAGGGTCAAATAATGAACAATATTTTTTAATTTTACATACAGGGTGGATCCCCCCCCCCAAAAAACAAAACAAAAGCTAAATGTAGGCCATCTAGAACATATGCTGTAGAATGGAGAAAAAAAAAAGGCCAAAGACCGTAGTGTTTTGATGTGATGTTTTGAATATAATAAACTAGTTATGACCAAAGTTTCATTTCATTCGGACAAAACACTAAGAAACGGGGCCTAATTAGTTCAAATCGACGCTTGATAAGCATCTTCGTTGCCATTTTTTCGCAGCCAAGCAGCATCTTCGGCAGTTACACCTATTTCTAACAATACCCCTTATGCCAGACTGCTAGCGTTACTACATATTACCATTTCACGACTCCTTTTTATATGACATTCTCCTTTTACAGAGTTCACCTTTTTCATTTTCGCAATGAGCAGCACTTTTTGGCCAATTGCGTCTTCCCATTGGTCTGCCCTTTAATAAAGTTGCATGCCGTCCGCAACCATCCGGCTACAGGGTAATGGCCAACCAACTTTCTCCATACCGAGAAAAGTTTTCTTTTGGTTAGGCCATCCTTGGCTTCGGGGATCTCATTTTCTCGTCCAAACATCAACTTTCCTGTCTTATTCCGCTGCAATCTCAACTCCAAAGTCATTCCGTTTTCCAACGACTCGGACGGTTTAGCTGTCAGTCCCTATGTTTTTACCTCGTCTCTCACCCTTTCCGCTGTGACTTCAGCCTCATCCACCAGTATATCATCTTTGGTCAGTACGGTCTTAAGAACTATCGTCATAATTTTTGGTGCAGAATTCAATCCAAATCCTAATCTGGTCAAGCAATAAACACGACCTTTCTATTCGACCAATTCATACGGCCATAGTTTTCCGCCCACATGAATTTGAAGGTAGGGCGACGATTAAAGTTGCTCATTCCATTATCCTCCACTCTCTCTCTATCTTTGGAAATGCAACTGGCCCGACTTTCTCCTTGGTAGTTTAAATCACGGTCATGAGTGGCATAATTCCTTTAACCTTCCCTGGCGATGATATTAAGATTTCTTCGTCGATCCACCTTTCAACTTCATTCTCAAACTGCAACACTATTTCTCCTTTTATTGTGCTTTTCTAGCAGTTAAACTAGTTTGTCACCTACTGTCCACTTGTCACACTCGAAATAGGCTCGAAAATCTTCATCCTCAATCTAACATGGCCTGGGTTTTGTTGGTTGGATGGTATTACTACTAGTTGTTCTTCTTGTAATGCTCGGTACACATTGGTTGACAAACTTCACATGACTTCGCCTTTAGCAATTGTAGCTCTCCCAGTCGGTCTATCACATCTAGGCCCAGTATAACACGATCAGCCGGTCACTGGTGTGTGACTGGCTTCACGTGTTACACTAATTGTCTTAGAAACGGTCTCGGGAAGATGTGAAGATGGCCAGTCTGTGTATCAAGAAGAAAATCATACCTGAGATGTTGGATGTGGGTGTTGCTCCTTTATTCTCTCAAGATGACCTCTTCACCCTGGTGGCATTCTGGTTGCAATTTTCTTTCTTCGTCCTCCGGACCGCTTCGTTGTTTGATGGAGGCATCCATGGCAGACTCAATAAAACACAGAACACGACACAATCGTAATATTTATGAAACATAATTAACTATTTATTATACAAAAATATATATTACAAAAACAATTTACACTTTACATGTCCTAGAATTATTAACTAACTATACTTAACTAGTGCTGAAGGGGGCGCCCCCTCTCGTTCACGGAGAGACAGAAACACGCATGCTCACCCCAGCCGGAAAAGGAAGTCGATCAAGAAAGGGAATTTTGGGATTGCATTTCTGTGTATCTCTGCGCTTATGGCCAAATCACTACCCGGCCAGAAGGCTGAAGAGTGTTAACAACCATGGCACTGACATACATTGCCACACCAGTACCACGTAGATTCCCGCAATAAGCCTATTCAGCACAATCACTCTGCGTCACAGCGGCATATTCCTCACCACGATCTCGGCATCGGTCTCTTCAAAACACCCCACCTCTCTGCTATCTACTGCTCTAATATTGCTGGTCGTATTCCAAGAGTCAGCGACACTTGTAGTCGGTATCAATAAAGGCTCTAACTCTCTTCCCGTTGATAGTGACCACTATCTGTGGCAACAAACTCTCACGCGCCTTTCCAGTATTAAAAGGGTGATTACTGAATTTATTATAAAATATAATAACTATTATGCTCCTTCTTCACAATTCCAAGTATTAAAATTCAATACACAGCTGTCATAAACTCACTTTTGTGAAAAGGAATACTCAGGCTTTTTAGTGAAACTGTCTACCTTTCATATGCATATTAGATGCCCTGAATTCTAGTGACTTTATAAGATCGCTAACCTATAAATAAACGAAGCGGTCATTTTTTTCTCTTTATTCTTCTTATCTGACGCGAACACTGCATGCTGTACAAAAATAAGGTTTGTACTAATTTTTAATTACAGTATTGCAAAACGAACCATGAATTTATTTACTATTCCATCCTGTATTTATTTCCTATCTATGTCTTTAATATAATTCCAAAAATATGTAAACAAAACCTCTGCTCGTATATAGAAGTAAAAACGATCAAATATGATTTCAATAATATTGGGGTATTAATTATTTAAAAAATTAAAATATTACATAAATTTTCATGGAATGTCATTGCCATATCTGGGCTCGTGCCATTAAATAAAAATTTTATTAAATAAAAATTTCATTAAATAAAAATTATATTTTAATCAAATGTCTAGATGAGGACTGATAATTCGTAGTATTTGGATTATTCGGTCTACTGTCCTTGCCTTGAGTGCTATTTTCATAGAGTTTTTTGTCAATGTAACCTCCGACCTTCTTCAGGTGTACCTTGTCGACCTCGGAAATTATTCTGTCAAACTAAGAAATTTTATTGAATTTCGAACAGACACTTGATTTAATCCACGAGGATAGCATTCTCTCGATAAATTAAATAAAAAAGGTTCCGTTGGGTGAATTTCTTCAGATTTTAGTTCGACAAAAATATACAAGATATTTTTTATTGCATTTAAACTCCAAACAAAGCACAGTGCCACTTTGATGTAGAGGGCTACTATCTGGACATAATTTGTAGGGGTACTATGTACGGAGTTGAGCAGAAAGTTGTCTGTTTACATTACACTTGAACTTCTGCATGTCATGACAGTCAGGGAAGCAGGGACTTGGAAAGAAATTCCAAAGTCTCGCAGTGTGAGGGAAGAAAATATTAGAGCAGTAGGCTTTCTTACATCTAGGGATTTCTACTGTGTAGGGGTGGAATTTTGCTGTTTGTCGTGTTTGTCGGGTGTATTTCCATGGAGGGGGCACAATGGCTTGTAGTTCGTCGGAGCATCCACCATTAAAATACTTATAAAACAGGCAGAGGGACACAAAATTTCGTCGATGGGATAGTGGCTGAAGTCTAGCTGATTTTGCAGGATCTATTAGGTTGGCGACTCTCTTTTGAATTCTGTCTAAGATATACTTGATACAGGTCGGAGGTCACATCAATCAAAACGTTGTGCGAATACTATTCAAAATGAGAACAGTAATCTGAATAACCAAATAATACGAAAATGATTTGTATTTTTATCTGTGACCAGCTGGACGCCCGGTGCTTAAACATGATATTTTCATTTATATAGATTGTGTATGTATTATAGAATCAATCCTATATTGAATATTTTATATTACAAGAAATAATTTGCCTGGTTGACTAATTCACAATAAATAAATAAAATAATAATGATAATGTCGTTCATCAAATTTCGTCTGTGTTTATTTATACTATAACGTCAGCTGATATGGGCTTAACAATCTTAAAAATAGTGTTTCTTCTCTTATAGATAAAAACATTTTTTACAGGGGAATATTTTACGTTACACCAGTCAATGTTACATCGGTGTAACGTAAACTATTCCTATGTAAAAAAATCATGTTATCTATAAGAGAAGAAAAACTATTTTTAAGATCGGATTTTTTCGATTTTCGATACTTATTGATGAATTTCTGTAAAAAAAAAAAAAAAAAAAAAAAACATATCTAAGAATATTGCCAGACATATAAATTACCTTTGTGTGAAATTTGCAAAAGACAGGCTCAGCCGTTTCGGAACCTATGAGGAAGCAACTCACACACGCACATATACACACACAAAGTGACTTTCATATAATAGTAGCTAGCTAGCTAGATAGATAGATATTATTTATATCCTGCCAAATAATAATGAAATTGTTACCCGCTAATTGTGTCGGTTCAGTAACTTTTCTCGTGCATCGTAATTTAATGTTTAAGAAATATTTGTAATTTCTTTTTAGACAACAGTAGTTGCCCCGTCGGCTGGATCGGCAAAGATGGCGCTTGTTATCATTTTTCAACTCATAAAGCCTCACTTACCGACGCGAGAAAGACGTGTTTTTCAAAAGCGGCCATCTTAAGTTTTCCCACTAATAAAGTGACAAGAAAATTTATCGTCGACATGGCAAAATCAGTTCCGTTTATCTGGTTACTTGGAAAATTCTTTGTCGGGGTGCAAACATTTAATCGCGGCTCTTATGTTGTGGCAGCGACTGGAAGGATCTTGAAGCCAGAGGCGGACATGCCGACATCTTTCAACCAGCTGCTTTTATCATGGAATAATATTTATTCAAAAGCTTTTAGCTTAATTCCGGAGCATTTTATTTGCGAGAAGTTTTCAGGTAAGTCAATGTTGGATTATTCATTAAAACGTTTAATATGTGCACATTTTTACGAAAATTATGTTCTTTTTGATGTTCATATTAAAAAAAAAATACAGTAGGAAATGAAAAAAAGACTTTAGGTTTAAAACTGAAATGTCAGACGTTCAAATTTATAATAGTATTTAAAATAATGTTCGTATGTTTTCATCCAGACGATTAATAAAATTATCTATTTTTAGCATTAATTTAGTATTGTCGTAGTTGGGTTTTTTTTTTTTTTTTTTTTTTTTTTTTTTTCGGTCTTCGGATTGTGTGCTAAAAGTATAAACGACAGCCGTTCCAAAAGTAATGTTTCCTACTTTTTATTCTACTCGAATAGATCACAGAGGACAGCAAATGGCATTGTTCTAATGAGTGACCGTGTGCATTCATAACCTAAACGTTTCATCTCTCTGTTACATATAATGACGGTGTGATAATCCAAGAGAGCAACCCGTGTCATAGACGTGCATCAGAAGCAGAAATGCGTCATTGAATTTCTGGGAAAAGTGAATTAAGAATGGTGATGCCTACGAAGAAAAATAAATCCTAGAGCACAAACGATCTCCCGTTTTAATGGTACCACTCTCGCCTTTGTAGCTCTTCAACATTTTGAGTTAAAAAATAGCCTTTAATAGAAAACTTTGAATTAACCACAAGTATTAATCTCTAGCTTGCAAACATTGGTAGCTGAATATTTAGTGAGATGGCTTGAAATAGCTGCAAACTACTTTATTACTCTGTAATCGGAATATGATTTTAAAATTATTTAAACGTCAAAATTACACTAATACACACACGCGGGCGCTGCTTCCCTGACTGTACTGACACGCAAAAGTTTAAATGTGTGTGTGTGTGTGTGTGTGTGTATATGTGTGTGAGTGAGTGCTGCACAATCACCTTGGCACACCGGTTTTAGCCAGATCACCGAAGTGAAGCAACGTTGTGCCTGGCCAGTACCAGATGGGTAACCATTTGGGAAGGCTGTATGTGCCTTCTGGGAAGGTTGGCCGTGGGGCCAATAACCTCACCTCGAAAAAAAAAAAAAAAACAACTCCTCGCTACAAAAGCATCTACAAAGTTGTGGATGGCCTATGCCCCTCCAGGGGTTCAAGCCTATGGATGAATGTAAGTATGTATATATTATTATATTATTTATATTATTATATTATTTATATTATTATATTATTTATATTATTATATTATTTATATTATTATATTATTTATATTATTATATTATTTATATTATTATATTGTTTATATTATATTATTATATTATTTATATTATTATTTTATTTATATTATTTATATTATTATATTATTTATATTATTATATTATTTATATTATTATATTATTATATTATTATATTATTTATATTATTATATTATTTATATTATTATATTATTATATTATTTATATTATTATATTATTATAATATTTATATTATTATATTATATTATTATATTATTATGTTATTATATTATTTATATTATTATATTATTTATATTATTATATTATTATGTTATTATATTATTTATATTATTATATTATTATATTATTTATATTATTATATTATTTATATAATTATATTATTTATATTATTATATTATTATGTTATTTATATTATTATATTATTTATATTATTATATTATTATATTATTTATATTATCATATTATTTATATTATTATATTATATAAATTACTTATATTACTATATCATCATATTATTATAGCATTTATATTATTTATATAATTATATTATTATATTATTTATATAATTATATTATTATATTATTTATATTATTATATTATATATTATTTATATTATTATATTATTTATATTACTTATATTATTATATTATCATATTATTTATATTATTATATAATTTATATTATTATATAATTTATATTATTTATATTATTATATTATTTATATTATTATATTATTTATATTATTATATTATTCATATTATTTATATTATTATTATATTATTTATATAATTATATTATTTATATTATTATATTATTATACTATTTATATTATTATATTATTATATTATTTATATTATTATATTATTATATTATTTATATTATTTATATTATTATATTATTTATATTATTTATATTATTATATTATTATATTATTATATTATTATATTATTTATATTATTATATTATTTATATTATGATATTATTATATTATTTATATTATTATATTATTTATATTATTATATTATCTAAATGACTTATATTATTATATCATCATATTATTATAGTATTTATATAATTATATTATTATATTATTTATATTATTATATTATTATATTATTTATATTATTATATTATTCATATTATTTATATTATTATATTATTTATATAATTATATTATTTATATTATTATATTATTTATATTATTTATATAATTATATTATTTATATTATTATTTTATTTATATTATTATATTATTGTATTATTTATATCATTTAGATTATTATATTATTTATATTATTATATAATTTATAATATTATATTATTATATTAATATATTATTTATATTATTATATTATTCATATTATTATATTATTTATATTATTATATTATTTATATAGCCACGTAAACTACTGTTTTACTAAAAAAATGACTGTGACGATAACGTACGGCATTAATATGAAATTAATGTATGTGTTCGTGTTGTGTAGACGTGTGTAAATGTGGATCATATTTTCTTATCAGTATTCAAACTATAGATTTGTATCGACTACACGGATATTTTCACTTTTTCTCTTCATTTAATGCATAGATCTACTCTCGAGTAAGGTCAGTTTAACGATATCAACTGACGACCTTTATTTAGTGACCAACGATTAAGCCTACGGACTCCAAGTAACTCAACATGAACAGAAGCAAGTGTTAATTGTCACATACGAACTTAATCTCAAATTAATAATTCACTTTCACTTAGGGATGTTGGCAACCTTCACGTAAGTACCCAATGTCTTATAGAAAGATATTGGGGAAATTAATGCCAATAATAATCATCTGATTCATATGAAATGAATGAATGATGGTCGTCATCGTCGTCGTCGTCGTCATCGTCATCATCATCATCATCATCAACAACAACAACAACAACAACAACAACAACAGCAACAATAACAACAACAATCCCACACTAAAAACGACCTTGTGTTTAATTTGCGTTCGCGGGGAAGCAAATAAATAAAATAACAACCAAACGATCAACTACGCTAGACCCTTTCGCCCCTTACACCGAGGAGAACCTTTAGCTGCAGTTGTGTTCTGAAAAGTGATATGGATTTATTGTTCTTTTAGTTTAAAGACAGTAAAACTAACGGTGCGGTTTCGATCTCAAAACTCCACCAAAACGCGCGGACTTATATTTATTTCAAACTGATTTCGTATGTTTAATTCAGTCAGTTTCCAAATTAACAAATTAAAATTGCTTTCTAGATTCACCTTTTTTATTTTATTTAATACTTCAGGTTATAAAGGTTGTGCAAAATTATTTAGCCATCAACAAACTGTCGGCATCACTAGTTTCGCAATGACTGCCACCCAATGTTTAGAATTCTGTCGCGGTCAAGCGTTCTCAATCGTTGCGGTAAACGTCACTTCTTGTTTTTGTCTTCGATCTGACGATGTTTTGACTTGGGAAACAACTCCAAGCAGGTGCATGCTATCTTGCCCCGGCTTTGATAATCAGATATGTGGAGGAAACAAAGCATTTTCAGTGTATCAAATAGGTAAGTACTCGTATCTCGATTCGCCGCTTTCACACACACACACACACACACACACGATCTTTCTAATGTGCGTTCGTTTACATGTTGTACATCTTTTAACTAGGGGGGGGGCGGTCTTACCCGGTTGTAAAATTGTAAAATATTCTTAAACATATTTTAATTCATGCAGATTTCATATTAATTATTATAAAGCCAATTTTCTCTTGAATATTATATTGTTCTTAATATATTGTAGTGATTTCAAATGTTTCAAAAAAATAAATAAATAAATAAATAAAATGACTTGGGTGCCCTCAGGTAGAATCGAAACTAAAACATATAGCGCTCCAGCCTCGTCTCCTACGGATGTAGCTATTGAGAGATAGGTAAGAAGGACAATATTAAACAACTTGAAAAAATAAATTTCATTTGGTCAGGCACAGAAAGAAGTAAAAGTATGTCGACAGGTTGAAATAAACAGTTTACATTTCAAACTGCTGATATATGTTTGTACGCGTTATTAATCCATTCAAACAAAGATTTTACTCATTATAAACCATCTTTGGTGTATAATTACTATTTCCTGTTACTTTCAGTGTCATGTGTTTATCTGTTAAATATTTATATGCAAACGGGAACACACACATACATCTATTGTTTTATTTATATATAGGGGAGGTATGTATACTGACTTCCTTTATTTTGTCAACGAGAGCTTTTCTTGAAGATATTCCACCGCGCCTGTGCACTGGAACAAATAAGGATGAAGATGACCGGTTTAACTTACCAGCAACAATAGTTGGTTAAAGAATTAAAATGTTTCAAAATTGTTTGTATAAGGATTGATAATGCGTATTATTTGGACTACTGTTCTCATCTTGATTGCTATTTGTATAACGTTTCGTTCGATGTAACCTCCAAAATTCTTCAAGCGTATCTTGCTGAATTCGGGGATCTTTCTATCGAACGCAAGAATGTTAAATTTTAATTATTAAAAAAATTCCTTCTTTTATATTATCTTTGAAACGTATAAGCCAAAAAAAGTGGATTTTCATTTCTTTTTAGGAGGTAAACTACGCTGTGTTACGTCGTAAAAAAACCTAAATATTTTTTAAATATGTAAATTGATTCAGTAGGGATTTTATTTTATTAGAAAAACATATTTGTTTTTTTTTTTTTTTTTTTTTTTTTTTTGTTTTTGGAAACAATTCCAACTTGCAATGAAAAATACAAATAAAATAATCGTAAATAAATAATTTTGGGCAATATTTAAAAAATTTTTTTTAAAAATCAAGTTCTATTTTTAATCACGCACAACTTGGGTAAAAAATAGTTCTAAAAAAATATGTAGGTGTACCTGAACCATCGACACCCTCTTAGAATTTTTCCTTTTCGTCTTTTTTCAACTATTTCTGCGGATTATTTGACACTAAGCTACCAGATTATAACAAACAATGAAAAAATCAATATCAAAAGATTTAGAAGGATGTTCAGTTTTACATACAACGTTCTAGTAAATCGATCTTCCATTTTTTTAAGTGATGAGTGAAAAAAACTAAACTTCAGCAAACCTCCAGAGCACTACTGCAAGCACTAATTAAAATTAAGGAGACCCTGCTAAAGCACTACTAAAACCAAGTTTCTACCTCACCCCCTCTTTGAAGGGAAAATATTTTTTAAATAAAATCTGAAAAAAAAAAATCGTCAGAGTCCACAGGAGCGCTACTAAAAGCAGTAAATATGGTTATGAATATGAGTATAGTTATATATTGTATATTTATATTTAAATCAGTTTTTTTTGTTAAATAACATTTATTTGTTAGAAAAACACGTTAAAATAAGTTGAAATAACAAATATTGTCGACCTTGTGTATGCTTTGAATAGCAGCAGTGGCTTTTAATATCGGACTTAGAACAGGGCGACCGTGAAATAGGTAAGCAGATGAATTTTTGAAACAGGAAGTCACAAACCGGATGGATGGTTTAAACGCCCAATCAAGCAAGCTGGTCTGAGTTATATATGACTATGTGTATGTGAACACTTCTCAACCTATATATTCAACAAATTTTTTACCTACGGACTTGAAATTTGTATGTAGGGTAGTTAAACACGTGGAAAACTTTTTAACCGGTTTTCATCAGGAAATAAATTCTGCTAAGGGATCAAAATTGGAAAATGGGTACTTGGGAGAGTCATCGGATTTTTATCTGTTTGTCAACTGTTTCACGAGGTTTGAAAACACTTTTTAAAGATCTTGGCAAGCTGGTCTAATGGTTATCATACTTGACTCGCTCTCTTTAAGTTTTGGTTTCGATTTCAGCTCGAGTATTTTATTTTACTTACAAGAAGTGAACTGTTTAGAAAAAAAACATAATACTCGCATGCACATGTCTCAGTTTCTTTCTATTTTTTTACTTAATTTTTAAAGTAATTTAACGTTATGTTTAATGCATAAAAATGCACTTTCATATAAATAATTGAATTCATTCAAAAAAGTATCGCTAACAAAAACAAACAAACATCTATATAAAAACGCGATACATTAGTAGTCGTGCGAGATAGCTCAGTGGAAGAAGTTTAGGCTTCTTATCACGGGGTCCCGATTTCGAATCTCGCTAGATTCAGCCACCCTGAGTAATAGACGACAAAACACGTGTCAGTGGATAAATATATTTTAAAAGCAATACATTTGGGGGTACCAAATTGGTCGAAGGGAAAATTATTCCAAACTCGCATTTAGGTAAAAATTCACTTTCATATAAATAATTGAATTTATTCAAAAAGTATCGCTAACAAAAAGTAAACAATGTCCATATTATATATAACTAATATTAGTATACATTCAAATGACCAATATTTAATTCATTTCTGAACATCTTTTTAAAAAAACTTTTGTACATTTTCACTTCGTAGACACATCATTTATTTCTCATTTTAACTTCAACCTTTTCCTTTTTTTTTTGAAAAACTATACAAAACAAAGACATTCTATTCATATTATAGATACATATGTATTTCTAAAATATTTTTTTACTTTACATTAGTCATCCCGAGGAAGTCTTTTAATAAGACGAAACATCGATAAACATATGAACAATTTTTTATTTCTTTTTTCATATTTCATTACGTTGGATTATTAATTCTATAACTTTCTTCAGATAAAAAACAAACTTACGTTTTATATCTTGTCTGTAGACATAATAAGATCTACCCTGCTGTTTAATTGTATCGTTTTTATGATGCAGATCAAAACACCTTGCTTCCCGATTCTTGTTCCGAGCTTGCCAATCTGGGAGTGACTGTCAAAGCGACCTATTACCTACGACCAAATGATAAAAATAAAGAAGTTTTGAAGACAACTTGTTTTTCCACAGGTAAGTAAATTTCGTTTCATAATCTCATAGGCTTACATCCAAAATAACATATTAAGCTCATAACTTAAGTGGCATCATATTTACATTTAAACATACTCGTATTTAGTTTGTGAGGCAGTTCGAATTCTATTATTGCACTTTCTGAAAGATACATTTAAATAACTGTAATCTAAAAAGCGAAAAAACAAAACTCTCAAAAAGTCCGAATCTCGATATGGTCACATAAAATTTACCTTTCTAGCCAAAATAGCTTATAATCTAAAAAGAAAAAAGTAGAAATTCACATTATTATTATTATTATTAACGCCTTCTAAACTTCCGATGTGTTCTTTTCGCTGTCAAACATTCGACCCATTCTCCTCCACAATTCGTCCTTCTTATGACAGCCACTCCTCTCATATGCAAATGGTATTTTGAAACCACAATAACTAATTTCTATTACAGTCACATACATTATTTAATTAAAAGAACACACACTCGTGTTTTTGTCTCTTCATTCTCGACAAAGACAATCAAGCAAAAAAAGAAAAAAAAAATCCGTCACCTTTTATTCACCTATTTTGGACTCCCAACATCGCCTAAATCTGCATAATGGTCCTCGTATCGTATCTAAATGGATTTAGGTTTGCATGCCGCTGTTTCTTTACAGCGAGCACATGTTAACCGCGACCGTTTATTCCTGTCTCTTCGCGTCGTCACTACACTTTCGATGGTTGGATCATTCATGAAATTGCATTAATATTTTAAGATAAGGCCATTTGTTTATAAGGATTAGGAATTTGGATTATTTGGAGTATTTGGATTATTTGGACGACTGTTTTCATCTTGGATGTTTTTGTCACTTGGATGTTTCTGTTGATGTAACAAGCCTTCTTCGAGCTCATTTTGTCGAAATCACCGAATTATAGACAGAAAAAGGGTAAAGAGTAAGACCGACAATGGCCTCCTAAGTCTACCTAGTAACAAATTTAATACAATACCAATATTTATAAATAATAGCTTAGAACACACACACACACACACACACACACACACACACACACACACACACACATAGTCGGTTATGAAAATATATATGACAATCTACACAAAATTTTGCGCAGAATTATTAGACGATTCATGAAATTGCAATAGATTTCTATTTTTGCATGGAATAGTCTGACGAATCTTTACGAGGATGAAACGCAGGAAATTCTGGGTAGCTTAATTGCCATATATATATTTTCATACTACCTATCTCTACACATGTATTGACAGCATTGTTGTAGTAAATACTGAAAATAGATAGAGAATTTTACGTGTATATATATATATATATATATATATATATATATATATATAGTTTTTATGAACTATAGACACTAGTGTTTCATTTTTTCAGAAATCATCAGTGCAGGGAGTCACGATTATCGCCGGTCGGGGGATCCGAACTCGGCTATGGAGTCATCTCTGACTTCATTAGCAAGTAACAAACCACTCGTCCAACGTTAACAACAGTGAGAATATAGTTGAAATTAAGATTTATATAAATCGTAAATGTTATTCAAGAAGGCCGAGAGTGATCGTGTGATTTTAATATCACGATCTACGCATGTGGCCGACTTATTTCATTTCAACATAAAGTGCTCAACAATAAGAACCCAGTTCCTAAAGGGGCAGACATCTTTTTTTTTTTACACAGTGATCACCACTTATCAAGGCCCGGAAGCCACTCAGGGATAAGGATTATTGCAAGTACATTACGTTAGTGTGGAGATTTGATGAAGTGTTTACTTAAGGGGGCGGTTCATTAGGAATTTGTTAACGTTGGACTTGAAGACATCCAAGTTGTAGTCCGGTGGGAAGCAGGCAGACGGAACAGAGTTCTACAGGCGTGCAGTTCTAAGAAAGAAGCTTTGTTCATGGAATCCACGTTTTGATTTAGGCACAGATATAGAGTGGGGGAAATTTTTCACAGTGGTTTCAGCTAGACGGGCGTTTTTCATGAAAGATTGGCGAGGGGGGGACCAGAGATTGGAGCACGGATGAGCACTTGCCATGAAAATAATGATAAAACAAAGACAGGCTCGCAACGTCTCTTCTATGGGAGAGAGATTGCAAAGAAGAGAAAAGATAACCTCCACCAAGCCACAAAGCCTATTTTGTACTCTGTCAAGGCAGGATAGGCTGTTTTTAGCAGCTCCAGCCCAGATGTGGCAGCAGTACTCCATCCTTGGACGTACTTGGCTTTTATATAGATAGAGAATTGCATCAGTAGTGAGATATCTTCTGGAGCGGTAGAAAGATCCCACCATCTTTCCAGCGACCTTGGCAACAGACTTGATGTACGTGTTCCATTTCAGATCAGGAGTAAAGGTCAAACCCAGAAGCTTGTCAAAACACAGGGCCTCACCCAGACGAGAGCCATCCATCACAATTGATGCCAGATGGGGACCAGAGCGTTGATGATGTAAGGATAGGAGTTTGGTTTTGGATGCATTAAAGGTAACCAGTCACATCTTCCCCCACTGAACCACGTGCTCAAGATCAGAGGAGAGAGAATTAGAAAGAACTTTGTCATTTACGGCCTTTGATGTGTTGCCATAGATGGTCGTGTCATCAGCATAGATGTCAACGAATGATTTAAGTATGTGTTTAGGTAGGTCATTGATGTACATGTATATTACAATATCCGTTGTGTTTGGAAGGTGGAAGGTCAAGCAATGAAACCTGAATGCACAGAGCTCATAGTTTTAAGTTGTATGGTTTATGTAAAGAAGTTAAGAATACGAAATAATCAGTGCATATTTCGAAAAGGTGATCAGGATGAAGTATTTACTAAGCGTAATATATTTGTAATTTATGAACAATTTCACGGCAAAAAATATCTGTTGCAGTTCGTGGAAATTTCTATTATTTTATGAATAAAAAGAAACTGTTAAATAAAAATATTTGTTATTCAATATTTTCAAATACTTGTAAAAGCGTACAAGCGGCGAAAAAAAATTACATCTTTTAACACTACACGCAGTGTTTGAAGCAAACGACAACATGCTCCTCTAACTGTTAGTGTATCGTTGAGATTATTACTCAAAACGAACGACTAAAAAGATGAAGAATTTGTTTATTTTCGATGATTGTCCACACAGTGTGAAGAATTAGATTACTTGGTAAGAATTATATATTTTATTACAAGAAGAATCATTGTAGTCGATGATATTTTTGTTGTATTATGCAAGGCGTTGTACTGAATTGAAGAATATGAAACATAGATATAATAAATACTGAAAGTAAACAAATTACCGATAAATTAAAAATTAGCGATAAAGTTGGCAAATTGAAACCTAGAGAGGCATACATTCTGCTCAAAGACCACAAATGGGACTTCAATAATAATCCCAGCACCCGCTTGATAAACCCAACTAAACCAGAAATAGGTAGAATTAGCAAAACAATACATTCTAGAGTAAACAAACAAATCAAACAAGACCTAGAATTAAACCAGTGGACAAATACTGCCGAAGCAATCACCTGGTTTAAAAATATAGAAAACAAAAATAAATGTACGTTTATACAGTTCGACATCATAGACTTCTATCCCTCGATATCCGAAGACTTTTTAACATTGCCCTAGAATTTGCCGAGGCATACACTGATATATCTTCGAAGGAAATCAACATCATTAAAAAATGTAGAAAATCAGTTCTAATAAATAACAATAACCGATGGATAAAAACTAAAATGAAAAATTCGTTTGATTTGGCGATGGGTACCAGGGATTATGCAGAGACATCAGATCTTGTGGGATTATTCATTCTATATACCCTCACAAGCATATTTGATACTACGGATATTGGCCTATATAGAGATGATAGATTATCTATAATAAAAGACTCCAACAAAGTCAAGGGAGATAACCTTAAGAAAATCACATACAAGGAAATGAAAAAATTAGGCCTAAAAGTAGATGTATTAGCTAACATAAAAATAACAAACTTCCTGGACGTCACGTTAAATTTAGAAAAAAACACACATGAACCCTACTTAAAATATAGCGCTACTCCAATATACATAAACCCTAAGTCAAATCACCCACCATCAATTATAAAACACATTCCTAACTCGATCGTAAGTAGACTCAGCAATAACTCAAGCAATGAAAATGCATTTAACAGGTCAACCAATATCTATGAAACAGCCCTAAAAAATAGTGGATACAAAAATATTGCTATCAAATATAAGCAACAAAACACCAATAACTATAATAAAATTAAGAATAGAAGAAAAAGAAATATAATCTGGTATACGGCGCCATACAATCAATCAAATGTTAAAAACAAAACTTGGCAAGAAATTTCTAGATCTTATCGTAAAGCACTTTCCCGCAACCAACCCTTTGCACAAAATTTTCAATAAAAATACCCTAAAGTTATCCTACAGCTGCTGCGAAAATTTAGAGATGATAATTAAAACACATAATAACAAAATATTAAATAAGAACAATGTAAACAACAACAAAATAAACAATAAAAATGTAGCCACCATGACAAAAATAAAACTAACACAAAAGACACATATATAACTAGCAGAAATAATAATAATAATAATAATAATAATAATAATAATAATAATAATAATAAATCAACTCCGGGAAACAACAACATACTAGAAATAATAAAAAATACTAATAACGAACAAGATAAATGCAACTGTAGATACCGCAAATTTTGCCCACTTTAGAATAAATGTCTAACCAAAAGCATAGTTTCCAGGCCACAATATTCGCGAAAGAAAACCCGAATAACAAGAAATATTACGTAGGTATGACTTCTTTAAATTTAAAAACTCAATATTATGACCACAAAAGTACATTCAATAATAAAAACACCGTCTGAAAACAAAGCTAGCAAATAAATACTGGGAACTCAAGGAAAGCGGCCGTTCGCCGGCAGTCGAATGGAAAATAGTAAGCAAGCAAACACCTGTAGAGACCTAGACGACCCATAAAGATTATGCCTTCATGAAAAATTTGCTATCCTGTACTTTAAAGAACCCCAATATCTATTAAACTGTAGGAGAGAAATAGCGAACAACTGTGTTCACAGGATAAAATTTACTCTAGGATAGAGATACAAAATAACTTTAAAACTAACAAAAACAATAGAAAATAAATAAATAAAATAAATAAACATATGCATAAACTATCATATATATATATATATATATATATATATATATATATATATATAAACTAACATAAAAAAAACGAACCTAGATTTAAAACAGGTCAAGACACTAGATATCCAGGCTAAATAGAACACACACAAAGAATCAGATCAACCTGAGGTCAAATGGGCCTTTGTCCTGTAAGTGCATGTTCATTGGCTGATAGGAAGGGCGCGGTGGATACTAGAAAGCTGATTGGCTAACTAAAATCTCAATAGAAGTTGCGTATATAAAAACGACAGACAACCACAAAATTCGTACATAAGCCTGAAGAATCCTAGAGTGGATGAAATGCGGAATATTCAGTGTAGCTTAATCGCCATATATATTTTATAAATTACTATATATATATATATATATATATATATATATATATATATTAAAAACAAAACAACAACTGATTAATAAAGTATACAATAAATATTTATAGTCCCAAATTCGTTATGATATTGTCTCCTTTAGAATGTGTATAAATAGAGTCTTCAAATGATGTCGTGCGCTCGTGCGCGCATGTGTAACCAAAGTAAAGTCTTACATACCGAATATTGTGTTTGTCTGTGAGCACACGTGTTGAAAAGGTTTCTTCATAACAGCAGACTGAAGGAGGAGAGAGAGATAGTTTGATGTAGTCTGCAGCCATTGGTGAATGAGAGAGAGAGAGAGAGAGACAGACAGACAGACAGACAGACAGACAGAGACAGAGAGACACTACTACTGTAACAAAAGGGGAGATAATTCAGATCTAAAGTCTTCTAGTGAGCGTTTGTGTAAATGAATTAAGAAAAAGAGGTAATGCCACAAACCCATTTTCGACATTTTTTGTAATTTATCAAACGTTAGAAATTAATTAATTCCAGACATTTTTGGAAATTAAAACATGATCATGAAATCAAAGGATGGATCGAAAAATAATTTATTTAAAAATAAATGAGAAAATTTAATAAATCGAATGTTTCGATGACCATTTTTCTCATTGTGCACCAATTTTTTTTTTCATCTATAAAATAATAAGAAATGAAATAAAACTTTTGTTAAAAATGTACCAAGTGCAGAAAAACACATAATCAGTAAACATCGTGTGTTTTGTTGTTCATGTTTCAGGCGGCTATGCTGAAAGTATTCAAGCAAAGAATTACACTTTCACATCGAAGCAGAAATCTTTCAAAACTGAAGATCTTCGGTAAGAATTGATACAATTTGTCAAATTTTCGGTTGACTTTCGCTAACCTTGTAACTCTTGCTTCCCTTATTTTGTTTTTTAGTTCTCAAATTCCATGAGAATGTTTCTGACAAAGAGGAATAAATTGTTGCTTTCTGAATCGGAATTTATTCGTTCACTAGTTATTTTTTTTTTTATCTTGAAGTAGTATTTTTAAAACTCCTAACATCAAGTGGCTTCATACCTCGTTTCGAGCGATTTCCTTAAAAATGTTTGAGGCATTTTATTTGATTCTATTCGACTTTGCATTTCAAATTATTTGGTCAGTTGGTCTGCACTCCACGCCCTATGATATTTTACAGTTACCTTTTTGTGGGGAAAATAGAGAAGGCTCACCGCAAAAACGTGCTCGTGTTTGTCTCTTGTGTGGGCGGAGAAGATACAAGATGGCGACCGTCGTTTTTTAATGTCCACTGTCTTGAACAGTTCTCAAAAAATCGTGTATCACACGTAATTATGAGGTGTGCCCGGGCACCATAAAAGCAGGTTGCTGAGTTGAGTGGGCATTCAGACTTGTGTAGAGTGAACGTCGTCAGACTTTTCCGAACTTGTTTACATTGGACTTGAAGGCAACGATATTGTAGTCGGTCAAGAAGCAAGCCAGCAGAACTGTGTTCCATAGGCGGGCAGTTCTACGAAAGAAGCGTTCAGAGCGAACATCGTCGTGCGACTCAGATTTTTCTGATTCACTTTTTGGAAGCTTTTGTTTATTCATTGAAGTGATTAGCTTTTTTTGTTAGACTAATTTATTTTACAAATAGTTTTCTTTAAACGTTAGTACAACAGATTCATTTGATACCCTTCCTCAGGATTCATATCTTCCCGACAATGGACAACGCTTGGAAACCAACGTCCACAAGTGGTCAATGGGTGGAGGTGGCATTGCCCACTTTGTATGTTGTGACCGGAATTCGAACACGAGGTAAGTACTCAAAAGAGCGAGCAATGATGAACGTCTGCTAAAATTAAGTGACGTACAATAAAAAGAAATCAATCAATTTTATCGAGTTTTATGATTTTATGATTTTTAACTTTATGATGTAACTTTATGATATAACTTTATGATGTATCAGCATTTTGAGAGGAGGAATAAAAATTTGTTTTATTTGGATTTTACATTCTAAATCCAAATTTTATGATGGCTAAATGTTCAACACGACAGTAAACGTAAATGGAAGTTGAGCCTTGTTATTTGTCACTGCTATCCAACTTGGTATCCGGCCAACATGACAGCTATAATAAATTTGGTATGGCAGCTATAATAAATTTGAAAAAAAAAATAAATACAAACAAAAAACAAAAACGAAGAAATACAAGCATCTCCCTAACTATGAGGTCGCTGCAAAAGTCTTTGCTGGTTTGTAGAAGGAGCATTTTATGATTTATTTTATGCATATAATTATTACTTAAGCATATCAGCATGATTAATTTGTAACTTTTTTCTTTCGGATTATTGGTACACCATTCAGATTTTTCTGCAATATTCGGTTAAAAAATCTTTTCTTGGAGAGAAAAAACAAACTTTCTGTTGATAAATATTTTGCAAAAAAAAAAAAAAAAAAAAAAAATGAACACTAAAATGAAATAAACATATTTTCATTTTTCAAAGTAGTTTTTTTTTTGTTGTTATTTTTTATTATTTTCATTTATATTTTTTCCGGTTTGTTTTTTGTTTTTTTTTCATTAATCTGCGTCTGTTACGACGCTCGGCTGACATCGATAAGTGCCGGTTTCTCCCGATCCATGCTTGACGGGAATTCACGAGAATTCGGGCCAAATTATGCAAGAGTACCCACATTTCTTT
Source organism: Euprymna scolopes (assembly GCF_053919585.1). Classification (NCBI taxonomy): domain Eukaryota; kingdom Metazoa; phylum Mollusca; class Cephalopoda; order Sepiida; family Sepiolidae; genus Euprymna; species Euprymna scolopes. The sequence goes on from NC_136490.1 coordinate 152,638,429, forward strand.
AGTCAACAGAAACGCAGTAATCTCCTCATGATAATGTTCTTCCTCAAACAACAAAAAATTTTGTGACAATTGTTTTGTGAAATCTTGCCCCATCCTGCATATTCTATTGACCTTTCAGATTATCACTTATTTTAAGGATTACAAAACTATTTAGATGGCCCCAGCTTACCATCAATAGAAAAGATTGAACATTAGTTAGATTCATATTTCAGATCAAAACCAAAAGAATTGTACAAGTGAGGCATTTACAAGCTCGTTGATAGATGGAATCAACTTATAAAGACCAAAGGTATTTTATTGTTATAAAGATTTTAAAAGATTTTTCATTTTCAAGATGAAATTTTGAATTGGCAAAAACTTTTTATCTAATATCATCAAAGGCAATAAATGTCTATCGTCAAAAACAAAAATGCTGTACACATGGTGCATGTTGAATGGTTGGCAATCAAGATAATGAACGGATTTTTCCTTGCTAACTTACAGCATCCTCAACAGGAATGTAAATTTAATTTTAAAGAAGTTTTTCATTCCAATGCCTAGTTGCAGTCTCCACGGACACTCACAGAATATATCTCAACAGAAGAAAGACAGTATTCTCTGTTTATATTTCTGCTCTCTGGAACAGCATGTCAAAAGGGGTTGTGATAATGCCTACGATATCCAAGTTTAAAGTCGCCTTAGACAAACATTCCGACTGTACAATACCGCCTAACTATCTTTTTACATGGTGTTGGGGTGACACCAAGGCTACCGAGAGTACAGATTCTGACGATGGACTATTCCTGACGTCATTTCCGGTAAGTAGGTTTTGTTTTCCAGTCTGTCTGAACCGAAGACTCAGAGGTAGAGAGTCGTAACATTACTTGTCCTCCAGTTGAGCGAAGTTCCCACTCAACTAACATCTTCATGTGTATTTCTGTTAATATTTTATTCATTTCACTGTTTCAGAGTCTTCTTGTTATTCCTTTCAACATTTACACTACAACAACTGGTGACGACGAAATTCGAATCTAAAAATAACAATTGACAAAAATTTGAAATGAAATTATGCAAGGAATTCTCAAAATAACAACCCATTATTCCTTTCAACATTTACACCACGATTTTATTAGCAAAGAATTAGCAAAGTGCAACAAACCATGTTTAATTCTTTGCTAATAAAATTGATTGATTGATTAAAAGTTGCTTTCTAAAAAACCAAAGAGAAATTAGAAATATTTATTTATTATTAAAAGGCATTTTATTGTGATACCATGTGGTCTTCTGCTCGCCAACACATGCTGACCCCCAATGCTGTTGCCATGGTCTTCTACTTCGTCTTTACTTCTGGTCATGTCGTTGACTCTCACATTGACGGCTGCCAAGGAAAGGCACACATGGGTTCACAAATATAAAAAATAAAATGAAACAAAACACAAACTCGGACACATTCTGCAAGTATCAATTGCACTCACGGTGTGTGTGTGTGACACCATCGATCCTCTACATCTACTTTTTATTGAGGCCATGGTCGTCAATTGATGTCAGCTCATCTCAATCTCCTGAAGTTCTTTTAACCTACTGCGTCCAATTCGCAACTACTCAACTGTCGAAAACCCAAGACAGCCTGCAAACTGTTCCCAACTGTCACAAAACTCATTGTCACTCCTAAAACTAACCGCAAACCAACCCCAAACACACTTACTTCTATTGTTCGGTCCTTTGTCCCAAGTCACTGCCACACCTTGATTAACAATCATATTCAGCTTCCTTGGGGAACAACTTCCTCTCTATTATTCTATTGATAAACCTATCGGGACAAGATCAAAGTGTAGTATCTGTTCCGGCAGATACTGCAAGCTATGACTAGCTTTGACTAGCAAAGACCAGATGTGGGGGCAACCCCACATGCCTGACCTTTAACCAGCTCCCATTTCTCACCTCTCGGGAGCTGGTCCCCTTTTTCCCTTCCCCCTCCCTTCACTCCTCACATTAAAAATCGGCCTTGTGCCTAATTTGCTCGGTGGGGGAGCAAATAAATACCATCTGTTCCGGCAGATACTGCAAGCTATGACTAGCTATGACTAGCAAAGACCAGATGTGGGGGCAACCCCACATGCCTGACCTTTAACCAGCTCCCATTTCCCACCTCTCGGGAGCTGGTCCCCTTTTCCCCTTCCCCCTCCCTTCACTCCTCACATTAAAAATCGGCCTTGTGCCTAATTTGCTCGGTGGGGGAGCAAATAAATACCATCTGTTCTTCAGATGCTGCACTTCAATTTCTTGTTCTCTGTAAGTGGAGGAGAAATCCTTCACGACTGAGACAATTTTTATTTTTGTTCCTTTTCTCCACGTTAAAAAACGACCCTGGTGTCTAACTCTGTCCCGTGGGGAGGCATTGTAAATAGGAACCTATTTCCTCTTTTTTTATCATATCACTTTGTCTCTTTCTCCCCTAATTCCTACTACTTGGAGGGAGGAACATCGATAGTATTACACTATATCTTACTTGTTTTGCTTTTCAGGGGTTATGAAACCAAACGAATGGTGGGTAAAGTCCTATGAACTATTTTATGGTGATGCAAGCCCTGGCTATCTGGCTCCTTACAGTGAAAATGGCATAACTGAGGTTTGTTCTTTCTGTGGTCAAAAAATAAATTAACTATTCTGTACTTTCAAAAATAGATTTTTAACTATTCTCTACTTTCATCTAACAATTTTTGTGGTTAAAGTCGTCACACTGCAATCCAAACTTATGACTCTAATTCACTCCCCCCAACCCGACTCTGAACAACAGGCTTTTTATCCAAGCATATGGTTAAAGACATTTTCTCGTTACTTCACAAGACCTACCAACATTTATTCTTGCATTTATTCATCAGCATTTATTCCTTGGTTTTGGGATTGAATTAGGATTAAAAAAATGACCAGAATAGTGGTAAATGTTCAGACGGCATCACCAAATTGTTCTATGGAAATAGGTAAGCGATTTTTGTTTTATTTGGATTATTCAGTTATTCTGTTATTCAATTATTCTGTTATTCAGTTATTCTCATCTTGAGTGTTATTTGCATGACGTTTCGGCTGATGTCATTCCAGCCTTCTTCGGGTGTATCTTTTTAGACTCGGAAATCTTTCTGCTGAACTCGACAATCTGCAGAGAATTTTGAATGGAATCCTTTATTTAATTCATGAGTGTAGTATGCTCCTGTTCCATCTAAAGTAATTCACACTTGTATTTGTCATTCAAAACTGACGATCAAACCTTCAAACTCTAGAAGAGTGTCACTTATAAATGAATTTTACCTAGTACTTTGTCTGTTACTCAATATCAAATGGGTAGAATTATTTTTCATGAGTATTGAAATCTTGGGCCGCAGTCTGCTACTTGTTAGAGTTCAAATACCAACTGAAGATGTGATTTAGTCTGGTGAAGTGGATCAACGTGCTACAGACATATCTTATTCTTCTGTTTCAAGAGGAGACGTGAGCATTTACGAAGCGAAATCAAGTTATCAAATATGTAAATGGTAACAAAAGGTTCCAGTTAATTCTTTTGAAGTTTAAAGTTCATAACAGGCACACCTGAAGAAAGTCAAAGGTTACAATCACCGAAATTTTGTAAGTGTAATAATGAAGACACAGGCAACAATCTGACATGTCATAACGGATGATCAAATAATTTTTCATATACATTGTTTGAATATTGAGTTTGAATAGAGATGAAATATGAGTTAATTAACGTTCGTTTCTTTAAGGTTTTTTTTCCTTAACATTTTAATCACAAAAAATGCATGTTAAAATATTCGTTGATTTTGGGATTGAGTTATGATTTAAAAAATGAATTTTGTTTTGATTCGTCATAGTTTACAATGTACTAACCAAGTGACCCACCTCTTACTATATTTCTAGCTATCATTCTCACTATCTCTCATTCTATATTGACACACTGGTTCTTGCCAGATCACCAAAGTTAAGCAACGTTAAGCCTGGCCAGTACCAGATGGATGATTATTTGGGAAGGCTAGGCACTATATGAACCATGCCGAGTCATAGAAATTTCCAGGTTGGTATCTAGGCGTGCGTTTAACTCATGAGGAGAGATGCACCTTCTAAAGCATTGGGAAACTACCGTCTTTACTGAGATTATCATGGTTCTACAATTTGGAGAACTGTGGTCGTTGACACTGTTGAAACAGCAGAGCTGCTGAATGCAAACAGTTTCCTTATTTTATACAGCATCCACTTTTGCTTTCTTTCTTTTTTTTCTTGTTAATAATAATCAAAGCTAACAAAGAAACGAAAAAACAAAAAAACAAAAAAGAAAAGGATTCTATAAGTAAAGACAGAAATACTATTTAATTTGGAGATAGAGGGGGAGAGGGTGGGTGTTAGACATTGGTGCAATTTTGCATCCCTATACCGGTTTTACAAGTACTTTAATGGAATATGCTCTGACAAACTAATATCAATTGTACCCCCCCTACGTGAATACTCCGATTAAGTCGACAAGCAGCAAAATCTCACCCCTTCACTGTAAAGGTCCCTAGATGTCGGAAAGATTTCTACTCTAATAGTTTATACCTTCCAACTGTTAGACTTTGGGATTTCCTCCATCTTTTAAACTTTCCTGACTACTAATATGTAGAAATTTAAGTATAATGCGAACAGACATCTTGCTGCTCAACTCCTCACAAAGTCCCCCCATAGGCATGATTCCAGACAGTATCCTCTTACATTCAAGTGGCAATATGCCTTACTTTTGGTGAATAAGAGTAAACAACGAACACATATTTTGTATTTTTTTATCTGGTTTTGCAAACTCACCTTTTCCTGATTCATATTATTTAAGCTCAATAAATGACTCAACGGCTTAAATTTTGCTAGTATCCGTGTAAAAAAAAAAAGGATTAAGTAGAAAGTATGAAAGCTTAAAATAACAAAATCGTTTTTTTTTATTTATTATCAGTTCACAGCAAATTCTGATGGCAACAATGTTGTCACTCGCCTCTTCAGAGAACCTTTTGTGGCCAACACGATTCGCCTCGTTGTCAAACAAAGTCATTTGTCGATTGCACTCGGTTTTGACTTCCTTGGCCAACCATACCAATCAGCTTTAGGTGAGTAAGAAAATCAACCCCAAACAAATTCGTTCTTCTTTATCCACAATTGCCCCCACCCAGCGTTGGTGAGAGGGGAGGAGATATACTTCAATTTTGTTTCAGTTTTTTTTAATTTAATTTTGTCAAGATAATGTTATTTTAAGCATTTTAACGATAGCAAAAAAACAAAAAAGGACGAAAATATAAATATGCAACAAATAAATGTTTTTGTGTTTTAACTTATTTTATAGCGTTTATTTATTTTGAAACATGTATCAAAATCTGTTGAGTTAGAACAAAAACAAAAATGTTAATTTTGTTTAAAAAATCGAAAATTTAACAAAACTATAACAAAACCACCTTTTATTTTTCATTCTAAATCTAACTGTGGGCGGTTGTTACGATCCATAAATCAGACATCTGACTATAAACCATCATGAAAACTATGTAAAAATGTAGAACTGGGGTAAAAGACATGGACTCTGCATTAAGATCAAGCCAGAAAGAGACTAAGCATCGATTTCAAGACTTTTTTTATGCTTAAAAGTGAAAAGTTGATTTTCGCTTGTTGACAGTATAATTCAGGAGATAACTTAAATATCATTCAAGGGAAATAACTCTGAAGATATCTCTATAAAGTAAAATTTTTATTTAAAATTAAATAACAAAAGGATACATTTACTTACCAAATATTTGAAAATTACAAATTTACTCATTTTAATAGTTCATGCATGAACTGTTGCATGATTATCATCATATTCGTTTTAATGTATGGAGCGATTTTCAAAAATAAAAAAAGAAAAAAAAGTGCTCACATCAATCAGCGTTAAACTTAGAAACAAAGTACATATTCAAAATTGTGTACTGCTACTGCTTGTTGCACGGTCGATACAGGTATGAAGCACTAATAGTGTAAGATGGGCGTTATACTTTAACCATATTGTTACATTTCAACCACTCAAACCCACACGTTGTCTGGTACCGTCGCAGGAGCAAACAAACCATGAGGGACATAAAACAAATACGATTGAGCATTATTTTAAACATAACCGACTTTAAAGTTCTGATTTTTTTTTAGATGAGAGCTGATTGTTTATATTATTTGTATTGATCGAACTATTGTTCTCATCTTGAATGTTATTTGTGCAACGTTTCGGTCGGGTTGGCCTTTGATAGTCCTCAAGCATGCTGGTTGTTGTTTGGAAAAGAAAATATTTTTGATATTTTCGTACTCTTTGAGTTAGTCTCTATTTTATGGTTCTGATATCGTATTTTTGAAAAAAAAAATATTCGTTGACAAAGGGGAGATAATTCTAATAAAGATCGACAGAGATTATTTCCCTTCCATTGCTGAAATTTTAAGGGTGTACAATGTTTGTTTTTCTACAATTAGAGGCTCTCGAATGCTACTAATTTTTAGGCTTGGTCTGCTAAGTAATTTTTTTATTCTAGCATATGTGCTGTGGACCAGGATATAATAATCCTAGCTCGCTAAAAAAGAAAATAATGAAATGAATGGAAGGAAGGAAAATAAACTCAATTGCTGAATAAAATAAACAAACCATTTATTTTCTGTTGAAAATAAATGGTTTAGGTGGAACACGTGTTCAGTTCAGTTGTTGATGACTATGCGCGTGGAAAAAGGGGAATAAAGTAAGAGAAATGGCAGTCCAGCATGTAGAAAAAGAAAGAGAGAGAGGGCTGACGTCAGTAAAGCCGCACATGCATGGTAGCAGTCAGCCACGTGGAAGTGTCTTTAGGTCACAATCTATGGACGTGAACTTGTCTGGTTGACTAACCAAGGCAAAAGGGAAGAAAGAGGAAGTTGAACTTTGTTGTTGACTTTTATACCGAGGTCAATGTTCTGACTGCGCATGTCTAGATTTCACTTAAAAGGAAGTGACGTCACCAATGTGTGCATGTTTGCACACGCATGAGCGTGCATGTGTGTGTACGTGGATGTGTATATACGTGCGTATGTGTGTACGTATGTGTGTACGTATGTGCATGCGTACATATGGGTGTGTGTATGTGAGGAACAAAACATGTTCGAACATATGTGCTGCCTCCTTGAGTCGCCTGACTCTCCACCTTGTCAATTATTTTGACCTCGTTCAACAAAGGGAGGTGTGTTCCTTTTATTTTCCATATGTGAGCAGCTAGTCCCGACTTTTCAACCCCCCCCTCGTGTCACGGCTTTACAGTGTTTTTCTAGCCTTAACTTTAAGAAGGCAACCGGTTCCACCTTTTCTTTTCCAAACAACAACCAGCATATCTGAGAATGATCGAAGGCTAATCCGACCGAAACGTGGCACAAATAACACTCAAGCTGAGAACAATAGTCCGTAATAAAACAAGTAATAGTAAGTAATAAAACAAAATTCAATTACATCAAACAACAATAAGGAAGTAAGATCCTGTCTCGAAGTCAGATCATAAGATTAGTGACTGCGATGTTATCACATCAGATATCTGGCTTCAAAAGAAAGAAAGAGGAAGTTGTTTTCCATAATGTACCTTTTATATTTTATCACCACGTGATTAGATGAACCAATGGTTGAATTAACCAATGGAAAACTAGCTTGACGTCACATGATATGTATGTCCTCCATGTATAGGAAAACAACAGACCCAACAAGTCTTTTGTTCTGAAATGTTTAATCCTCTTTTTCCTTTTTGACTTCATCACAGCTTCAAACAGTACCATTGGTTGTTTTGCTGATGATAATTCCGGAGACTTCGTTTCAATAACGGCATCATCAAATGATGACTGTAAAACAAAGTGTTTCTTAAATAAATACCCGCTTTATGGGGTCCAAGGTAAGTTTTGTTGATTTTTTTTTTTTTTTTTAATGTTCGTTTCTCTAATCGAGTGGACATTTGGACTGCTTGGGAGCAATAGTTTAAATGTGAATGTTTGGGGAAATTTTGATAACATATTCATTTTCTAAAATTTTCAAAAGTAATGTTTTCAAATATGTGCCCAAACTCTTTATATTTAAAATGCTTTCCAAGTTCTTATTCATGCCAACTACGCAACCGCATATTCATTTATGACTTAAACAACTGTCAATAACACCAGATGTATACTCACGAGGGATTGACCCCTCAGGGTAATACCACTAGCATAATAGAGAGAAAATAATTATTTTTTGAAAAATGTGCCTTACACTGAAAATCTAAAAAAACTGATTACATCCATTTAATAAAATATTTTAAAACTTATTTGATTTTCTAATTATGGTTAAATTTGATTGCTCCAAATTTGACACATTGTTGTTGAATACTTGTTACTCCAACGTCCAACATCCAAATCCAATACTTGATATTTCAATGTCCAGATACAATACTTGCTATGTAACAGGGCCGTTACGCTCAAACCATGTTTGTTACAGTTCAAACCTCTCTTGGAACACCATACCATCTCCTACCATCAAAAGGGAACAATCAAACAAAAATAAATAAATCCGACTCAGTTTTTTTTTTTTCTGTTTTAGCAAAAAGCGTTTATTACCATTACTTTCCAAACAATGCCTGCATCTTGCTTTTTCTATCTGTTCATTTCGTCTGCCATGAAATTAACAACACCCTGCCGTCTTGACACTAACGTAAAAGTCTCTCACCACCACCACTGGGTCACACGTTCATCTCACCCGGATGGCGTTTTTCTTTATACTCTTTGCCACATGGTGCATTTTTCTCTCCTTTTTTTTCCTTTTCTTCTGATGCAACATCGTGCACACATGCCAATTTGCATATGTCCTCAAAAAGGCTGCAGCTGCTAATACCTTCACTAACCATCCATCCTTTGGTTGCTGCTGAGATCTTCGCATACACTTACACATGATCTATTACAGCTACTTTAACTTTTAACTCAAAAACTGAATGAGTATCTGAAACATCTGACTTCTTATTTACCCAAGAATCATCTCATTTGCATATCAGGTGGCATATAAAAAGAATCAGCTCATTTGCATATCAGGTGACATATAAAAAGAATCATCTCATTTGCATATCAGGTGACATATAAAAAGAATCATCTCATTTGCATATCAGGGGGCATATAAAAAGAATCAGCTCATTTGCATATTAGGTGACATATAAAAAGAATCAGCTCATTTGCATATAAGGTGTCATATAAAAAGAATCATCTCATTTGCATATGAGGTGTTATATAAAAAGAATCATCTCATTTACATATAAGGTGACATATAAAAAGAATTAGCTGATTTGCATATCAAGTGACATATAAAAAGAATCATCTCATTTGCATATAAGGTGTCATATAAAAAGAATCAGCTCATTTGCATATAAGGTGTCATATAAAAAGAATCATCTCATTTGCATATAAGGTGACATATAAAAAGAATCATCTCATTTGCATATAAGGTGACATATAAAAAGAATTAGCTAATTTGCATATCAAGTGACATATAAAAAGAATCATCTCATTTGCATATAAGGTGTCATATAAAAAGAATCAGCTCATTTGCATATAAGGTGTCATATAAAAAGAATCATCTCATTTGCATATAAGGTGACATATAAAAAGAATCAGCTCATTTGCATATCAGGTGACATATAAAAAGAATCATCTCATTTGCATATCAGGGGGCATATAAAAAGAATCAGCTCATTTGCATATTAGGTGACATATAAAAAGAATCAGCTCATTTGCATATAAGGTGTCATATAAAAAGAATCATCTCATTTACATATAAGGTGACATATAAAAAGAATTAGCTGATTTGCATATCAAGTGACATATAAAAAGAATCATCTCATTTGCATATAAGGTGTCATATAAAAAGAATCAGCTCATTTGCATATAAGGTGTCATATAAAAAGAATCATCTCATTTGCATATAAGGTGACATATAAAAAGAATCATCTCATTTGCATATAAGGTGACATATAAAAAGAATTAGCTGATTTGCATATCAAGTGACATATAAAAAGAATCATCTCATTTGCATATAAGGTGTCATATAAAAAGAATCAGCTCATTTGCATATAAGGTGTCATATAAAAAGAATCATCTCATTTACATATAAGGTGACATATAAAAAGAATTAGCTGATTTGCATATCAAGTGACATATAAAAAGAATCATCTCATTTGCATATAAGGTGTCATATAAAAAGAATCAGCTCATTTGCATATAAGGTGTCATATAAAAAGAATCATCTCATTTGCATATAAGGTGACATATAAAAAGAATCAGCTCATTTGCATATCAGGTGACATATAAAAAGAATCATCTCATTTGCATATCAGGGGGCATATAAAAAGAATCAGCTCATTTGCATATCAGGTGACATATAAAAAGAATCATCTCATTTGCATATAAGGTGTCATATAAAAAGAATCAGCTCATTTTTTTTTTTTTTTTTTTTTTTTTTTTTTTATTCAATTTTCACCCCAAACAAGGCACAGTGCCACTTTGAAGCAGGGGGCTACTATTAGGGAATTAATTAGCGGGGTCATTATGAAGGGAGAAGAGTAGAAAGATGTTTGTTAACATTACACTTGAACTTCTGCATATCATTGCAGTTGGGAAAGCAGAATCCCGGAAGGGAGTTCCAAAGACCCGCAGTTCTGGGGAAGAAACTATTGGAGTAAAAGGCTTTCTTGCACCTAGGGATCTCCACTGTAAAGGGATGAGACTTAGTAGCTTGTCGGGTTTGTCGGGGGTAGTTACGTCGGGGAGGTACAAGTGTTTGCAGTTCGTCAGAGCATTCACCATTAAAGTATTTGTAGAACAGGCAGAGGGATGCAACATCTCGTCGATGGGACAGAGGTTGAAGCCCAGATGACAGTTCAGGACCTATCAGGTTTGCGACTCTTTTTTGAACCTTGTCCAGGAGCGAGAGACAAGCAGCAGATGCACCAGCCCAGATGTGACAACAGTACTCCATACATGGGCGAATGGTTGCCTTATAGAGGTATAGGATACTGGCAGGCGTAAGTAGTTTTCTAGCACGGTAGAGGGAGCCAACCTTCCTTGCAGCAGCCTTGGCAATGCTCTCAATGTATCTATTCCAGTTCATATTCCCTGTAAACGTTAGGCCGAGGAGTTTAAAAGAAGTACTTTCAGGCAATGTGTTCTTGGCCATTGCTATTGGTGGTAGAGAAGGTTTCTTGTAGTTATTGAAGGAAACAAGCTTAGTCTTAGCAGCATTGAATGAGACCAACCATTTTTGACCCCATTCCACTACGGATTGGAGGTCATCCTCTAGTGTTTCTGCCATTTTCTTGGATATGTGTTCATTTGTTTTCCCCTCATATCTGTTATAGAGAGTGGTGTCATCGGCAAATATACCCATCTCCGAAACAATATTATCAGGGAGGTCGTTTATGAATATCAGGAACAATAGAGGTCCAAGGATAGACCCCTGAGGCACTCCCGCATTTATGTCATATTGTTTGGATGTACGTCCGTCGAGGACAACTTTGATTTTTCTATTACTTAAGAAGGATTTAATTACGTTATGAATTCTTCCAGTGATTCCATATGATCTAATTTTCCTTAGAAGACCATCGTGCCATACCCTGTCAAAAGCCTTAGATATATCAAGGGCCACCGCTCTACCCTCCCCTGTTTTATCCAATGAACGGTATATACGTTCAGAAACTACAGTTAAGATATCTGCTGTTGAACGGGCTTGCCTGAATCTATATTGTTTGTCAGTCAAGAGTTTAGCAGCTGTTAGGTGCTGGACTAGGGCTTTATTAACTAAGGACTCAAATATTTTGGCGAAAAGCGGGAGGAGGCTAATGGGGCGATAATTTAGTGGGTCAGTTCTTTCACCAGAATTCTTGAAGACTGGTACCACAGAGGCGGTTTTCCAGCAGTCGGGAAAACAAGATTCGTTAAGGCATTTATTGTAAAATTTGGACAGAACTGGAGCAACCTCGGCAGAGCATTTTTTTAATAGCACAGCCGGGATGAGATCTGGTCCACATGCTTTAGAGGTGTCTAGGTTTTTTATAATAGCATGTACCTGAGAAGGGGTGATTTTCAAGTCGTCAAGTGTGGTGTCTGTTCGCAGAGGAAAATCAGGGAGTGAGTGGTGTACCGAGTTCAGTGTGGAGTTTGAGGCAAACCGACTGGCAAGCAGATTAGCCTTGTCAGTTGCCGTGCAAGCAACCTCATGATTGTTTGTTAGTGGGGGAATAATTGACTGTCCATTATTAACTACGCTGTTGTAGATTTTCCAAAAATCCCGGGTTCCTAATTTCTGTGCTTCGATGCGCTTTCTGGTGGTTTCAGAGTAATCTGACTGAGCTGTGTCTATCACTCTCTTACAATTATTTCTAGCTTCTATAAACTTCTGTTTATTTGAGCTGGACTTATGTCGGTTGAATCTGCGGAACGCATGCTGCCTTTGACAAATGGCAGCTGCATAAGCAGAAGTAAACCATTGGGGGGGAGTGGGGCTTGCTATATTATTTCCGTGCGGGAACATGTGCTTCAATAGCAGTTTTGAACCATTCAGTTGTCTCATTTGCACACTGTTCCGCTGGAAGAGTAAAGATATTTTGCCATGGGGCATCTCTGATGAGCTCCCTGATGGCTTCCCAATCAGCCTTTTTGTAATACCTCGTTGTTTTGAGTAGTGGGTCTTCAGTTTTAGGGCGAGAATTTAGGCTGATTTCTACCATTATCACAGCGTGATCAGCATTCCCGAGTGGGCTATGGGCATTTGTTGTACAGTCATTGGGAACTGTTGTCAGAAAGAGATCTAGAAGTGAGGCATGTTGATCGTGCTGGTCTGGGAAACGTGTCGGAAATGTAACCATCTGAGATAGGGAATGAGATATAGAGAAGCTATATATGGCGCTACCAGCTACGTCTGTGTGATTTGAGAATCCTAGCCAGTTACTGTGGTGAACATTGAAGTCACCAAATACATGTATTTGTGCGCTAGTATCGAGGGAGAGTGCTATATCTATGCTGTCTGAGACTTTGTTTATTAGGGTACAGTCTTGGTTTGAGGGAGAGCGGTAGAGAAAATATAAGTAGCTAATATTGTGTTGCATATTTAGTCTGAAGCACATAAAGGCCTGGCCCTCTGATTCTAGTTTTATTTCTCTAGTTAGGGGGAGGGTGTTTCGAATATAGACTCCAAGTCCATGCATATGTCTGTCCGAGTCCTTACGGTAGAGTGGGAGATAACCAGGCATGTTAAAGTGGTTAGAGGGTATGGAGGAGTGAAGGTTAGTTTCACTTAATGCTAAGATATCCGGGGTGTTTACAAGGAGAAATGACTCAACATCATCTAAGTTAGTTCTAAGCCCGCGGATATTAGTAAATGCAAGCCTCAAGGGAGGAGGCAGGTTGGTTTTCTTTGAGTTTGGTCCTGGTTTAAACGTAACTTTTGCTTGAGCTGTCATTTCATTTTATTTTATTTAAAAGTTTCAGTTAGGGTGGATGAGTGAGGGGGTGCTGGACAAGTAGTTGTGCAGAATACCAGACATGCAATACAAGTAGACCATCAGCTGTCCTCACCCACAGGATTGTGGCCTCAGGAAAGCCCACCGGGGATGAGTGCAGGGTCCCTTTCCATGCGCGACATGGCACTACAAACATCCCGATATTTTACAACTGTTGATGGAGCAGCCGCTCTAAGCGCTACCAAAGAGTTAGGGTTCCTGTACTATCAGTCGGAAACAGCAGCCAGGAACTGTCAATCCGGTACCCTCAATCCATTAGGCAAAGCCAGCCCAGTCCAACTGCACTGACATATATGGCACTGAAGCACCCCACTGTGTCCAGTTTAGGGGGATGGGATGTGGCAGGAGTGGGGAAAAGCGGCGTTCATTACCCTAGTCAGGAAACAAGGTCAACCACTGGGTGATTCAAGCGAGTCCCTGTGATAGTACCTCTACGCCTGGCCAATAGGCAAAGAAGGAGTATGAAAGCCGAGCGATAGACAGAGTCTATCTCCTCCTTAAGCAGTTTAGGTTTGCCAACCGGTGATTTGTTTGAGTCACCAGCTCTAGGAAGGTTGTCGTCCAGGACTGAAGAGACCTCCCTCCCCTAGGTTTAGTTTCAGAGTTTTCCTTCTCCTAGACGGATGGCCTGGGAAGACCTACGGGTCCATCAGCTCTGAGGGGGTTCGCCCCGCGCCTGGATCCTAATCCAGGTATTTCTGCGACCCCGCATGGGTAGTTAATATTTATTGGTTATTTAGGTTAATATCTCCTGGAAAAATCGGGCATTTAGGTTAGCTTCTACAGAAGATTTTCACTCCTCAAGTGTGGTTTAAAAAGGGCATTATTATGCTGTCCATTTTCATTTATACTGAGAGAGGGTATACGTAAAAATTCATGCAGTGGAAGCAGTTAAATTTGCTACAGTATTGGATCGAGAGAGTCGAGTTAATGTATGGTTAGATATAGTTTTGTAAGTTTACCAATGTATGGTTAGATATGGTTTAGTAGGTTTAGGAATGTATGGTTAGATATGGTTTAGTAGGTTTAGGATTAGGATAAAGTGTTAGAGTATGATCTACTTTCTATTAGAAATTCTGATTTGATGCCCAAACCGGACATTTAGTAAGACTGAAAGATTAGATATGCTCAGTATAGAGACAAGAGAACATTTGATATGGAGTACAGTTATACCTGATAGATATAGGTTATTGCATATTCTGTAAGTATAGTTAAAGTATAGATGGATGGATAAGTAGTATTGTATACGAATGCATGGAATTTTAGACAATTTGAGTAAGTTGCCTTTAGACTACAACTAAGGAGAATGACTTCGCCTTTCTCTTAATATCCGGAAGTTTTTATTTCAATGAGTACCGGTTTAGTTTGTGTAATAATTATTGCAATACTATCTCTTAATAAAGAGATATTAATGGTTACTGTTCATTATAGATTACTTTAAGTCAATGTATTGGACTAAGGCTAGTAAGTATTTACTTAGAAGCTTGGTTATGGGTTGGGAGTTATAATCGGGAGCATGCCTAGGAAATTTTAGGTGTTAATGGGTATCGATTTACGAGTTTGTTAAGGTCAAGGGCGGAGAGCAAGGACCCATCTAAGTTACGTGAGACGGATTTGTTTAGTGTCAACTTAGGAAGTAGAGCAGATTTGATTTGTTAGTGATCAGGAGAAAGAGAATTTAAGTAAAAAATAATAAGGTTTGTCATGCAAAACAGACAAGGCAGTCATCTTGGAGGTAAAGTATCTATAGGAGGTACTTGCTTAGTATACAAGCAGCAGTATTTTGAAGTTTGGAGAGGAATTTTAGGTACAATAGTTTCATGACTTATTGCACAAGTCCGTAGTCAAGGTGAGGGACGATGTACTTCTAATATTGAAACTGGGTTTATCTAATTTTAAAAGTAGTTGACTAGAGTGTTATTAGGTGTTCTACTTAGCTTAGGGATAGAATAAAGATTTAAGGTAATATTCAGGGTGATATAAGCAATTTCATGAGGATTGGATATATGATCACTGGATGTTGAACTGCTCAGGAGGATTCTTGTATCAATTAAGAAGGATGTCTTGGTGATATAAGATTTGAGAAATTAAGAGTCTGGGGATACAGAGAGCTTTGAGCCGATGAGGATTCAGTATAGGCGATTGTATATAGGTAACAAAGGTGGTTTAGTTTAGTACGCACGTATTGTACATATTAAGTATACTGCTTCAGTTCAATCCTCTAACGCAAAGGAAAATCCGTTTGCATTCCGGTTTGCAATTTTGTCAAGAGGGGAAATTTAAAAACAGCTTATCTAATTGTTGATGATATCAGTTTATAGACAATAGTACAGACTGATAAATTGTTGTGTAAGGCATAAGAGCCCCTCATCTTCAGATGAGATGATGGATCACGAGCATAAGTTCGGAGCAGGGATCCGGAAAGGAAATGGCAGTGTACAAGCAAGGGGGGGGGGGTCACTGATGTTTATTAACTTTTTTTTTTTTCCTTAAAAAAAAAAAAAAAAAAAAAAAAAATTTTTTTTTCGATGGCTGATTATATTAAGTATCGTACTTAAATAAAGTTTTCATGTCCTCTAAATAACTTAGCATAATTTCTTTTTTTACCGAGTTTGTCTTTACTATAGCATTGACTTACTAATTAAGTGACATGGCATTGTAAGCGGCGAAATAGTCTATTTAAGTGAAGAAAAGTTATCGGTTACAATATGCCTGAAAATGGAAAGAATATTAGCTTTAAATTATATGCGAACAGTTAGGAATTTTACTTAGCTTTGGTTTTTTTTCTTGGATACTCGAGGCTAAAAAGCATGGTGGTCGTTTCACTTGGCCTCATACGGTCAAATGGCACTTGTGGTACCAAGATGCTATCTAATTAGGGAGACGGTGTGGGCTGATTTAGAGGGAGGGGGGGTCACTTAGTGAAAAGTGTTCCATTTGGCGGCGCGACATATTTCTTTACATGTGTATCGTTTTTAGAGGTATTAATGTTAACAATTGAATACGCGTTTCAAACAAATATGATGGAAATAAAATATTAATAGATATAACGTAAAAATAATAGCATATATAACGTACAAGGTGAAAAGCGGAAAAAACTGAAAAGGAAATGTGCAGTTGAAAAGTACAGCTTTAGGAAAGAATTTAAGAATTATTCACCGTAAGGATTCGTTTTGCATATAAGGTGGCATGTAAGGATTCGATTTGCATATAAGGTGGCATATAAAAAGAATCATCTCATTTGCATATAAGGTGACATATAAAAAGAATCATCTCATTTGCATATCAGGTGACATATAAAAAGAATCATCTCATTTGCATATCAGGTGACATATAAAAAGAATCAGCTCATTTGCATATCAGGTGACATATAAAAAGAATCATCTCATTTGCATATAAGGTGACATATAAAAAGAATTAGCTGATTTGCATATCAGGTGACATATAAAAAGAATCATCTCATTTGCATATAAGGTGTCATATAAAAAGAATCATCTCATTTGCATATAAGGTGACATATAAAAAGAATCATCTCATTTGCATATCAGGTGATATATAAAAAGAATCATCTCATTTGCATATCAAGTGACATATAAAAAGACTCATCTCATTTGCATATCAGGTGATATATAAAAAGACTCATCTCATTTGCATATCAGGTGACATATAAAAAGACTCATCTCATTTGCATATCAGGTGACATATAAAAAGACTCATCTCATTTGCATATCAGGTGATATATAAAAAGAATCAGCTCATTTGCATATAAGGTGACATATAAAAAGAATCATCTCATTTGCATATCAGGTGACATATAAAAAGAATCATCTCATTTGCATATCAGGTGCATAGAAAAAGAATCATCTCATTTGCATATCAGGTGACATATAAAAAGAATCAGCAGCCATTTTTTCTTCTTCATTCTTTTTGTCGACATTAGACTCTACACTTTAGCTGCACAAAAACAAGTTTGCAATAATTTTTAATCACAGTTTTGACCAAACTCCTTGTATTTACTTATTTTGCTTATGTTTTCGTTTTTCTTTTCTTTTTGTTTGTTTGTGTCATGGTTTTATCATGAAGCATTTTTAATGTCTAATTTGCTCTGTGATCTGACCGTTACCATGTGCCTTCAATAAATTTCCATACTTTTTTCATATGGACACTTTTATTGATAATACACACATGAAACTCTAGTCCCTGTAATAACTGTGTGTACAGGCATCACTGGCATCAAACGGTGCACTCATTGTCTCTAATAGACACACAACGGTCCTTATCCATGAAAGTCTTTATTTGGCTAATCAACTCTGGTGTTCTGACTTCCTTACCTCTCCACACTACTCATCATCCTTCACAGACTCCCTGCCTTCCTCAAATCTTTTATGCCACTCAAAACCTGATGCTCGATTCATGCAAGATGGTCCCAAAGCAGTCTGAAGTATTCCATAAGTTTCTGTGGCATTTTTTTCTAAATTTAAAACAGAATTTTATTGCATTACATTCTTCTATAATGTCTTCAGTCAAGACTGAATTTTGTAAATTCACTAGCTGTGACAATCAGGCCTTAGTAGGGTGTATTCCAATTCCCGCTGTAGCTGTTCATTTGAACCTGAAATCATAAAAATTGGTTAGTCGACTCATAAGATATAAATCAATAACATACTGAATTTTCAACTGTCTATGACAATTTCAAATACCTGTACAAAAAAGTAATAAAGGAAATTTATTTAAGGCACCTTGTAAGTGACCAACAAGATTATACCATCTGGCTATTATATGCATACTAGTTGTATATATCCGGCGTTACTAGATCAAAAAATATTATTAGGCCGAATGTTTAATAACATACTATTTAAGATACACTGAATACCCTAACTTCTTACGATTTTCCTGAAAGTGGATCACATGTTGGATTTATAAAAGCATAAAATACATCGATTTTCGTCTGTGAAAATTGAACGAGAACTAGCTTCAAGGGGAAATAGCTACCACAGCTTAAATAAATAAAGAAATGAAGACAATTCTATCACAATGAACAATTAATAACATGAAGCTAATTATCAGAATAGATTTACTTTAATGTGATATGCAAATGAGGTTACTCCTTTAATGTGGATTTCCTTTGAATAAATGGAACATATAGAAATTATGCTGGGATTTAAGTGTATAAAAATTTTGAAACTGTACTTTTTTTACATATTAATCAAATTATGAACAAACAGACAGGAATATGATTTTATTATAATATATATATATATATATATATATATATATATATATATATATATATATATAAGAGCAAATAGTTAATAAAGCATGTTAAAAACACTTTGAAAAAGAGTTAAAAACATATTTAATCTGAAAAGGAAACACTTAATAAGTGGATAGTCCTTAATCCGCGGAGTTTCGAAGAAATACTTTCCTTCTCATCAGAGGGTAGGAATTACCAAATGCGGGATCGGATTATGCATACAAAAGTATTTGATGAAACTGCAAGTACGTCAAAGACGTTACTTAATAGCAAAAAGTGAAGCAGAGGGAATATGGTGAAGAAAAAGGTGATTTCACATGAATAGATAGTCTGGTGAAAGGTAAAGTATCCAATGACGGTAAAATCCAAAAATGTAAGTGCAAGAAAGTTAATTTAATTTTCCATTCGCACAAGTAAAATACAAAATTTTATTATATATATATATATATATATATATATATATATATATATATGAAATGTGATATCCGGAAAGGGAATGTGCAAGAAACAGTGGATAGGCTGGGGCGCCAAATTAGTCTGGAGTGTGAGGTGTACGGGAGATTATGTCTGAGCAGAGCTGGGCTGATAAGCCACCAGACTACTTATCAGTGCAATGGGACACAAAAACGTCTTGTGTTGCCAGATCTAACCTGTGTCAACTGCGGGCGGATGTGCAAAACAGCAGGCGGTTTGAAACGGCATTTGAATATTCATAGAAGTGACCATCAAGAACGTGCTGCTAGTGGCGCTCATGTCTGCACAATGTGTGCCAAAGAATGCCAGAATGCAAAGAGTTTGGCAGGGCTTAAAGCCACCTTCATGCGGCCCATCACTGATTTGTTTTCGTGTTTCTGTACACATATATTTTTATATGTGCTATATCAAGTAATGGCAATGTTCAAAAACGAATTTGCTGCCATCATATACATATATTAGCGCAAATTTTAAATATAAGGAGTTTTGGTATATATATATATATATATATATATATATATATATATATATATATATATATTCATATTATATTATAATCTATCTATATATATTGATAGGAAAAAGGTCTAATTATGGGATCACTATTGTTCCCTGTACTGGCCAATATATACAAGGAATACTTTGAGGAAATGCCATTGGGATCGACATCAGTAAATCCAACTTCCATTGGACAATATCTAAATTTCAATTCCTATTATACATACAATGTAAAGAAAGGAATCGTCCATTACATCTGCAACATCGAGCTAAAGCAATATCTAGTTACAGCAACAATATCAGGAACAGACGTTGTAGAGAATTTAATACATTTTATATATATATATATATATATATATATATATAAATGACAAAAGTCTATATTCCAAATTTTAAGATGGTATCTATCTTACCGTTTATTTCTTTACGTACATAACATCTTGAAATTTGGAATATAGACTTTTTTCATTTATTTGTATATTCTCTGTTGTTACAACGAGCTTCATAAATTAAAGGACTGGTATTAATAAAAGGTGAAATATAATTGAATAAACATATTTCCTCATATATATATATATATATATATATATATATATATATATATATATATATATAATTAAAACGAGTGACATTTTGTGCCATAGAATTTATTTTGTCAGCCTCCTTTGATGCTTTGATCATAATAGTCTACAGCACATTTTGTCACTCACATTCCTGTCGCCACTCTTAAATCGACAAACCCATCTACTGTGCTCACATTAACTGCATTGGCTTCGTAAACGTTCAACAGGCGCCAGTAAATGTTGATCAGTTCAATTTCTTCTGCATGATGCCATTCAATTAACGTATCTCTGCTTCTGTCGCATGTCCATGACAGAGGCTGCTTTCTTAGAGTCTTACGCTAATCAATATCTGCAACACAACAGAGAGATGAAACTTTCAGGTCATGAATGCATAAGTTCAGTCATCATAACAATATAATTTGCAATGCCTCTTAATCTATTCGGGCGGAATAAAAAAAATAGGAGGCATTACTTTTGGAAGGCTCTCGTAAACACGCACACATACACACACGGTCAAAAATAGTGATCTATATGAATAGTAAGAATGCAGATTTAATAACAAGAATAGGTTTAAGGCTCACACAATTCATATTATAATTGTCTGCAAAGACCGATGGTGCAACGGCTTTGCGGGTGATACCAAGAATGTAATTGCGAATTACTTAATTACTCGGTCATGGCTGACACAATGAGAGCATACTATCGCCATGGATTAAATAAAGGGTCCCGTTTGAAATTTTGTGCGGGTTCCTGAATTCGACAGAAAGATTTTCAAATTTTACAAGATACACCCGAAGAAAGTGAAAGGTTACATCGGCTGAAACGTTGTAAGAATACAACTGAAGATTACAACAGTGAATGATACAAATTATCTAAAATAATTCAGAAACATGTTTCATTAAAAACATAATTCGTCATTTGACAAAATATGAAATATTAGATTTACATTTAAATGGACATCTTTTTCAATTTCCAAATTTAAAAAGCCAATGCTTGAAACAAGAGAAAGTTTCATTGGATGATTTGGCAGGTGTATATCTTGAGTTCTATTTACACAAGTTTTTGGTCAATAACCTCTGACCTTCTTCAGGTGTATCTTGTTGAACTTGCAAATCTTTTTATCCAACAGAGAATTTGCATGGAATTTTGAATTTTGAATGGGTGGTGATGCAACATTCAAAATACAATTGCGAATTACTTAGGACTTCTCCTCCGTCATGGTTGACGGAACGAGAGCATGCTACCCTCATGGATTAAATAAAGAGTTCTCTTCATGCAGATTCCCGACAAGATACACTTGACCAAGGTTGGAAGTTATATTGATCAAAAACATTGTGAAAATAAAACTCAAAATGATGATTTGGCAGGCGTACATATATAAGTTTTTGGTAAAAAAACCTCCGACCTTCTTCAGGTGTATCTTGTCAAACACGAGAATCTTTCTATCAAACACAGGAATCTATCTACCGAACTCGAGAATTTGCATGGAATTTTGAATTAATCCACGGATGGTGATGCGACATTCAAAATACAATTGCAAATTACTTAGGACTTAGTCATGGCTGATGGAACGAGAGCATGCTACCACCGTGGATTAAATAAAGGGTTCTGTTTATGCAGATTCCCGAGTTCAACATGATACACTTGATAAAGGTTGGAGGTTACATTGATCGAAAACATCGTGAAAATAAATAATAGTCCAAAGAATCCAAATAATACGTTTAATAAAATTTGCTTTGTAAAATTCAAAACAATTTCATTTATGTGTCGTATTTTTTTTATTACTTTTCAGAAAAGAACGGCACGTTTGTGTGTAAATGTGTTTTGAGTTTTGGGAAATACGGCCAATTAAATGAGAATGAATGTCACAGTGAAAGCATTGTATCTACTTTTAGCTTGTATCGAACGTTTGGTAAGTACACGAAATTCTTGCCATCACAAATAAATAGTGGCATCCAGAGAGAAAGGATGGGGCGACGGTTTATTCAGATTGATGTAGAGGGGGGGGGGCATCCAATAAGCTCCCTAAGGGGATGTCTGCTCATTTTGGAAAAACCTTCTTTTTTTTTTACTTGGGAGTGACGACTTATCAAGGCCTCAAAGCCAGTCGAGGATAAGGGTTAATATAAGGTGGCAATCGTTAATAGTGTAAATTGAGTAGAATTTGATTATTTATGGGGATGGCTCGAAAAGAACTTGTTTACATTGAATTTGAAAGCTACCATGTTGTATTCAACTAGGAAGCAGGACAACGGAACTGTGTTCCACAGGTGGGCAGATTTAGGAAAGAAGCTTTGTTCATAGAATCTATGTTTAGATTAAGGCACGGATAGGGAGTAGCGGGAAATCGTTTATAGTGGTTGTAGCTAGTCGCGTGTTTTTTGTGAAACTTTGGCTAGGGAAAATCATAGATTGGAGTTCAGTCAGCCACTTGCCATGAAAATAACGATAGAGCAGAAACAGGCTCGCAACGTCTCTTCTGTGGAAAAGAGGTTGCAGAGAAGAAAAAAGTACAAAAACTACAGTGAAAGGGGTGGGATTTTACTGCCGGTCGACTTAGTAGAGAGGGCACAAGTGTCATTAGTTCATTAGAGCACATTCTATTAAAGTACTTCTAAAAAAGGTGCAGAGATGCAATATTGCAGCGATGAAACAAAGTGCAGAACTTATCAGAATTGATGTGAACAATATTCCATACATGGGTGAAGTGTGACTTTGTAAAGATATAAGATACTTTCTGGTGTGAGTAATTTTCTAGCACGTTAGAGGGAGCCCACTTTCTTTGCAGTAGCCTTTATAATGTCCTCAATGTATCTATTCTAATTCATGTTGCCTGTGAATGTTAAGCCAAAGAGTTTGAAGGATAAGCTCTCAGGCAGGGTGTTATTTGTCAAGGCAATTGTTGGCTGAGAAGTTTTTTGTAGTTTTAGTAGCATTAAATATTATTATCCATTTACGACTCCACTTCACTACAGACTAATTTAAGGATCTTTGCTTAAAAATATCTGTGAGATTTGACGTACATTCTATTAGACATGCACCATATCTTTGTTATAACGATATTCAAATAAATTAAAAAAACATTTTTCTTTGTTTCCTTTTCTTTCAAGAATTATTTGTTTCTGTCTGCAGAAATTGGCTGTCCAGCTCCTAAATCCTTTGAATGGGCCCACATCACATCTTTGCCCAGTTCCGTAGAGGAAAGGTATGCATATAACACAAAAGCGATTTACACATGCAATCCCGGTTATGAATTCCCAGATAAACACAACAGTTCAACCATCACGTGTCTTCAAAACAACCAGTGGGAACCACTTCCAGGAAATTGCTCACGTAAGTTTGATTTATTGCCAAACTAGTTGAATATCCACCCAAGTATAACAAGTGTTACAAATTGAGATGCTGGTGAGTGAGTGGGGAAGAAACGCGGTGAAATCATGCAGTGCTCTGACGTCATGCAAATGAAGTAAAATAATCGTGATTACAGATAACCACAACAACAGTAGCAGCAAGTCTCCCATGAAATTGAACATTTCCCAAATTATATTTGCATATTATCCGAACTCAAAAACACGCGGCTTTTTTGTATTTTTTTTTTCTTCTAAAGTATGCATTACTTCCAGCTAAAGTTAATACATAAGGTATTACTTCTTAACCAGCTTTTTAAACGAGTTAAAAATAACCAGACTTTTTCAATTTGATAAAAGTTCCATTATAGCATATTTATTATGGGGTGGAGCTGGAACAGTTTAACATCCCAGCTCGACCTAGATAAAGACAAAAAGTATCCATGCATTAACATGAGAGGGGAGACTATCTTCAAGTACTATCCTAATATATACTTATACTAAGTAGATGTTAATAAGTCCTTCTCACCTTTTATTTTATTTTAGTTTATTTATTTATTTCTTCAATGGAGAGTAGATAATGCATGTGGATGTGTTATCGTCAGCTCCGGTAACTCTTGCTTCTCCTTTTTTGTCCTTCAGTCCTCATTTCAAATGAGTGATTTTTCTGACAAAGGGTGAAGAAAATGCTGCTTTCTAGGTCGGTAGTACTTTGTAAAGAGTAGCCTGAGATGTCGGAAAATTTCTGTTTCTATGTCCATCCTTGTGGTCATGTCACTAGTAAGGGTGCTGGAGGTAAACATTTCCTCTGGGCTGACGTTACCCGCCTGATAGTCAGGGACCCGAACCTTGGATTAACCACTAAGGAGGCTGTCCTATCAGCAGGTGCAAAATAACGGGGCTGCTGTATTGCCATTTGGTGAATGGATTCTGGACCATACAGTAGTTTCTGGTAGGGCCTCTCGATGCCATACTAGTGGGTAATTGTTACAGCTTTACCTTTTCATGTGCCACAAAAAAAAATTCTTGTCTTTTTCTCTCTTATTTTCCCTCTCTGTCCTGCTCCAACCAAGTCTACCGACCTGCTCCACAAACCCCAAAATCTCAATCATAACAAATCTCAAAAAAAGAAACACGAATAAACCTAGAACCCCATCTACCAACGTAGGCCCCTACTACCAGGTCTCCTTCTCCAACATAAGGGGTCTACATTCCAACCTTCCAGAGGTTGAAACACAATTACAGGAGATGAAACCGGACATATTCTTTCTAAGTGAAACTGGCATAGGGGCAACCACTTCTCTAGACGAATTCATAATTAAAGGATACTCTAACTTAACATCTAAATCTGACCCCCAAGATCGTCATGGGCATGGAATATGTGCCTACATCAAAGATGGCTTTCTATGTGGTAGGGATATCCCCAGAGAAGACCCTAATTTACCTTATATGTGCTTCCGGGTTGCACTAGCTTACACCACTGCATTTATATTTGCCCTCTATCGCCCCCACAACAAGAGCATATCTGAGAAAATTGATCACATCCTGTCTGCTCATCCTTCAGCTAACATTCACATTTGCGGTGACTTCAATGTACATAATGTGGAATGGCTGACCCACTCAAATAAAACCGATGACGAGGGGAGGTTTTTTCATGATTTTGCCATTGCTTATGACCTCACTCAGATTGTTCACAAACCCACCCGTGTGCACGATACGCCCGGTCAATATGCAAGCCTTCTAGACCTTTTCCTCACAACTTCCTCTGAGCTGTGTTCATGTTCTGTTCTATCTCCTCTGGGATCTTCCGACCATCAGTTAAGATAAAAACGAAATGTAATAAGACTAGAGATGTACCTCTCCACCATACTGTATATCGATACTCTACCACTGACTGGGATAGCTTCTGTACATTCATATCTGACCTACCTCTGCATTCCATGTTTAAAAAGGATGTGTCCTCTATAGTATCAGACCTGACTGAATGGTTAATTGTAGGCATAGACCGATTCATACCATCCAAAACATTCCAGCAAAAACCTAACAGCCAGCCATGGTTCTCCCCTGAATGTGCTGCTGCCATTGTGCACAGAAATCACTTTTTCCATAGCTACCAACGTAATAGATGTACTGAGACTAAAGCTGCTTTCAGGACTGCCAGCAACCACTGTAAAAGAGGAATAAAACATGCAAGAGAGCTATATGCTCAGTTTGTTAAATCGAAAGTAGCTGAGCAGCGGCTTGGTTCCCACCAGTTCTGGCAAATAGCAAACAGGATCTTGAACAGAAGCGTGTGTTCTATCCCAACTATCATCAATGGACCTGAGGTCATCTCGTCAGCATCAGACAAGGCCAGACTATTTGCCAAGAACTTTGCAGCTAATTCTACCCTATGCGACAATGACCATCAACTCCCTGTATTTCCTCCTATAACACTCAACACGCTATGCAACATACAAATATCTGTGCGTGAGGTCACCAAGCTAATCAAGAACCTTAATTCCAGTAAAGCAACTGGCCCTGATAGCATTCCAGTTATAGTGCTGAAAAAACTCCAACCAGAACTTGCCCCCATACTTACAAAACTGTTGAAACATTGCCTTAAGGAGAAGTGCTTTCCAACACCCTGGAAAATCTCATCAGTATGCTCTGTATTTAAGAATTCAGGTGAAAAGTCATCTCCCTCTCAGTACAGACCAATAAGTCTTCTGTGTGTCATGAGTAAGTTGTTGGAATCCATATTAAATAAAGAAGTAGTCAACCACCTCAACAGAAACAACCTTCTTAGTGACACACAATATGGTTTCCACTCTGCAAGATCTACAGCAGATGTGCTAACGGTTATATCACATAGGATTAGTGAATCTCTTGACAAAGGTTTCCTTTCCAGGGCAATTGCTCTTGACATATCAAAGGCCTTCGATAAGGTATGGTATAAGGGCCTACTTCACAAGATTTCCAGCTACGGTATTACTGGAAATGTTTTCTCAGTCATTAAATCATTTCTCTCTGATAGGCTCATAAGAGTAGTGGTTGATGGGCAGAAATCAGAGGCCTGCAGTATTAATGCTGGAGTCCCCCAGGGGTCAATCCTGGGCCCAACTCTCTTCCTGATCTACATCAATGATCTCCCAAAACACATATTTAAATCATTCGTTGACATCTATGCTGATGACACGACCATCTATGGCAACACATCAAAGGCCGTAAATGACAAAGTTCTCTCTAATGCTCTCTTCTCTGATCTTGAGTGTGTGGTACAATGGGGGAAGAGGTTGCTGGTCACTTTTAATGCATCCAAAACCAAGCTTCTATCTTTACATCATCAACGCTCTGATCCCCATCTGGCATCAATTGAAATGGGTGGCTCTCGTCTTGGAGAGGCTCCATGTTTTGACAAGCTTCTGGGTTTGATATTTACTCCTGATCTGAAATGGAACACATACATCAAATCTGTTGCCAGAGACGCTGGGAAAATGGTGGGATCCTTCTACCGCTCCAGAAGATATCTCACTACTAATGCAATTCTCTATCTGTATAAAAACCAAGTACATCCAAGGATGGAGTACTGCTGCCACATCTGGGCAGGAGCTGCTAAATACACCCTATCCTGCCTTGACAGAGTACAAAATAGACTTCGTGGTTTAGTGGGGGATGCCCTTTTCTCTTCCCTGCAACCTCTCTCCCACAGAAGAGACATTGTGAGCCTGTCTTTGTTTTATCGTTATTTTCATGGCAGGTGCTCGTCTGAGCTCCAATCCCTCGTTCCCCCTCGCCAATCTTTCATGAGAAACACCCGTCTAGCTGAAACTACTGTCAATAATTTTCCCCACTCTTTATCTGTGCCTAAATCCAAACGTAGATCCCATGAGCAAAGCTTCTTTCTTAGAACTGCACGCCAGTGGAACTCTCTGCCGCTTGCCTGTTTCCCACCTGACTACAACTTGGACGTCTTCAAATCCAACATAAACAAACTCCTGACAAACCGCCCCCTTAAGTAAGACACTCTATCAAAACCCACCAATACTAAGGATTACTACAATACTATCTCATTGATTACTGTACATGCAATAACCCTTATTCCTGAGTGGCCTTCGGGCCTTGATAAGTGGTGACCCCCATGTAAAAAAAAAAAAGCAGCGACACCTCGTGATTTATATGTTTGGAACTCTTTGGATTAAAAATTCAGTGATGATTGGTGTAAGTATTCAACTTCCTTTTCTGGCTAGCCCAATCAGAGGCAAACTGAATACATGGCAGGATTGATAAAAGTGGTTAAAATACGGCTGATTTCTCTTTCCTTGGTCAGGACGCGGTATTGACAACAACTCTACATGGTTCGGATCAAACCTTAAACTTCTTTCTTGGGGCACAACATCCAAACCTTTAGCCCTTGATTTTGTACTTCGACAAGGAGATAAATAATCCATCATGGCTACCACCAGACTCTGACTTCACCTGTGTACAGTACATGAACCCTTTTCTCCTCAAACATTTTCAAGCTTCCTAACATTTTTATCTTCATCCATACTCATTGAGTTATTCTATTACTAGCACTCTTCTTTTCTATTCATCTTTTACTTAACAAAGTTTTTTTTGTTTTTTTACTCACCTTCACTCCAAACAAACCGAACACATGACAAATGTAATATACAAATTCTCCTGTTCATTCAAATAATGTCTTCCTAATCAAACTATGAATTCATATAGTACATATATTGACCATACAACGACAACCCTCTCCAGACGCCTCACATCACCTATCAGAAAGCAGTGCCATGCAACACCATATTCCCACTCACAAAAAAACTAAAATCAACCGAAATAAGAAATGTATTAACCACTAACAAGAACATGAAAAATCGAAATAATTGCACACCAAGATTAAAATTACCAGAAGCAATATTAATTTTTTAAAATACAGCCCAACATTAACAAAATAGCTCTCAACATTGGTACTAACATATTCAATATATTTAACAATTAATATATATATATATATATATATTCGTAAGTATATATATACATATATATATATATATATATATATATATATATATATATAAATTAGTATTCCTATCTGTTTGTTTATTTGTTCACAAGTTTATTAATATATACAAAAATTCATTACTTTATCATATTATTCATTACTATATATATTATGATTATTGCAAAAAATAATATTAAAGATGTGACGTCATTTGCATTTTACATTAAGGAAAATCGACTTTATTAAATGGCGGTGTATTAGTTATTGCTTATGGTGAGAGAATTATTTTAAGTGTTTTATTTAAGTTTATTATTTAAATTTGATTTATATTGATAACATATTTAATTTAATTTATTTTTACCAACATCGACTTTTTTATGAATCGGTTTGAGTTATTTCCCTTGTGCACGAACGTTGTTCTTTTTGTTTTTGTTTTCTTTTTCGACGAATATTAAAGCTAAAAACTTTCAAGCATTATTTTTGGAATTAGTTTAAATAAAATAATTTCCGTGATTTTGCACTTAACGTTGTGGTCCAGTGAATTTTTATTTTAAAATAAACAAACAATTCAATTCAACAACGATTCTTTATTTAAAACAAAAACAAAAAAACTTTCGTTTACGTTTTTTTTACCAGTTTTTTTTTCTTCACATTTTTTTGACATCATAACTATTTTTTTTTTCTTTTAATAACGCAATAAGTCATAACTCATCATTTTTATAGCATAAACATTCGATGAACACAAATTCTACTTTGGTATTTTTTAAACTGAATTATTTACAATTTGTTTTCGTTGCAACAGACCGTAAAGACAAATCTTTTTAGACTGAGGTAGCATAAAAGAAATTCGCTTAAATTGGAAAATAGTACATAAAAAGGTGCTCAATATCCGGAGAATAGCTTCTTTTCGTATCCCTTCTGCCGAAATATCTGGTGGAGAGTTTGTCACATACTTCTTCTATATTCGGAGGGGGTGATTACATATTCGTGTTTTCATTCGTTCTTCTATTTTTGAAATTCTTGTTGGGGTAACGATAGAGTTGATATATAATAATGCTCAATATTATTACTATAGCAGGTATGGCCAAACCAAATTTCATGTCGACCCTGGCAACGCTGGGTATCCATGCTAGTATATCTATATATATAAATTCGTATTCATGCCTGTTTGTCTGTTCGCAATTTGATTAATATATACGAAACGTGTCTTACTTTAATTCTCCATTTATTTCTATATATAGTATGATAGTTGCCAAAAATATACAATTAAGAGATCACCTTATTTGCATATGACATTAAGAAAAATCGATTTTACTAAATAGCGGTATCTTAGTTAATGTTTTTAGGGAGAGAATTATTTTAAATATTCTATTTAAAATTGTTATTTAATAAATTTTAAACAAAAATCCTATTGATAATATATTTAATTTAATTTATTTTGGAATTAATATTTCCAACACCGACTTTTTTTTAAAAACTTTTTTTAGTTATTTGCCCCAGCTGCTATACATAAAAAACAAACGTTCACCAAATATCATTTGGTAATTTCATTAAGTTTCTAGCAGGAAAAATAATTCCGTGTAGATAGAAAAATGTTTGCCTTTTATTTATTTTTTTAAATATTCAAACAAAAAAAAACAACACTTATGAAAAAACTGAAAAGATTTCATTTGTTTATTTTATTATTTAAACGGCAATACAGAATCGGTAAATTTTTACCACGTAATTCAGCCTTGTTTAATACCTAAAAACTTGAAAATCTACTGTCCCCCTCTTTAAATTCCACAATTTACACTTTTTTTTCTTTTTTCACATTAATTTCATCGATCACAAACTTAATTTTCTAATTAAAAAGGTAACTTTATACGATCTTTTTTTTTTTAGCCTAATACATTCAAACAGCCTTTATAAATTTTATGAGAGAAGAAATTTTGAAAAAAAATAACATGTAAGAGTAGGGGGATCACTTTTCTAGATAAATTTAACGTAACATGAGCACCCACTTTTTGGCCACCAAGCGTTCAACGAGGCATGTCACCTCTAGCATTTTTTTCAAGTTTGGCGATTGAGAGGTAGGGCAAAATCTGACAAATACAATTTGTTTTTTTCTGGGGGGGGGGTATTACATTGGAAACGTAAATTGGCCTTTTTTAGGTTTGACAGATTGGCTTTTTTAAGGAGAAATTTGGCTTTTTTTACGCTCTTTCATTCCAAAAAAAAACATGGCGCCCAAAAACAGTTCGTAAAAGAGCTTAAAAAGGCCCATCTGCCAAACCTTAGAAAGGCCAAATTTTAAAAGCAATGTAGTGACCTCGAATAATAAATATAAATGATAAAACAATAATAAAAATGATTTTTTTTTTCTGGTTTTATTAAAGCCTTTGGGTCTAACAATGTGTTTTATACAAAAATAAATAGTTTTTATATTTTTATATCTGGCAAATAATTTACACCACTAAACTACACATTTACCAAAATTAAAAATAAACGCATGCGTTAATGTTTAGGCTCACAACATCGTGAGTTTTCTTAGGACAGTGATCACTTCTGCCGAAATATTTGGTGGAAAGGGTATCAGATACTTCTTTTTGTGGGGGATTACATTTACATGTTTTTATCCGTTCTTTTATTTTTGAAATTGTTGTGGGGGTATCCACGTTACTCATGATAAAAATGATTAGTATAGCAGGCATATATATATATATATATATATATATATATATATATAGTATGTATATACTATATATATAGTATATATAGTATATATATAATATATATACTATATATAGTATGTATATACTATATATATAGTATATATAGTATATATATAATATATATACTATATATAGTATATATAATATATATATACTATATATAGTATATATAATATATAATATATATATAGTATATATAGTATATATATATATATATATATTTATATTTTGTGTACAGAAAGTTGTTAGATGAGACAAGTCATTGGTACCGTCGGTTTCAAGCCCGATAATAAGGACCGTTTAATGTATGCTTATCAAGCTCTCTTCAGCCAATATTCGTCTATTTTATAACCGGAAGTGTGAAATATATATACCTCGCGAGTTCACGTTTAAATCTCGTTTTGTTACCCCCCTCCACCCGTTTATTTATCGGATGATGATGATTTCATTAACTTTAAACTTTGAATTATTTAAATTTAAAATCTAATTTCGAAAAAAAAATTTCCTTATATAAATCGATTTTAATTGGAACCCAAATAATTTTTGAATATCTAAATTTTTGTATTTACAATTTTTTCCCCTATTTCATATATATATATATATATATATATATTACATTTTAACCCTAAACAAGGCAAATTGCCACTTTGGTGTAGGGGGCTACTATCAGGGGCAACAACTACCGGGGTACTATGTAGGGATTTGGGCAGCAAGATGTTGGTTCACGTTACACTTGAACTTCTGCACGTCAGTACTGTTGGGGAAGCAGGGACCTGGAATGGAATTCCAAAGTCTAGCGGTTCTGGGGAAGAAACTATTGGAGTAGAAAGATCTTTTACATCTAGGGATCTCTACAGTGTGGGGGTGGGATTTAGCAGCTTGTAAGGTTTGTCGAGGTTGCTCACATCCTGGGGGCACAAGTGCTTGCAGTTCGTCAGAGCATTCACCACTAAAATACTTGTAGAACAGACAGAGGGATGTATCATTTCGTCGATGGGACAGAGGCTGAAGCTTTGATGCCAGTTCAGGGCCTATCAGGTTTGCGACTCTCTTTTGAACCTTATCAAGGAGTGAGAGACTAGTAGCAGATGCACCAGTCCAAATGTGACAGCAATACTCCATACATGGGCGAATGGTGGCCTTATAGAGGTACAGGATACTTTCAGGTGTTAGTAGTTGTCTAGCACTGTTGAGAGAGCCCACCTTTCTTGCAGCGGCCCTGGCAATGCCTTCAATGTAATTGTTCATACTCATGTTTCCAGTGAACGTTACGCCAAGGAGTTTGAAGGATGTACTTTCAGATAAAGAGTCGTTGGCCATTGCTATAGGTGGTAGAGAGGGGTTCTTGTAATTATTGAATGAAACTAATTTAGTCTTGGCGACACTGAACGTGGATACCGTATGATCTAATTTTCCTGAGGAGACCCTCATGCAATACCCTATCAAAAGCCTTAGATATAACTAGAGCTACCGCTCTGCCCTCCTCCGCTTTTTTCAGTGAATGGTATATATATATATATATATATATATATATATATATATATAATCAACATCTAAGTTTTGTTCTTTTCATTAATCCAGTTTATTAGGAGCCCCTTCCTTCTGTGTGTGCACTTTTTCAAAGCTTCACTCCTCACATTTGAACATTTTATTTTTGGGTCATGAATTGCCCAGAGGATGTAGTATTTTTCTGCATTACAGAGCGAGCATTGACTTAATTCCGGGACGTATGCTGGTTTGTGCTCTATTTTTCTCCATTTATGGAAAAAGGTGTATTTTTTCTTTAAGCTTACACACCCGGGTAACTAATGCTGTATTCATTTTTGTTTTAACTCTATTTTATATATATATATATATATATATATATATATATATATATATATATATATATATATATATATATATATATAATTTCGACAAATTCAAACAATATGTCGTTTGAAAATTTTCATAAGAACAGCCTTTCTTCAAACTTATTAAATAAAAAACACTTTAACAATGAAACATTAAGGAAAAGAAACATTTCCTTTATGAGGAAAAGAAAACAAACGGGGACACTTTACCTCCGTCCCGTTCTTTGTAAAGTATTTTTTAAAGATTTATATATCAACTTATTTTCGTATCTTTATATAAAAAAATTCAAACTAAATATCCTTTTAAAAATTTATATATCTACCTATTTATTATCTTTATTAGAAAAAAACCCAAACAATTTCAAATTAAATATCAAATGATGTTACCACTAATTACCTATGCCCATTAAATATGTTTTATTAATACGATTTATCGATTTCTTAAATTAGATTTCTATATTTCTTTATTTAATTAAACTTATTTGTAAAAATATTTATTTTTTAATTTTTTCTTTTTTTTTTTCCTTAATTTCTTCTTTTTTCATTTTTAATTTTTAATTGTATTATTTATTAGATCGGACTAATCAACTAAGTTAAATCGTTACAAAACCATGTAAGTTTTGTATACTGAAATTGCTCTGTTTATTTACAAAATTATCTGCATGCTTATTTATGCGATTTAGGACAGGTTTAGGTTTAAAACTTATTCAATAAGGAAATAAAGTCTAAACATTACTTTATATTTATTTCATTTTCATTCTTCATTTAAATTTAAAGATTTCGATCTCTTTATTCTTCTTATCTTTTTAATTTTATATTTTTTATTATATATATATATATATTCCTGTTTTTCCTTCTTCTTCCCTTTTTTTTTCCTGTTAAGATTATGGATAGTTTAGAAGTAGATGGGAGATAATTCTGTAAGTCCGGTATTTTAAGATACCAAAAAACTAATAATCATTTCTAACGATAAAGGGGAAATAACCAGGACCGTTCGGTGTGTCTAGTTTGGTAAATTTCTGATATTCATTTATGATTTATTTATTAATTCAACGGATCCAATTAGAACTATGCTAATTTATTCAAAATATAAGTTTTAAAAGCACATCTTAACCATGATACCATAAATTAAGCTACGTTTGTCAACAAACCATAATTTGCTGAGGTTATGCATGGCTTCAATACAAAATAATGCTTCAGGAATTAAGTTCTCAAATACTTATCGAATGGGGGGGGGCTGCCCCAGGCACAAATGCAACCCACGACCGCCTACCACAAGCCCCCTCGGTCGGACTGTCGTCGAAGACACCTCTCCTATACAATGTAGCAAAACTCAAAAGCTTGTAAAACCCCAGAAGTGGTGGTGGTAGCCGTCCAGACCCCGCTCTGACACCTGCATTAATAGGTATTTTAATAGTAAAACTAATCTTTACCTCCATATACGTTTTACTTCAATGAAAGTGGGGGTTAACCTTGTTTTTTTGTTTGTTTGTTTTTGTTTTTTTTTATTAAAACTGTTATAAATAGATTAATATTTAAACGCTATAATTTTTCAAGTTATTACTATTTTTTTTCTTTTGCTAATTATTTGTTAAACTATTCTATTTATCTGGAAACGGCATCAACCACTTTGCTATCAATATGACTAAAAAAGTGTTACCAGTTTCGAGACAGTATTGCTAATCCTTGTTAATCCTTATTATAAATCTAAATTTCTTATCTAGTAATCCATGGTTTTTATTTCTAAAAAATGTTTATAATGTAGAATGTTGGTTGATTGCTTGCTAGATTTGAATCCATCATCACAACTAATTTACACCATTCTTAGTTATTTAACGCTACATAAACTTTGGTTCTGCACCCAAGAACCTTTATTTTTCCCAGAATGTTTTTTTTTTTATCTCAGCTACATTTAAGACGTGATAGCAAAAATCTATTCCTGTGAAGACATCCCTGTATAGAATCCAGCCTTTTATTTAATATTTCTACTTTAGAATCGACTATGTAGAAGGCTTCTAATTGCACCATTTTTATTTCCCAGGTCTATACTTACTACCTTTATCTACTATTGATCATTTTAATTCAAAATCTTTTTTGTTTCTATGGAGTTCCCTGACCCAATCACCTAATGCAGTCGTATTCCTCTTTTTATTTCTAATTATAATTCTTGTACCATCCCCCCTTCTATCATTAACACCTTCTTTATTAGTTTCCATCTCCGGTTCATGTTTGAAGGATACAATATGGTTTTTGTATCTTTCCTTAAACGCGTATTCTGTGGCCCCAAGATATACCTTCTTAATATTATCGGTTTTAATCTCACATTTGTACACTATTTCTGAGGTTAAGCATTTACCATCCAACGGACAATTGCCAGGTATTCTACAGTTACAATTTATCTCTAAGACACTTTTATCCGATGCTGACTCGTTATTATTAATTATTCTGCTTATTTTCCTGTTATTAGAGCTTATTATAGTGTTGGATATGCACGGAAAACAGTGGATTAAACCAAACCTGATTCTTGCGTCTGTTTCTCTTATTAATATTACCCTCCTCATGATTATTTGTTTCACTGCTAATATTACTCTCAGTGTTTTCATCCCTTTTATCCTTATTAATGTAACCTTTATTAATCTTCGGTTTCTTTCTTGCTCTCATTGCCATGTTGTACGATATTGTGTAGTTAGGTTTGTTACTCTTATTGTTTGCACTCCTCTTATATTCTATTTTACCATGATATCCCGATCTAAGAAGAGCTTCATTGTAATATTCTTTGTTTTTATCAAAAAGAGTCTCATTCTTAGAAAGTTCAGATACTCTTTTAGAAATGTTAGGGGTAAGAGCCTTCTTCATACACTTAGGATGATTCGATTGATAATCAATATAGAATATTTTTTGGTTAGGTTTGTGATACGGTTCATATGTGGTATCACTTAGACTAAGAATAATGTATAAAAAGTTTACTTTTTTTTGTAATTGCTGTCGATTGTTATTTCTAATCGCATTTCTTTAAAAAAAACTTCTGATATTTTTCCTCAATATTTCAGTAATACGATCGCTGGAATTAACTATAAAGAGTGCGTCATCCCTATATAGCCCTCCTCATTTAAACCAGGTATTTTTCTGTTTAACCCCCTTAGTAAGTACAATCCTACCAAGTCGGTAACCTTTGCAGAATCCAGGCCCCATCGTGATGTCAAAATGGCCCTCTCTATCTTTTCTTGTCCACAGCTATCCGTTATATCTGATTAAGGTTTTTCTAGCTATTTTCATAATTTAAATTTCTAACTTAGTCACGTCTGTTTCCTCTTCAGCTAGTTTAAGTGCTTTCTCGAATAGTATAGGGGAAATTGAAGGGTAATACGAATCTATGTCGAACTTTTTTGATTTTCGGGTCCCTTCAAACTACTTAAGTACTTCACCTGGAGAAATCCAGAAGAAACTTTGGATTTTAAGGTTGGTATAATTCTGTGTAGTATCTTTTTACTGATATTACCTATGTCAGATGCACACGGTGCAAGTAGTCTAATACTGGGTTTATTATTGAAATCCGGTTTGTGATCCTTCAATAAAAACCGAGGGTTAAGTGGAGTATAAACTTCTATTTTATCCTGAATATCCATTTTCTCGCAAATTTTCAGTGCTAACAAGTTAATCCTATAGAGATCTTCTTCAGTTGCTTTCTTATATTTATTATTAAGTTCAGTTAGAATGAGATTGTTATATGTTTGAAAATTCATACTGTAAATGTTCATAGTTTTATCTGCAGAAACCATACTACAAATTTGTATAATATATATATATATATATATATATATATATATATATATATATATATATATATATATATATACAAATTTGTAGTATTCCGAATTATACTGGGTTAATATAATTCAGTAATTGTTTATATACCAATAAATTTAAGCCAAAAAGGAGAGATGACTTAAAAAGAGAAACATTAATAAGACTTTCAAAAAATAGTGGACAATCGTAACCTTATGGTTTCAGCAGATAAAGCTATGAACATTTACAGTATGAATTTTCAAACATATAACAATCTCATTCTAATATATATATATATATAGTATATATATATATATATATATATATATATATAGAATGTATATATATATAGTATATATATATATATATATATATATATATATATATAGAATGTATATATATATAGTATATATATATAGTATATATATATAGTATATATATATAGAATGTATATATATATATATAGTATATATATATAGTATACAGAAAAATAAATAAAGAAAGCTCTTTCAGATTTAATCAGGCTTGCCTTAATAACGACTTGCTGCCATAATTCTTGGGGAGGGGATGCAGAATTTAAATGCTGAAATCATGAAGGGAAGGCTTTAATAATTCATGATTAAAAGTAAAATGCGTAAAATACGTTTTAAAAAAGTAAAGAAAAAGGAAGCAAGAAGAGGAAAGAAAAATCAAGGGGAAGTCAGCTGACCGGTTTCACCCTCGCTTTCTCAAAGCCTTTATTAAGGAATTTAAAAAGAAAAATCGAAAATATGTATAGCATTAAAATAAAGTTATGTTGTGCCCTGTTAATGGGAGAAAAAAGTAAAAAAATGGAAGTGATTAAAATCAAGCAACATTATGATATTTTTCTTGAAGATCCTAGAGGTTAATCACATTCAAACCTAAGAGACATTCTCTCTGTTTACAGAGAGAAGGCCTCCTCAACCAAGCGTGAACAGTCTCCAAGATCTTTAAATGGACTACTGAGTGAGCACAATTAATAAAAAAAATAAGTCTGTGCTAAAGTTTGCTGCACATGACGGGTTTATGATGAGATTGTCAGTTATTGAAGACCTGTATGTCTTGGCAAGTACATCCATTGCTCGGTATGTCCCATTTCTGATTTTGTGTAGTACATGCTGTTAAACTCTCCCATCCAATCTCAATGTTGTTCGACCAACATAGTTGGCACCACAACTACACTCAAAATTGTAAATGACATTATTATTATGATGGTGTGGGATAGAAATTCTTTCTGAGAGGATCCTCTTTGGCACTAGCAACATTGATATGTTTCTCGGAATAGTTCATTTTATGAGGAAAGGAGTATAGTAGTTTCTCTACAACATATTTTTATTGATAAAACTATGTTCTTATTTTTTGGTTCTTTTTTCAGGAAAGCAATGCCAGCCAATTCCTAAAGTGGACCGCACAATCACAGATACGAATGACACTCATTTCGGTTCCAAAGTTACTTACAAATGTCAGTCTGGACTGATGTTTCAAACTTACCAAGCAGCTATTACCATTGAGTGTCTTGCCAATGGTTCATGGGATTCTGTAGTACCACCCTGCGTTGGTGAGTCTGTCTCGGTTTTCTAAAATTGTAATATTTTTAACAACAACTAAAAGTCTTTATACATGTGTGTGTGTGTGTGTGTGTGTGTGTGTGTGTGTGTGTGTGTGTGTGTGTGTGTGTGTGTGTGTGTGTGTGTTTATATGCGCTCTTTTTTTCCACTTTTGTTATAGTTGTTGCCATTTCGTCTAGTGGTTGCTATAGAAATAAGCTTATTTTTATAAAGAAATGGACACAAGGAGATGTTTGCTGAGAGTTTTCATAAAATGGTTTTATTTGGAGAGAATTTATTCAGGAAAGAGAGAGTAATGTTATCTCATCTAGTTATATACTTCTTAAATTAAATTTTTAATCCAATAAAATGAGTCATGTGCATGGATAGAGACATTGATGTAATATTCCGATAAGATTATTTCTACATTATTGGTGGTGTCTATTTGCATGGCTTCCACAGAGAGACTGATTTGAAAACTTTTGTTTATTCCAGTTTGAAAAATGTCTCATTATTCATTATCGTTCAACTGTTTTGTCTATCATTTGATTGCCTGCTCCCTGTCATCTAGGGAAAGATTCTATTTGCAGATTAAAGTTACCATGACATGCACTAGATATGACCCTTGTCAAAATTCACACTAGCTAACTTAATCGCCATTGAAGTAGGGTTCCTAATATATAGCAAAATTGTGGATGTTAATATCTTTTGTGATATTAAATAGTGCATCGTCATTGTCAATTATTTTTAACATGCTGTCATGTGTTGTGTAGTTTTTAGAAACATTTCAAACAAATGTTAATCAAAATATGATGAGTTGAGAAATGATTACGGTTTTATGATTTATGATTTGCTTTGCAGAACTCGAATGCAGAAAACTTCCACAAGTTCCAAACAGCAGATTGGTTTCAAAGAATCGTACGCATGCAACTTTCACTTGCAACAAAGGCTTTTATTTCTTAGATGGATTTAGTGAGAAAACTTTCATTTGTCGGCAAAACGTCACATGGGCAATTGACAAGGATGAATGTAAAGGTAAATATTATTTGTGTTATATATATATAGATATACGAGGGGCATGCAATAAGTAATGCCCCTGACCAACTTCCAGTTGTCTGATCTAGCTGAAATTTTGCATATGCATGATTTATATCTCTACGGGTTATGTGGCAAATTACAGCTCTGAACTAATTGTGATTTCTGTTTTACAGGTGTTTGAACTGAGTCAGGTGTGAAATGGAGCCTGTTGAATGTCGAGCAGTGATTCGGTTTTTGTATTTGAAAGGACGCACACCACAAGAGACTTTTGATGAAATAAAAGAAACTTATAGTGATAATGCGCCATCATATGACCTTGTAAAACTCTGGCATCATGAATTCAAACATGGCCGGAAGTCTGTGGAAACAGATCCCAGACCTGGTCGCCCCCTTCTGCCATTGATGAAGCATCTGTCTGTCAAGTTGAGGCTGCCATTTTGGGAGATCGGTGCATTACTATTCACCAAATAGCCTAAGATGTCAAGATAAGTACAGGGTCTGTGGAAACTATCATTCATGACCATTTGCAGATGCATAAGGTGCCTGTCAGATAGATTCCCAGGTTGCTCACACCATTCCAGAAGCGAGAACGCGTTGAGTGCTCGAGAATTAATTTGGAGATGTGCCAAGAAGATGAGTCAAAGTTTTTCAAAAGGTTGATTACCCAGGATGAAACCTGGGTCCGTCACTATGATCTGGAGATCAAAGCCCAGTCAATGCAGTGGAAGCACTTGGACTAACCACCTCCAAAGAAGGCACGGGTGCAGCCCTCCACTGGCAAGGTCATGCTCACAGTCTTCTAGGACCAGGACGGAGTAGTGATAACAGATTTCCTGGCAAAGGGTATCACAATTACAGGAGCCTATTATGCTTCACTTTTGAGGAAATTAAGGGAAGCTATCAAAATCAAGAGGCGGGGCAAGATCAGCAAAGGTGCCCTCCTCCTGCAGGACAACGCTCCGGTCCACAACTCGCATGTCGCCAGATCAGAAGCACGGGCGTGTGGTTATGAAATCCTCTCCCATCCTCCCTACTCTACTGACCTTGCACCCTCTGACTTTCACCTCTTCCCAGCCATGAAGTTGTTTTTGAAAGGAAAGCGTTTCCCAGATGATGCAGCCTTGATTTCTGAAGTCACGTTGTGGTTGGAGGACCAACCTGGGATGTTCTACAAAAACGGCCACCAGAGCTGCATCAAACGATGGGAGAAATGCATAACTCTGGGTGGTTCCTGTGTAGAGAAAGACTAATAACTGTGCCAAGTTTCGTTGCTCTACTGCTATGGGAAGTTGTTCAGGAGCGTTACTTATTGCACGCCCCTCGTATATATTGTTGGAGACGCCCCTCCTGGGGATTAATGGACTATCTCATGACGTCACTTCCGGTATCGAGTACCGGTGCCTGGCAGTCTGAGATTGGCACACGACCAAGCTGGACGTGTGCAGACCTTTGAGGAATGGATATACTCGTCACTTTGCCTGTAATATATATGAATACATGTTTCGTTCCTAAAAATCCTGTGTTCCTTTCGTTTATTACCATTTAACCCCATAATATATATATATATATATATATATATATATATATATATATATATATATATATATATATATATATATATATATATATATATATATATATATCCCCAAAACCTCTGGAGAGACTAAAACTTGTTGCTATGGTTTTTGAAATAACAGCAAGAGGAGACATGATTCCAAATATTTCTTATATATTATATCTTCCTTCTTTTGGAAATAGGGTACGATTATGAATATATCCAGTATCAAATAATCCTTATACACTGGGGAATTTACTTATTTTACTGTATGCAAACCAAAGAGGGGAGATATACCACATGAAAATATTTGGAATCAAGTCTCCCCTTGCTATTATTTAAGACTATTTGAAACCATAGCAGCAAGTTTTAGTCTCCCCTTCATTAAGACCAAAGGTCTTGGGGAAATATCAGATATTTTGTAATTCATATGCAAAACTAGGAAAGCAAATGACTATGATTGAAACATTTTATGGCTGTAAGAAAGTGCCAAAAATAGGCTCTGGATAATGGATGATCCTCTTAATGTGCAACCTTAAGAGCAAATGTTATATAGACCACTACACAATTCAGGTCATTAGCTTTTCAACGAATATATATATATATATATATATATATATATATATATATATATATATATATATATATATATATATATATATATATACTGGTAGCTAAATTGAATATTGAAATGCTCATATTTTTGGTTCTATGGAACGAAACTATATGAAAATTTGCAGGCTTTTTGAAGAGTATAATACTATTCTGTAATTAAAATTGTATGATAATTGTCAAAAAAAAAAAAAAAAAAGGACCTATATTTTCAAACCAATAAAATATGCCCAAATTTACCTACATTTGTATATATAGTGTCCTGGCAGGCCAGCTCTAGTCTTGCTGCTTCGGGATGAATTTTTAATCAGAAACACATTTTTTTTTTTTTTTCATTTCGGTTTTAAGATATTCATCTATATACATTTTAGAAATAATTTTAAATTCTGGTTTGATGGTCGAATTAATAATTGATTTAAACGCAATCGTGATAGTTATTAAGGGAGGTAACTCCATTGGGTTTAGTAAAGCAATTGTCGCTCTTAGATTTGTTAATATATCTCATTTGTGCTTTGGGTTGGATGATTAAGGCAATACGTCTCCAATAATCATTTGATATCCTTTTATATAATTTTAAAGTCATTTTTTTCATTCCCTCTTTTCACAAATTAATTCAGTCTTATACCGATATTTATTTATTTATTATTTTAAACTTATTATCAAAATTTAATTTAACATTAATCAACCGAGGATTGGTGTAAATGTGTAGTTTAGCAGCGTAAATTATTTGATAGACAAAAATTATAAAAAAACTATTTATCTTTATATGAAACACATTTGACCCGAAGGCTGTTCACTGTATTGCTTTGAAAAATTGGTCTTTCCAAAGTTTGACAGATTGGCCTTTTTAAGGGCTTTTTTACACTCTTTTTTTTTTTTATTACATTTTCACCCCAAACAAGGCAAATTGCCACTTTGATGTAGGGGGCTACTATCAGGGGCAACAACTACCGGGGTACTATGTAGGGATTTGGGCAGAAAGGTGTCGGTTCACGTTGCACTTGAACTTCTGCACGTCAGTACTGTTGGGGAAGCAGGGACCTGGAATGGAATTCCAGAGTCTAGCGGTTCTGGGGAAGAAACTATTGGAGTAAAAAGATCTTTTACATCTAGGGATCTCTACAGTGTGGGGGTGGGATTTAGCAGCCTGTCGGGTT
This sequence comes from Euprymna scolopes, assembly GCF_053919585.1. NCBI lineage: Eukaryota > Metazoa > Mollusca > Cephalopoda > Sepiida > Sepiolidae > Euprymna > Euprymna scolopes. Next base: position 152,681,376 of record NC_136490.1, read on the forward strand.
TGTCGAGGGTGCACACGTCGTGGGGGCACAAGTGATTGCAGTTCGTCAGAGCATTCACTACTAAAATACTTGTAGAAAAGGCAGAGGGATGCAACATTTCGTCGATAAGAAACAAATATGGCGGCCAAAAACATGGTTCCATTAAAGAGCGTAAAAAGGGCCAAATTTGGCTTTAAAAGGGCCAAAATGTTACACCATAGAAAGGCCAAATTTTAAAAGCATTATGACAGCCGCGAATGTCGCACATTTAATCTAATAAAAAAAAATTATGAAAAAAATAATAAAAATGAATTTTTTTCTGGTTTTATTTCAGCCTTTGGGTCTAATAATCTGTTTTATATAAAAATAGTTTTTATAATTTTTTGTATGTTAAATAATTTACGCCGCTAAACTACACATTTACGTTATTATTTATATATTTACTACGTAAAACGTATCTTTAAATATTATCTTAATGGAATTGGTCTTGTATTAAAACTTAGAAACGATTTTGACGAACGCTTAAACACACATAACTGGTGCCCAGAAAACTCGTTCCGGGAAAACTCGTCTCGGGAAAACTCGTCTCGGGAAAACTCGTCTCCGGAAAACTGGTCCCCTTTCGCTAGATAGGAAAACTGGTCCCTTATTGAATAAATATCGATTGAAAACACATTTTATGATCATTCTTGAAGGAGATATTATTTTTTAAAATAGACTATAGCCCCCCCCCTAATATTTAAAAAAAATATTTTTACTTGTTTAATGTTTTTTTTTTTTTTTTTTTTTTTTTTTTTTAAATAAAATCGATTTTCTAAGTGTCCGTTTTCTACCTAACTGGCTAAGTTCTTAGTGGTTTCACTTATATTAAAGCGTTTATTATGTTCATACAAAGTTAATTACAAATTTTTTTTTGTTCTTATTTTAACGATGTTTTTTGGAGTCATAAAAACAATAATTAAAAACAAAACCAAAAAATTTAAAAATAGGCAGCGATTCGATTTTTCGTTGCTTTTTGTTTTGGTTTTTTAATTATGATAGTTTTTTTGTGGTGCCGGGAAAACTCGTCCCGGGAAAACTCGTCTCGGGAAAACTCGTCTCGGGAAAACTCGTCTCGGGAAAACTCGTCCCCTTTCGCTAGGTAGGAAAACTGGTCCCTTATTGAATAAATATCGATTGAAAACACATTTTATGATCGTTCTTGAAGGAGATATTGTTTTTTAAAATAAACTATAGCCCCCCCCCCCATAATATTTTTTAAAAATATTTTTACATGTTTAATGTTTTTTTTTGTATTTTTAATAAAAGCGTTTATTATGTTCATAAACGAGACCGCATATTTTTTTTATATTAATATAAAAAGAATTTACTTATATACTGTTGTTTATAAAAGGGTAAAATCGATTTTTCTACCTCGCCGACTATGTTGTTTATTTAATTTATTTGGAATCGTTTATTTGGTAAAGAAAAAAAAAACAAAACAAAAAAAAACAACATGTCGAGTGTTACGGGAGAACGAGAAATAATGCCCGGTATATCACATCTTAGGGGGTCTTGATAATCGCTAAAAATAGAAAATTAAAGAAATTACTGAGGGAGATTTGGTTTTAAAAAGAAAATAATAAATTTTAATATTTTTTCAAATATAATTTAGAGAGAGAGAGGGGGGGATAAAACCTATATCTCCCTTCGAAAAGCAACCAACAAAAAAATGATAAACGATAGCGGAGTTTTCAATAAAATTGATTAATAAATTTATTTAGTGATTACTTTCTCTCTTAATGATTGATTTTAGAATTTTTGAAGTAAAAATTAAAAAAATTAAAAATGAGTTAACGAGCGTTTGTTAGCACATGGCATCTCTCGCGCCAAAAAAAATATTTCGCTTTTAATTTATTAGTTAATTTTTGCAAAATTTGACAGGACGACAATAAATGTTGATAATTGATAAAATTATAATTTTAAATAACGCATGAGTGCATTTGGTATGACAGAAAACAAAGACATAACAACAAAAAAACTATCATAATTAAAAAACAAAACCAAAAGCGTAACGAAGAATCGAATCGAATCGAATCGCTCCCTGTTTTTTAATTTTTGGGTTTTTTTTTTTTTTATTGTTTTTATGATTCCAAAAAACATCGTTAAAATAAGAACAAAAAAAAATTGTAATTAACTTTGTATGAACATAATAAACGCTTTAAAATAAGTTAAACCACTTAGCCAGTTAGGTAGAAAACGGACACTTAGAAAATCGATTTTATTTAAAAAAAAAAAAAAAAAAACATTAAACAAGTAAAAATATTTTTTAAAAAATATTATGGGGGGGGCTATAGTTTATTTTAAAAAACAATATCTCCTTCAAGAACGATCATAAAATGTGTTTTCAATCGATATTTATTCAATAAGGGACCAGTTTTCCTACCTAGCGAAAGGGGGCGAGTTTTCCGGAGACGAGTTTTCCGGAAACGAGTTTTCCGGAGACGAGTTTTCCCGAGACGAGTTTTCCCGGGATGAGTTTTCCTAAATTCTTTTTTTGTTGTTATGTTTTTGTTTTCTCTCATACAAAATGCACTCATGCGTTATTTAAAATTATAATTTTATCAATTATCAACATTTATTGTCGTCCTGTCAAATTTTGCAAAAATTAACTAATAAATTAAAAACGAAATATTTTTTTGGCGCGAGGGATGCCATGTGCTAACAATCTCTCGTTAACTAATTTTTAATTTTTTAAAATTTTTACTTCAAAATTCTAAAATCAATCATTAAGAGAAAAAGTAATCACTAAATAAATTTATTAATCAATTTTCGGGTTTGTATTACTGTACACATCGATTCGAAAAAGTTGTCAAAAAACAAATATATAACAAATAAATGTTATCAAAGGCAAGATAAATTACTTTTCTACCAAACTGGATATAATTTTCCTGTTTTCATTCAATTTAACATGTTTATTCAGCTCAAAAAGCATACAGTGTTTACCGATGTATTGGAAAATTCAAAATGGCGGCCGACTCTCTCTTTAACACGGTAAGTTCGGGAAAAGGTGTTATAAATAATAAACTAAAGAAAATGTTATTAAAAAACCACCGAATATATGTCAAGTTATGTCACGGTAACATATATTGAGCAAATTTCTAACAGTATTTTGTCTAGTTTATTATTTATTACACCTTTTTCCGAACTTACCGTGTTAAAGAGAAAGTCGGCCGCCATTTTGAATTTTCCAATACATCGGTAAACACTGTATGCTTTTCGAGCTCAATAAACATGTTAAATTGAATAAAAACACGAAAATTATATCCAGTTTGGTAGAAAAGTAACTTATCTTGCCTTTGATAACATTTATTTGTTATATATTTGTTTTTGACAACTTTTTCGAATCTATGTGTACAGTAATACAAACCCATAAATTCTTTTTATATTAATATAAAAAAAAGCGGTCTCGTTTATGAACATACTAACCGCTTTAAAATAAGTGAAACCACTAAGAACTTAACCAGTTAGGTAGAAAGCGAACACTTAGAAAATCGATTTTATTAAAAAAAAAAAACATTAAACAAGTAAAAAAAATTTTCTTTAAATATTATGGGGGTTATAGTCTATTTTAAAAAAACAATATCTCCTTCAAGAACGATCATAAAATGTGTTTTCAATCGACATTTATTCAATAAGGGACCAGTTTTCCTACCTAGCGAAAGGGGACGAGTTTTCCGGAGACGAGTTTTCCGGAGACGAGTTTTCCCGGGACGAGTTTTCCTAAATTCCACATAACTCTAATGCTTCCTTTCTTCCCGCTTCGTTGAAATTCACTTTCCTCTTCAGTCCTCAAAGCAAAGAAATTTTCGCGGAAAGGTGTTAACCCAAAGTAATGAAAATCGTTTCAAAGCTCAAAAAGTAACACGTTTATGTGATAGTTGTATGCCAGTGCACTCACTGCAGCGGACCTGAAGGATCTTGCCCCCTCTTTATTTTATTTATTTCCGATTTAAAAAAAAAATTTCTGTGAATTATTATCGAATTGACACTAGTCTACTAGATTATAAAAAAAATGAAAAAAAAAGTCAATATTTAAATATGTGTTGGGGTGCTCAGTTTCTAATGCAACATTATAATAAATCGATCACCCACCTTAGAACCACTCGATGTTTTTAAGCTACATTACGCGAATTTAGTTTAGCCTTTTTTAAATTTTGCTTTATAAAATAGTCTAAAAAAGGCTAAAGTACTTTTTAAAAAGGCTATATTCGCAAAATTTAGCCTAAAATCGTCGAGTTGTTCGAAAATGGATGATGAATTTACTAAAAGGTTACATTAGAAACTGAGCACGCCCTGCAAATATTTAAATATTGATTTTTTTTTATCATCTTAGTGTCCCTTCAATAATTAATAATCCGTTGAAAAACTTGAAAAAAAAAAATGAAAATATAAAAATAGAGAGGGGGGGGGGAGATCAAGATTCTTCAAGTCCGTCCCGCCACCAGTGCTTAGCTAGGTGTATCAGAATTTTTGTAGGAATTTTTGACACCCCTAACACGAAACTGCGAATAAAATATAAAAATCTCATAATTTCTCTGTTAAAAGTGGGTTATTTATTTTCTTTATGGATTATACTTCCAAAATAAACTATTAAAGTTGTTTTAAAAGTAATAGTGTAGCACCCCCCCCCTAATGAACTATACTCTCTGGCGGATCAATGCTTCCCTGTAAGTTCTTCGGCCATAGACTGGCCAATCGACAGGCAGGACGCATTGATCCTACTGTCCCCAAAAAGAGTGCAGGGAACATCCAACAGCACCGACAGTCCGACTTGGACCTGACTCAATAACTTCGAGCTCCACCACTATTATCCCGTTGAATAAATACTTGCAAATGTTTAATGTTAAAAGGAGTTTGTCGTTTTTATCGAGGGTTCTAAAAGATAAATAATTAGCTGGGGTACAACTACCCCACTAAAATAGAAATTTTTTTTTTTTTAAACAGTAATGAATTTTCCGAACTCAATATTTTTCAATTTTTAAACTTTAAAAATCTATCAAAATTTTTCTATTGATTCTATTTTTACGATATTTTCAGGGCCAATGTGAAATTTTATGTTCTTTCCAATAAACCGAATATAATATTTTAGACAAACGTTTTTTTTTAAATTCACGCCCCCCCCACATTTTCAAGTTTCTATTAAAAAGTAAATAATTAATTTACTCACCGAAAAGTAAATAATTAATTTACTCACAAATTGAAGAGAATAGGTCAATAAATAATATATTCAAATTTAAAACAAAAAAACAAAAAAAACGTAGTGTTTTGTAGAATTTTACCTGTAAAGTTTGAAGTTTAAAATCTTTTTTTTTTAAACCACGTTATTTGTTTTTTCTTTTTTTTTTTAATGGAACCTTGCTACTTTAATTGAAAAAAAATTAGGGCTTGAATTACATTTTTCGAGGAGTTATAAGCTTGGAAATACAGGGGTCGAATAATTCACGCCTCCCATTTTGAAATGTCTATTAAAAAGTAAGTAATTAATTTATGTACCAAAGTCTTATGTATCACAAATTGAAGAGAAAAGGTCAATAAATAATATATTCAAATTTAAAACAAAAAAAAAAGTAGTTTTTTTTAGAAATTTACCTGTAAAGTCCGAAGTTTAAAAACCTTTTAAAAAAAAACACGTTTTTTTTTTTTTTTTTTTTTTTTTAATGAGATTTTGGTCTTTGGTCCTTTAATTGAAAAAAAAATTAGGGCTTGAATTACATTTTTCGATGAGTTATAATCTTGGAAAATGGGGTGGAATTATTCACTATTTTCACGAAATTTCTGACACACCTAGTGCTTAGTAGTGCTAACTTATAAAATTCTATAAGACCTGGTAAACAAAATCAGTTTGCTCCAGACTTTACCAGCCACACCTGCATGGAAAACCGCAAGAATGTATTTTTTTTTTTTTTTACAAAATAGTCACTACTTATCAAGGCCCGGAAGCCACTCGGGGATAAGGGTTATTGTGTGTACAGTACGTTAGTGTTGGAGATCTGATAAAGTCTTACTTAAGGAGGCAGTTCATCAGGAATTTGTTCACATTGGACTTGAAGACATCCAGGTTGTAGTCAGGTGGGAAACAGGCAACCGGAACAGAGTTCCACAGGCGTGCAGTTCTAAGAAAGAAGCTTTGTTCATGGAATCTACGTTTTGATTTTGGCACAGATAAGGAGTGGGGAAAATTTTTTGACAGTTGTTTCAACTAAGCGGGTGTTTATCACGAAAGATTGGCGAGGGGGGATCAGAGATTGGAGTTCAAACGAGCACCTGCCATGGTAGTAACAATAAAACAAAGACAGGCTCGCAACGTTTCTCCTGTGCGAGAGAGGTCGCAGGGAAGAGAAAAGGGCATCACCCACTAGGCCACGAAGTCTATTTTGTACTCTGTCAAGGCAGGATAGGCTGTTTTAGCAGCTCCTGCCCAGATGTGGCAGCAGTACTCCATCCTTGGACGTACTTGGTTTTTATACAGATAGAGAATTGCATCAGCGGTGAGATATCTTCTGGAGCGGTAGAAGGATCCTACCATTTTTCCAGTGATCTTGGCAACTGACTTGATGTACGTATTCCATTTCAGGTTAGGAGTAAAGGTCAAGCCCAGAAGTTTATCAAAACATGGAGCTTCCCCTAGACAAGAGCTACCCATATCAATTGATGCCAGATGGGGATCAGAGCGTTGATGATGTAAAGATAGGAGCTTGGTTTTAGATGCATTAAAAGTAACCAGCCACCTCCTTCCCCACTGTACCATACGCTCAAAATCAGAGGAGAGAGAATCTGAGAGAACTTTGTCATTTACAGCCTTTGAAGTGTCATCAGCATAGATGTCAACGAATGATTTAAATATGTGTTTTGGGAGATTATTGATGTATATCAGGAAGAGCGTTGGGCCTAGGATGGACCCCTGAGGGACTTCAGCATTAATACTGTAGGCCTCTGATTTCTACTCATCAACTACTACTCTTATGAGCCTATCGAAGAGAAATGATTTTATGATCGAGAAAACATTTCCAGTTATATCGTAGCTGGAAATCTTGTGAAGTAGGCCCTTATGCCATACCTTATCGACGGCCTTTGATATGTCCAGAGCAATTGCCCTAGAGAGGAAGCCTTTGTCAAGAGATTTGTTAATCCTATGAGATATAACAGTTAGCACATCTGCTGTAGATCTGGCAGAACGGAAACCATATTGCATGTCACTAAGAAGGTTATTTCTGCTGAGGTGGTTGACTACTTCTCTATTTGATATGGATTCCAGCAGCTTACTTATGACACACAAGAGACTTATTGATCTGTACTAAGAGGGAGAGGACTTATCACCTGAGTTCTTAAATACAGGGCATACTGATGAGGTTTTCCAGGGTGTTGGGAAGCACTTAAAGGCAACGCTTAAACAGTTTTGTAAGTATAGGGGCAAGTTCTAGTTGAAGCTTTTTCAGCACAATGATTGGAATGCCATCAGGGCCAGTTGCTTTACTAGAATCAAGGTTCTTGATTAGCTTGGTGACATCACGCACAGATATTTGTATGTTGCAGAGTGTGTTGTCCGTTATAGGACGAAATACAGGGAGTTGATGGCCTTCGTCCCATAGGGTAGAATTAGCTGCAAAGTTCTTGGCAAATAGTTTGGCCTTGTCTGATGCTGACGAGATGACCTCAGGTCCATTGATGATGGTTGGAATAGAACGCAAGATCCTGTTTGCTATTTGCCAAAACTGGTGGGAACCAAGCCGCTGATCAGCTACTTTGGATTTAACGGACTGAGCATATAGCTCTCTTGCATTTTTTATTACTCTTTTGCAGTGGTTGCTGGCAGTCCTGAAGGCAGCTTTAGTCTCAGTGCATTTTGCATTTTTGGAGTGAATACCCTGTAAAAGGGTATTGGTTGAAGGTTGACACCCAATAAAAAGTGTTAGGTGATTGACACTTTGTAAAAGGGTAAAGTATGTCAATGTATGTCATTTCATTTCTGAATATTTTTTTTTTTACTTTCCAGCACCTAATCCATTCCTACGGCAGAAGACTGTGTCCCAAAGAGAAAAAAACAAAAGAATTACTAGCCCATCATATTCTCTGCATGTCCGTAGCCTCTTGGACTGCATAAGTAGATGTATGCAACATATGACCTGCTCTATTGTCAGCTTATACACGGGATCATCAACCAACGATTTGAACTGTGATTTATTCCTGGGTGCACCTGCAATGATTGTCCTGGCTGATGCTCCTGGCTGGAATATGTATTATATGACATCACCATAATAAGTGTAAGACGTCAGAACGGCATAAAAAGCAAAGAAAGAAACAGAATAAAAGAAATTGGTTTTTAAAGTATATCAGTATAAATATATGGTGGGGTATATAGATCTTCATTTTGAATGCATATAAAAAACAAGTCTAATCATTTGCTTACAAATATCTTTTTCTTGTTTTACATAGGAGTCCCCACTTATCAAGGCCTGGAGGCCACTCGAGGATAAGGGTTAATGGGTGTAGTCAATGGGATTATAGCATAGTAATCGTAGGTAGTGGAAATTTTGTAAATTGGATTACTTAAGAGGACGGTTCATCAAGAACTTGTTTACATTGGACTTGAAGACAATCAAATTGTAGTCAGCTGGAAAGCAGGCAAATGGAACAGAGTTCCACAGGCGTGTAGTTCTAAGAAAGAAGCTTTTTTCATGGAATCTATGTTTAGGTTTAGGCACAGATAAAGAGTGTGGGGAATTATTGATAGTTGTTTTGGCTAGATGAGTGTTTTTTGTGAAAATTTGTCGAGAGGGGGACCCATTTAACAAATGAACATTTCAATCAACTCAAAATTATACCTTTGTCTTCTTAGATGTTGTTGGCGTCAGGTGTGTGTGTTGCTGTTTTTGGGGAAAATTTCGTTTCTGTAACAGAAATCGATCTAACATGCTAATCGCATTAATTATTCAATTAATTGATTGAACACCAGATCTTTTAGATGACGAATGAGAGAGAGAGAGAGAGAGAGAGAGAGAGAGAGAGAGAGAGAGAGAGAGAGAGAGAGAGAGAGTCAATTATTTTAAGCACATGGCTTGATTATTATCGTTTCTTTAGACTGTACATACAGTTGAGGACTGCATGAGAATTTAATATTCCCTTGGCACTTCCTCCTTCAGAGGAAGTTGGTTCAATGGGAGAAAAATTATTATGATAATTGATGAACGAAATGAAAATAATAGAGCCTATCCTACAGATGCCTGCCTAACTTTTTTTAACCTAGCAACAGCCTACATAGGGTTCGCTCCAAATGTGTGAGGTCTTATGCTCCACATTGTAGTATGTAAAGGAGAACAAAATATGTTGTTGTTACTGTAGTAGTAGTAGCAGTAGTAGTAAACCTGATCAATAATGTTTCAAATGTCTTTTGTGTGCAATTCATTAATTTTAATAATAATTGCATCACATTATTGTTATTAATATTGTCGTTGTTCAACAATATTTCAAATGTTGATCGTGTTCAATTCATTAAGTTTAAAAATTGAAGTAGTTTCATTTTTTTATCATATTCGATTATTACTTTTACAATTTTATTTGGCTCTTTTTAATTCAAAACATAACATATTGCCACTTGGACGTAAGGGGCTACTATTTGGGATCATGTCTAGTAGAGGACTGTATGGAATTGAGCAGCAAGATGTCTGCTCACATTACAATTACACTTCTGCGAGTTAGCACAGTCAGGGAATTCCAAAGCCTAGCAGTCTGAGCAAAAAAAAATATATTAGAATAGAAGGGTTTCTGGTGTTTAGGGACCTCAACAATGAAGGGGTGAGATTTTGCTGCTTGTTGGGTTAGCCAGGAGTATTATGTGGAGGGGGCACAAGTGTTATGAGTTCATCAGAGCACATTTCATTAAAGTGCAAAGACTCGTCCATTGTTGACTGAGGTCTGTCTATGCTCGAGTGCAGTTCTAGGAGATCTACCTTCCCAGGTTTTGCCTTCTCCTTTTGAGAAGGGGATTAGTTTATTACTAAATGAGTGAGAGACTTCTCCTGGAGAATGCCAACGGGGCTGTTCAGGCATTATTTACAGGCTTGAATGCTGATCCTCTAGGGTGCTGACTCTTCAAATTCAACTTTTGAACCCTTGCATCACATCATCCCCCCACGGGAGGAAATAAATAACTTACTTTGTCGCATTGTTAAATGGAAAATAAGAAACAAAAATGTTACTTTTTCTCTCTTTTGTTCCAATTTTCGTTTGGAGAAGATTTCTAAGTGTTGTAATTTCTTGTTTATTTGATGTAATCTTTTTTTTTTTTTTTGATTAAAACTAAATGCAGCCTAACTACACAGATACTCATTTTATTGGATGATTTCATCATTGAAAAGTTCCAGGAGTTCCCATAACCCTTGACCATTGAGTATTTTTTTGTTTATCTGCAGTATTTAAATATATCATAAGAATGTCGTATTAAAAAATAAATTTTGTATTACTTGATCTCCAGGGAATATCTTTAATTGTTTTCATTTTTTAACTTAAACTTTTCCTTTCATGATGATTGCAACGTCTTGTCAGATGAGTCCCACTCCTTCAGACACTTAAAGTCCATGAGCCCAAAAATTACTTTTTTTTTTTTAGACCCACTGTTGAAATTCACACATTCAAGCAGGCATGATACTGAAGACGGCCAATGAGATCAATTATTACATGCTTCTAGCATTTCAAGCCTCCACACATCACAACTTTTCCATCACCACAGGACCATTTTTATGGACAAATGCCTAAGGAAATATCTATACACAGATGATGTTATAGAGTCTTAGCTTTGTACCACAGCTAAGTCTCTCTCTCAGTTCAAAATGTTGAGATCAAGCAAGAGCAAGATAGCCAGCGACAAGTTAAACTGCAGACTAGCTTAATTCGGGTACTGGTCTCCCGCTTTATGGTGTTTTAAATCAGAGATTTGCTTCTCTTAGAAAGGTTGCCTCCAACATGGCTTACGGGAGCCCTCTCCACCCCAACACACACATACATACACACAAACACACACAGTGCTAGTTGGCTGTTGACACCGAAAATGTGTTCATTCGCCCTTTAGAAGGTCTTGTTTTTAATCCTTCAGGGAGACTAGCAACCCTCCTCACCAAACAGGTTTGGTGGGGGAACCAGTTTAGTTGCCGGTGACCCAACCATGAGGCAGCTAGTACTGGGTTTTGGCCTTCGGGACAAGATCAAAGTGTAGTATCTGTTCTTCAGATGCTGCACTTCTATTTCTTGTTCTCTTTCGGTGGAGGAGAAATCCTTCACGACTGAGACAATTTTTATTTTTGTACCTTTTCTCCACGTTAAAAAACGACCCTGGTGTCTAACTCTGTCCGGTGGGGAGGCATAGTAAATAGGTACATGATACCAGTAGCATATGACATGACCTGACTATATATATATATATATATATATGCGTGAGTGTATGTGTGACACTGGGTCTTCTATGGAATTCCTTTTTCTTACATTATATTGTCATGCATATTTCTTTTCAAGCGAAATAATTCTATTTTTCTGATGAGTATATGGGGTGGAATGATAAAAATGTCGCCCTAAAGAAAACAACACTACAGCTTCATTTTAAAACTTTTATTGAAAAAATCAATTCAGGTAACTTGATTATGTAGTAGAGAAGATATCTATTGAATGTATCCGCCTTCAGCCTTAATCACCACCAGAATACGGATCCGGAACTAGGAGTATGTTTTTTTCCACAAGTGCTGGTGGGAGTTCAGTGAATACTCAGCGGATGGTGGTGATCAGTCTAGGTTTGGTGTTGTGGTTTGGTGCCATGTTGCTGATGTTCTCAGCATATGACCAAACAAAGTAGTCCAGCAGGTTCAGGTTGGGGAAGGAAGGGAGATAGAGAGAGAAGGGTCATAGCATCCCTTCTGAAGCCAAGCCTGGGTCTCTTTAGACTTGTGGGCTGGCGCCGAATCCTGCTCCCACACCCAGGGTCTGCCAGCAGCCACTTCATTACACCAGAAGATCACCACACACTTCAGCACATCCAGGTACACTTTGGTGTTGACTTTCAAGCCGACTTTGAAGATGTGAGGTGGCATGATGTGGCCCTCACTTGAAACCACACCAAAGACCATAACTGTGGCTAGAAACTTTGTTTTGATCACCCTGGACACATCCCTGTTATTAGTGGCAATCCACTAATGCATTTTGAGGGTGCTGGCAATGGTCCTGTTGTCATAACTTGGATCAGTAGAGAGCATGAGTTACACAGTAGTGCATCTCCGCTCTCGTTTGTTGAGCATTGTGTCACTTTCAGACATGATAGATGTCTCCTACCACTCTTGGGATTTGTACACAACTGGCCAACTTATAAATGGTTTGCCACAAAAAAAGAAAACCGGTTATCATCACACAAATGGAATCATGTCTTTTTTTCTAGAGCGACAATTTTATCATTCCATCCTGTATATATGCAAAGATTCGATATTGAGATAATAATATTTGATTGTTTCTGCATAATGAAACAGATCTGTAAAAAAATGTAGCAGAATGAAAGAATTGGTAAGAAAAATAAATATTTGGAACTTAGAATGTAGTTATACTGCTATTATATATATATATATATATATATATATATATATATATATATATATATATATATAAATTTAAAGGTGGTTAGAACAGTAGTCTAAAGAGCAGATTGTATTTTAATTTGATAGAAAATTTATTAATTTAATTAAAAGTTTCTCGTTGTAATGCAGATATATAATAGGCTTAATAAGCAAATATCCTGGAGCTATCAGGCAATAAATGCATTAAACAAAACGCAATCTACTTCAGTTCCACATCTGGACTTATTAAGCATAGGATTTCAACCCATAAGCACTTCTTTAAAAATCCCTCCCTGTTGAACCAAACCACTCTATCTAAGCATATTTGGTGACTCAAAGATAAGAATTTTTCCTTCAATTTGAAATGGGAAATAATAGGATCATATAACGGATATACGCTGGGGGACAGATTCTGTGCACTTTGTATGTCTGAGACTCTTAAGATTTTAAAATATGACGATATCAAAAATAAAAACATCCTCCTAAATTCAAGAGATGAGCTTACATCCACATGCAATCATAAACGTTGGTTTAAATTTAACAAATATTAACCACCATAAGTCATTAAAAAATTTGCTTATTAATAATCTATTTTGGAATTTTAATTTATAACTTAATATCCACATTAATAAAATTTGGGTCATTATTATTATTATTAATATTAGTTTATCCGATATATTTAACATTATTCTATATCTTATTTAAATATCTATTTAAGTTTAACCTATACTATATTTATTAATTTCAATAAATAAGTAAATAAATTATTAAAATATTTTAAGTTCAATAAGATCCTCTTATATAATATAAAAAGAATAAACGCTAATTATCTCCCTTTCATCATTTAATTAGGCAAATAAGATTATCTCCCCTTATTTATTTTAAATCTTTACTAACATATTCTAACCGCTAAAAATGTTCCACGGACATTCGCTTTGAAAATTTAACATCTCGTGCATTTATAAGCTACAATCAACATCCAAATGAATGCTTTGACAATAATTATGGTTTTCAAAAGGCGAACAATTAAAAGGTATATATATATATATATATATATATATATATATATATATATATATGTTACAGAGAGAGAGAGAGAGAGAGAGAGAGGTGAGTGAACGTGGAGTGTAGACACGTTTACAAGAACCGAAGGTCAGCTGACCAGATTACGTATGAGTGACGTGGTTGGCTAGATCTGGAGATTTGATTTGGGCTTTGAAGAAGACGGACGGTTTTCCGTTGTCTCCCCCTCTTAACTGGGGAGGGGGGAGACGAACGCTGACGTGTGTAGAAGAAGAACCCTCACACAGGCCGATTTCACTTCCACTTCTGCAGGACCTCTGGGGAAAGTGAAATAAAAACTATAAAACCCATTCATCGTCTTGGAGTGATAAATCTTCGTCAAACAGGTATCAAGTCTCCCTCCAGGATGAAAAATTCCCAGATGGTCCAACATCGAAGAAGCAGAGGTAGGTTCAGAAATTACATGTCACACACACGATTCCCTTTATGATAATCAAACACACAACCATTTATATTAGAGACAATCATACGCACACGGAATCCTTTTTTATGTTATACACCAAACGTTAAATGGCGCCCCACAGTGATAACCCTAGGATAACCTTTATGAAGAACCCTATGTAACAAACGTTCAATTTGGTGCCATAACTGACCAGACCACCTAGCAAGGGTGGGTTTAAAAGAAAAAAAGAAGAAAAAAAAAGGACTTCGGTTGCCACGGGGAAAAAAAGAAAAAAAAAAAGGACAAGAAAAACAATAAAATGTATGGAAAAAAAAAAGAAAAAGAAAGAACAGTAGAAAAAAAAAAAATCAACACACACACAACGTAGGGCCCATTAAAACACTAGGCGAATTAGAAAAATAATTAAGAAAAAAAAAAGAAAAAAAAAGCAATACACACGTACAACCTTTTCACGAAGAAAGAAAAGGAAGACATACAGACACACAGATGTAAAACTTTATATATAGAAAATAGTTTTAAAAAAATGTTTATCGTATTAGGAATTAGCTCGTTATGAACGAAGAAAAATATCACTTAATGTAAAAATTAGAAGGGAAAAACAAAGAATTGCCTTATTCTGTTTAAAGCAAAGGACCGATGAGACAGTAAGAAAATGTAATGGGAACACGCACAAATGAAATTGTTTGGAAATGTGTCAATCATAACAGCCAGTGAGTAAACCAGAAAGAAAGAAAAAAAAAGAAATAGAACATATGACTTTAGTAAGTGTGCGTCAGGAATGAGCCTTTTCAGCTTACCAAAAGATAAACACGTCAATCATAAATATGTGTTATGAATATTTCGTTGCATTTTTAAACTGTGAACTAAGTGTAACTTTTAATGAAAAACAATATGTACTTTTGATGAAAAACAATGGATAGATTCTGAAATGTGATTTTTTTTTTCCTTTTTCTCTAATTGTACGATTTTTTTTTCTTAGGAATTTTTTTTCTGACATGGACAATTTTAGTTCCATCGAGTGTTAGGATTGTCTGAGACTTTATAAGTGAGTCGTTTTATTTTATTTTAGAAACGACTATGTATTTTAATTGTAAATGTCTAGGTATTTTTTGTAAACGACTGTGATTTTTTCTTTAATTTTGAATTCTGTGGAATGGTAAAAGATGATGCACTATGCAGCCGACCTAGTTGATGACGTGGTCAAATGGGTTTCCACGAATCTGTGTTTTGTTATTTGGAATTTTGTTATTAGTAAGATGGGACTTTGTGATTGCTTATAGGATATTTTTGTATTTTTTAATTTATTATTTTTATGTAATTGATGTGTTGTCAAACGGTATTGGCAGAATTTTCTTGTTCTTTGACATGTATTTTTTTTCGCAGAATGGGGAGGTGGAATCTTTGCTTGTGGGGTCTATTGAAAGAATGATTAATAAAAGAAAGAACGTGTTGTTAATTAATTAATTAATAATCATAATAGTAATAATAAAATTGGGAAAAAGAGAAAGAAATAAGATTTAAACAGTGTAATAAAAAAAAAAAAAAGTTTCGGAAGAGCCAAAGGTTCAGTCAGTATTAATTTTAATTTTCGAAATGTAGAATAAATGTTCTATTCGACATGAGTGACGTTTTGACCACATAAGTAAGGTAGAAAAAAAAAAAAAAGGATAAGTATAGGGTTAAATAAACTATATGAAGAAATGAAAGAAAAAAGTGGGGCGTGAATGGAATTTAATTTCTGTGGCAAGCATGTTAGAATTTTGGAGAGGTGTTGAGTTACATGGGTAGTTATTAATTTCATTATTCTCGAGAAATGATTCGAATTTTATTTTTTTTATCGTGATTTCTATTGATTTCGAGTAGAATCAACATGGAGCAACTTTGAGTACTTCATGTGTGGAAATCCGATGTTTTCCGTGAAGCTATGTGTCTTCAAGGCAGGTTGCGCTTACCGACTTTGGAAAAAAAATAAAGTTTTTTCTGACATAGTAGTAAACGGAATGTATTCTGTCCAGCGTGAGCGGATCTAGTTGTAATCAACTTCAGGGAGCAAATAAAATGCCCTCTAACATGGCGTAAGGGGCAGAGGGGGTGCAATGGCTGACGTGGCCATTATGTGACGAATCGCTCAAGAGAAGATGAATGAAATATGTATACAAGTACTGAGGAAAATAGAAGGCTACCCACCATAAGGAATGTTAAGAGGTTTTGTTTCCCACAAAATACTAGTAATAAGAGTAGGCTTATGATGAATAGGATAAGGCTTGGGATGGAAAATTTTTTTTTGTGTGTGCTACCTATGGGAAGAAAAGCTGATCTGTAAAGCCAAGGACGATGATAGTCCGTTTTGAAGAGGCAGATGGACCTCGATTTTATTATTCGGTTGATTGCCGAGAATTTATCGATCACGCATAGTGTCGACGGGAGTAAAGGATGCTCCTGAAATTCTGATTTAAATTATGAAGAGACCATGGGGTCACAGGGAGTTGTTGACCTTCGAGGGCGCAAGGATTAGCGCCACATGGTATTATGTGTTGATATTATTTTACTTAGTTTATTGAATAAAGGTATGACAGTTTTCTTTGCCAGTGGGGTGAGCATATATATCCCATTCTTAGTAAATGTGGGAAGTAGAAAATGTGACTTGGTCGAACCGGATCAGAACTACACTGTGAAGGGTCGATCAATTCAGAACAATCTGCACTTGATTCGCACAATCTTAGAGGGGTTAGAAGATGACGCTGAAGCTGCGCTGATCAATTTAGATCAGTCCAAGGCATTCAACAGGGTGGACCATGGGTTCCTGAGGGCTGTTGTGGAAACCGCCGGCTTTGGTCCGGACTTCCGCAAGTTGATCTCCGCCCTGTATCGTGATCCCGCAGTAGTGGTGCAGGTAAATGGTAGGTTGTCGGAGCCCTTTGGGGTCTCCCGGTCGGTGCGGCAGGGTTGCCCGCTGTCGCCTCTGTTGTATGTCCTGGCGTTGGACCCCTTTCTTCGCAAATTAAGGGACGAGGCGGCGAGACCAGTCCTGCGTGACATAGCTCTGCCTGGCGGCAAATTTGCCAGGGTGTCCGCGTACGCTGATGACGTCACTGTGTTCGCTGTGCGGCGTAGCGATATTAAAGCGGTGATAGAGGCGATCGCTGAGTATGAAGTTGTTACAGGGGCCGTGATCAATCACAGCAAATCCGTTGGCCTGCGGTTGGGTGTCTGGACCGGGGTAAACTCGCTTCCAGATGCGTTCGGCTGGACTGATGGCCCAGTAAAGATTCTCGGTGTGTGGTTCGGGCCAGACCTCCAGTTGGACAAGAATTGGTCGGAAGTACAGACTAAGGTCGAGTCGTCGGTTGGGACTTGGATTCGGAGGAAATTGTCCTTAAAGGGTCGCACGGAGGCATGTGCTATGTACGTGTTTCCTTTGATCCTTTACCGTTTATCTGTTCTTCCCCTGCCTGTGGAACACTGTAAGGCTTTAGAGCGCCTCTTTTTCAAACTTCTATGGAAGGGAGGAAAGCCGTTTGTCCGCAGACAGGTCTGTACGCAGAAGCTTAGCGAGGGAGGCTTGGGGATGCCTGATTTGCAAAGTCACAAGCACGCAGAAAGATTGGCGTTCCTGAGTCGGACACTGATGGAGGAAACGCACTGGGTACCAGTCATGTAACAGGCTTTTCCACGGCTCATATCCGCCCCTGCCGCTGAAGGTCGCAGAAGACCGGCGGGGGAACGGTGTTTTCTGACCAAATGCCAAGCCGCCCTTAGGGCATTGCCGGGGTCCAGGGACCTTGCACGGCCTAGGTGGAGGCTATATGAGGAATTAGTGGTGGGGACTGCAAAAGACCCGCTGGTGGAGCGGCTACATCTGTCGAGGGGGGAAGTTCTCTCACTTTGGAATTGGGCGCCTGCCAGTAGCTACATCAATAATTCTGAATTTTCAATAACGTGGAGACTAGTCCGGGATGCGTTGCTACTCTTTGGCAGACTAGCCAGGGATTGTAGGGATAGTGAATATTATTATCCCCCGTGCCCACGCTGCAATGATGAAGAGGAGGATGAAACGAGAGAACACACGTTCTTTCTTTGCAGTGGGGTGCGGAGTCTCTGGGAGTATGTTGGAGGGGTAACGGCTCGCATAGACCCCGAGCGGTCGGTGCCACTTGATTTAGCGTACGTAGTCGACAATGTGGACCTGCCGTTTGACAGGGAGAAACGGTTGGTGTTTCAAGCGATCCTAGCAGTAGCTCGGTTAGTGACGTGGTATACACGTCTGGGCATTGTCTATGAGGGGCGATCTTTTTCCGATCAGGATCTGGTTGTTTATTTTAAGCATCAACTTAAAATAAAAATCAGATGTGATTGGAAGAGATTGTCCCGCATAGACTTTGATAGGAGATGGGTGCACAACACTAATTTGTGCATCCGACGAGGAGCTAGGTTCGAGTTCGTGTTTCCACCCTAGTGGTATTGTTCCTAAGGTGCTGAGGTTTGATTTTTCTCGGAACCCAGCCCCTTATGTTAAGTAATATAAGGTTTACCTTATAAGATGGGTAGGAGTAGGCTAGGTAGGTGTGTAACCACCAAGAGTGGATAGCTTATGCTTTATTAGGGCCTAGACTAGGGTAGTATGCATGTTGATCCTGTTCCCGTAGTCTTTTATTTTTCGTTAGATTGGCACTAGAAGAGCTTCCAAAGATGCCCAGTCCACTTGTTTTATTTTGTCCCCGGCCTATTTTTGCCCATTACGTACTTTATCTTGGAAGACGCCATCCATCCCTGTTTACCCCGACCCCAAGTTATTTTTCACACAAACCCTTAGGTCCTCCACTCCCCTCTAGGGAACGACCTGCTTGCTTTCACCTCTTCCCCCCGGGGGAGAGGAGCGGAAGACAGTGGGCGTTTCACACGACAAACCAGCTGTTAGGTAGGGAGGGTCCCCTTACTAACCAGCCCCCATAGGCATTTTGTTTATTTGTTTTCTTTTTCTTTCTTTTTGGGTGTTTTCTAGTTCGCCCCCCTCCTCATCATTTCACCCCCATTATATTTATAATAATAAAAAAAAAAAAAAAAAAATTACTTTATTTTGTATATAAATAAGTTTTATTTTGTTCTTGTATATATTTGTTTTTAAATTTTTTCAGCGTGAATGTCGCCCGCCATCCGTGTAAGCTGGGGAGCTATTATTTTAAGTAGGTCCTGGTAAGAATGTTAGGCGGTTATGCAAATAGTGCATGATACAAACTCTAGTGTAGGTTTTACTTAATAAAGTACTTGTTATCAAATGCAAGTCTAGCCTAGGACTAGCAAAGACCTATATTTTTCCCCACTTCCCCCTACTGGCCCTGGTGCCTAAGTTGTTGCGGACCCCAAATAAGGCCTTGGCAGTAGATAATGCCAAGGTCGGGGCCGTAACGACTAAATACAAGTTCGCCATTTGCTACGTCACGGACCGCATTTAATTCTTTGCCGCCATCTTGGTTAGTAATCTGAACTACGCCGCCATCTTTGTTCAACATAATATCTCAGAACTTAATAGGTTAACTACGCGACGGACCGCATTTGATTCTTGGTCGCCATCTTGGTTACTGATCTGAAATACGCTGCCATCTTTGTTCAACACAATGTCTCAAAACTTAACAGTCCATATCTGTAGAATTAAAAACAAAGTGTCATTTTAACATTTTATATCAACTTTAATCATTTTCATTAAATATATAATAATAGACAAGGTCAGTGGCGGCTCGTGCCTGAGATTATTGGGGGTGCTGCTGCTTCAAAACTTTTACGCATTGTTTTAATATCGTGTAAAAGAAATTCGAATATGTAAGGAAATATTTAATCAAATAATAAACAAACATTCAAATAAATATTCAAATATATAACACAGGCAAATAATCAATTACAAATGGATAATACGCAAAAACTTTTATTAAAAGTATTTTTTAAATTGTGTACACTTTACAGAATAATAAAAATAATATATACATTTATTCCTTTTAAACTTTTCAGATTGAATAAAAGTTTGCGGTTTTTTTTTGGGGGGGGTTGTATTTTTTGCAAACAAACGAAAAGCATTTTTAAGAATACATTTTATTTACAATTTTTTAATAACTTATTTATTTTTATAAAAACAAAAAAAGAAAAACTTTGAAATTTAGGAGTGTAATATTTGAAAATAGCGTTTTATTTAATAAGTTTTATTTCCAAAATTTATTTTTAAAATGTATTCATTACAAAACGTATTTGTGAATAAAATGCAAAATAAAAAACGTTTACATTTTTATATAGTGAGCAAACAAAAATATTTAAAGAAACAAAATTTTATTTACAAATCTTTTAACAACTTGCTTTTTAAAAGAACAAACAAACTTGGCTATTTACTGACCTTCCCATGCGGGTAAAAATCGACATAAAGTGGAGATTTATTATAAAAAAATAGGGTGTCATATATAAGCATTATAAAACATCAAATTTAATGTAGCTTTCTCCCCAAAGAAAACAAAAAATTAAAATTGTCTCAGTCCAGAAGGATTTCTAATTACTTTTTTAATGCGTATTATCTGCCCCATCTACTAACAAATTTAATGTAAAGTTTAAAAATGCATAATTATAAAAACTGTTTCTTTATTTACAAATACATTTTAATTTAAAAAAGCCTTGTGCAAAAAAAAACAACATTTTTCAAAGTGTAAAACTTCTAACATTGTCCTCGTTGGAGGCAAATAAATGCTAAAAAAAATTTTATATCTAAAACATACAAGTTAAAAAGATTTCTAACTAAAATGTATTTTCAACATAAAATGTTTCTTCGCTTGTTTGCTTGTTTGCTTCTATGTAAACAGTTTTTTCTTTGTTTTGTTTTTTTTTTGTTTTTTTTTGTAAAGTTTAGTTGTTGCAAAATAAATAGCATTTAAAAGTATTTAAAACAAACAAACAAAAAGGCAGGTAGATGGAAAAGTAATTTTATTTTATGGTAAGATTTATTTATTGTATATTTGATTTTTACCCTTAGTCGCGTGTTAGCTTCACTGCTAAATCCCCGAATACTTAAAAAAAAACAAAAAAAAAACAAAAAAAAAAACAACAAAAAACAGGTTATGCATATTATATATTTCCGTCTGCTACCGAATTAAATCGCAACGCTAAAAGTGTGCGCATTTAAAAAAGAAAGCACAATATTTTATGTACAAGAACACGTTATATGCACATTTTAATAACAATTTAAAAAAAAATGTAAATAATCTTCCTTTTTTTTTTTTCAATAACAAAATGTTATCATATTTATAAGTACAGGCGCACACTCTAAGCAAACACCGAATTTCACAAGCATCTGAGACGCGGAACTGCGGGAAGCGACAGTTCCCCAGCGGCCGTTATCGGCTGTCTATAAGTGCGCATGCGCAGAAGAGAATTTCATTAAGAAAGTGTAACTGTGAATTTCACAGCTCCAAGCAAGTTTTATTTTCATTTTTATATGAATTTGTAGATACCGACATAAAACTTAATGATTTTATAATGTACACATAGAAAAAATAAAATAATAATAATAATAAAAAGACAAACGTATTATTTTTAATTTCATCATTAATATTGTGTAGAAATAATTTGGGGGTGCTGCAGTCCCACAGCTCCATGCACGAGCCGCCACTGGACAAGGTGTTAGTAATAGAAACGCATGAGTCTTGACAAGAAAAAAGATTTGAGAGTTCATAAAAGAAAAATAATCTTTACATGTGTACGTTTTTATAGAAATTGTTTGTAAATCTGGCAGAGTCCATATTGTTATTGTTTGTAAGTAAACCTACGTGTGTGGTGAAAAGTATTTTTTTTACTCTTTTTCACCCCAAACAAGGCGTATTGTCATTTGGAAACAAATGACTACTATTTGGGATCATGTCTAACAGGGGACTGTGAGAAGTTGAACAGCAAGATGTTTGTTCACATCACATTTAAACTTCTGCAGGTTAGTACAGTCAAGGAAGCAGGAAACAGGGAGGGAATTCTAATCTCTGAAGGGGAAAAAAACTATTAGAAGGGTTGCAGGCATCCAGGGATATTGCTGCTTGTCGGGTTAGTTAGGCATATGTATGCCGAGAGGGGAGGTGCAGGTGCTATGAGTTCATAGGAGCACATTCCATTAAGTTACTTGTAAAACAGGCACAGAAATACAACCTTACGGCGATGGGACAGAGGTTGGATTTTGACTGATAGTATGGGACCTATTAGATTTGATACTCTTAGTTGGACCTTGTCTAAGAGTGAGAAACTAGTGGCAGATGGGGGACTACCACCAGCAGGTGCACATAAGAGTAGGTTTATGTGCTGACAGTTTGCCATCTTCGAGATGAAAGCCTTCTTATCGACATGCTGAAAGCCTGTAGAGATGTTTACTAAACGTTGAGAATAACATAGTCCCTGGCTTTGGTAGATCGCACATGTTGACAATCTTTAGAAATTGACTTCTAAACTAACTTATTCCTGGCCAGGTCTTTATTTTTCAAACCCATCCTTATCATTTCCATGTTTTTCTTGGCCTTCAACTGCCAACTGACCTTGCTTACCTAACTGTTATACATCTATTAATATAGACACTAAATTTATTCACTGTTCTTAAGGTAATATTAATGCAGCAACTATCATTTGAAAGCATCGATATCAAAGTGATGAAATTGAAGAGGAAAAAGATTTGAAAGTCCATAAAAGAAAATTTTTTTAAGTCTTGTTGAGTGGTCCCTAGCCTTTGTAGATACAGGAGAGAGAGAGAGAGAGAGAGAGAGAGAGAGAGAGAGAGAGAGAGAGAGAGACAGACAGACAGACAGACAGACAGACAGACAGACCAAGAGGTTGGGATCGTCCTGGGTGTTGAACCTCCTGAAGATGATTGTGTCTTGATCAGTTTAGGAAACATGCCAGAGGCTTCCACACAATGAGAACAATGATAGACTAATAGCAAGATCCAAGCATATGCTTTATTGGAGAAGAGGCGTTGAATACTCTCTCTCTCTCTCTCTCTCTCTCTCTCTCTCTCTCTCTCTCTCTCTCTCTCTCTTCTTTCAAGCAATGTCAGTGGCGTATATTGTCCATAGCTTAATAAAAAATAAACAGATACTAATTGGTCCATTGTGAATCTTCGTTTTGCTTCAGTTACTGTAACTTCACACCAATTAATCGTCAAGGTGACCTCTAGACGCATCCCTTACTTCTAACCATGTAATGTATCCTCAAAGTGACCAGAAAAAATATAGCATCTTTTTGCCCCCACCCCTCGCCAATACAACTTGCTAACAAAAAAACATTACGATTATAAGGTCTGTATTCTGTCTGTAGAATTAAAAACAAAGTGTCATTTTAACATTTTATATCAACTTTAATCATTTTTATTAAATATGTAATAATAGACAAGGTGTTAGTAATAGAAACGCAGGAGTCTTGACAAGGGAAAAGATTTGAGAGTTCATAAAAGAAAAATAATCTTTGCATGTGTACGTTTTTATAGAAATTGTTTGTAAATCTGGCAGAGTCCATATTGTTATTGTTTGTAAGTAAATCTGCGTGTGTGGTGAAAAGTATTTTTTCTTTTTTACTCTTTTTCATCCCAAACAAGGCGTATTGTCATTTGGAAACAAATGACTACTATTTGGGATCATGTCTAACAGGGGACTGTGAGAAGTTGAGCAGCAAGATGTTTGTTCACATTTAAACATTTGCGAGTTATTACAGTCAGGAAACAGGGAGGGAATTCCAATGTTTATAAGTCTGAGGGAAAAATCTATTAGAAGGGTTTCAGACATCTAGGGACTTCCAGAGTAAAGGGATAGGATATTGCTGCTAGTCAGGTTAATTAGGAGTATGTACACCGAAGAGGCATAAGTTCTATGAGTTCATCAGACCACATTCCATAAAATTACTTGTAAAACAGGCACAGGGATGATGCAATATTACAGTGATGGGACAGAGGTAAGAACTTGACTGATAGTGTGGGACCTATTGATACTTTTTTCGGCAGATGGGGGACTACCACCAGCAGATGCACCACAAGAGTAAGTTCATGTGCTGAGTTTGCCATCTTCAAGACAGAAGCCTTCTTGTCAATGCTGATAGCCTGTGAGATGTCTACTGAACATTGAGAATAACATGGTTCCTGGCTTTGGTAGATGGCACATGTTGGACAGCCTTTAAAAACTGACTTCCAAACTAACTTATTCCTGGCCAGGTTTTTATTTTTTTATATCCATCCTCATCACTTCCATGATTTCCTTGGCTTTCGCCATCTTGGGTGTGGAAACCTTCTTGTTGACACTGATAGTTTGTGGAAATGTCTACCGAACGTCAAGTGTACTAATATGTAGGTTGACCTAGTTAGAGCCATTTTGGACCATGACAGTGTTTTTAGGAATTGCCAAGAACTATGCTGACAATATAAATTATCTATAAATGTTATGTCATAGCAAAGGAAAGAAAATGAAACAAATTAAAAGGACGTTTATGCATATTAAAATGGAAATAAATGAAATACTGAAGAAGTAGAAGGGTCACCAGGTAGCATGTACTAACAGGTTTTGTAAATGAAAAATCAAGAAAAACATGATTCCAAGCATATTCTCAAAGTGGCGAGACAACAATATATTTCCCTCATATCCATCCAATCACTTATGTTTTCGTACTAACTTGTAAAACTGAAGTTAGAATTAGCTCAAACGAAACTCAGTTGAGAGCATACTTCATACATATGATTCAAAAGTAAAGATTAAAATAACTAAATTAAAAAAATAAAATGAAATAACTTAAAAGTTAAAAAAAAAGTCTATTATGATAATATTTTAATTAACTAACAGCTTTATAAACATCGCATTGTCTGCAAAGCTTAAGCCCTTGTCTCATCACTGCAATGTTGCATGTCAGAGCTTGTTTTACAAATGCGTTCACAGGATTTTTAAAACTTTTTTGTCACTCCAAACAAAGCACATTGCCACTCGGAATGTAAGGAGCTACTATTTGGGATCATGTCTAACAGAAGACTATGGAAATTTGAGCAGCAAGATGTCTATTCACGTCACATTTAAAATTTAGTTGGTTAGTACAGGTAAGGAAGGAGGAAACAGGGAGAGAATTCCAAAGTCTAGCAATACAAAGGGAAAAATATTAGAGTAGAAGGCTTTTCAGAATCTAGAGACCTCAACAGTGAAGGGGTGGGATTTTGCATCTTGTCGGGTTAGTTAGGAGTATATATGTTGAGTCGAGGGTGCATAAGTACTATGAGTTTATTAGAGCAAATTCCATTAAAGTACTTGTGTGAAAGGTCCTTTGTCACCTTTACCAAATGCAATGAATCTTTTTCACGCAAGAGTTAATCCTCGGTCACAGGACCAAATGTGAAAATTCCTTGTCACAAAACCAAATGTAAAAGGTCACTATGCAACAAGACGCATCTTATCTATCCTGATATGCAGCATCACATGTGAAAGGTCGGTCCAGTGTTACTTTGCTGGGGGTTATGTCAGTCTTCACTAGAGGTCGGGTGTTCTCTCATTCACTTCTTGACCCAATGGTTGATATGCCATCTGTTCTGTAGCGCCGTTCGCTGAAAATTGAACAGCTCAAAGATGTTGCCAGACAGTCGATAAGAGGCAAAATCAGCTTCACAAAAAAAACAACTTCGTTTTTTTTTTTTGCTACACTTATTATTAAAGTCCCAAAACAACAAATTTACAAATTCTTTTTACAATATTTTAATAAATTCCTTTCAGCAGTCTCTTACTCAAATCTCTATTTTTCCTTCAGTTGACAGGTTGCGATGGGTAACAGGCAGAGGGGGGGGGGGCGAACTTAGCTTGGTGATTCCAAACCCAGAAACTTCAATCGAACTGGCTTCAACTGGTTCTCACTCTGTTCTCCCAAAATTTGCTCGCGCAACAGATTTTACAGTAAGGGGTGGCGTGGGGGCCAAGAAATGTGGGTCTCCTTTTAGCCAATCATTTCGCTTCATCCCTCAACAGGGCCTTCTCTGGTTGGTTAGTTAGTCAACATATCCCTGCATATTAATTAGGGATCTTTTTCAAAAGAATTGTGATTTATATCTGTTCACACGATTTAGGGGTCAATTCCTTGACCCCCAGGCTTCATCCGGCCTTAGATGAAGACAAAACACAACTTCTTTTGACTTTGCACTTTCCTAAACCTGTGATTAGCAAGTTATGGTGTCATCATGAAATTTTATCTCTTTTTCGTATTTGATATATTAGAAACCCGTCAGATTATCCGTTACTGTCTGGGAGAGCTCACACAACAAAAGCTTCAATTCGGTGCCAATTTCACCCTTTAATGTCACTATTTTCGCCCTACCCCCAAGGGGTTAGGTCACTCTTGGCTAGCATTGGTTTCCCCAATATTTTTTTAGTTAGAAGATATCAGGTACTTATGGGAGGGGAGACCACACAAATGTCAACATCCCTAAGTAAAAGTGTTTCTGTGGAACGAATAGTATTCAAACTTGGCTGATGAATCTCTGTCCCATTGAAAAGTTCTTGATAAAGTGCTGAAAAGTATTTGTAATTTGATTAGTTTTTTTTTGCTTGTGTTTTTTTACATAGGCGTCACCACTTATCAAGGCCGATAGGCCACTCAAAGATAAGGGTTAAAGAGTGTAGAGTAGTCAAAAGGACAATATAGTAATCAATAGTAATGGAAGTTCGGTAAATTTGTTAACTTAAGTGGAACGACTCATCAGAAACTTGTTCACATTGGATTTGAAGACAACCATATTATAGACAGCTGGAAAGCAGGAAAACGGAAGACAATTCCACAGGCGTGCAGTTCTAAGAAAGAAGCTTTGATCATGGAATCTATGTTTAGGTTTAGGTACAGATAAAGAGTGGAGAAAATTATTGATAATGTTTTCAGCTAGTCTAGTGTTTCTTGTGAAAGTTTGGCGAGGGGGGACCATAGATTGAAGCTCAGTCGAACACTTTCCATGAAAATAACGATAAAGCAGAGACAAACTCGCAACATCTCTTCTGTGAGATAGAGGTTGCAGCGAAGAGAAAAGGACATCTCCCACCAGGCCACGAAGTCTATTTTGAACCCTATCAAGGCAGGACAAGTCTTTTCTAGCAGCTCCTGCCCATATGTGGCAACAGTATTCCATCCTTGGACGTATCTGGCTCTTATATAGATAGAGAATTGCATTCCCACTCTTTCTTCTTCACTGCAACCTCTCTCTCATAAACGTGATGTTTCTAGTCTCAGTCTTTTCTATAAATACTACGGCATGTGTTCTTCAGAATTGTCTGAGCTATTCTCCACTTAGTTGTCTTGTGGTTTTCATCAATTCACTGTTTTTTTAACTTCTCTCTCACAGACATGAGATTGCTAATTATGCAAAAATCATGCCTATTTTATGGAAAAAAAAAATCAAAATAAAATTATTAGTGGAAAAGGACTTTCTTTTCATGTTTGGAAACATTGTTTGAATTTGAATAAGTCTGTAATTTTGAAAGGCAGTATAGTGCAGGATTTTTAAAAAAAAATAAACATTTACCGTATATTTTGGCATATAAGACAACCCTTAAAGTTAAAAAATCATCTTTAAAAACCAACATTTCATGATAATTTATGAAAATTTGCTCCAATTTTGTACCTCGTCTTATCTGACGGTCGCCTTATACAGTATTTGTTTATAATCCAATTTTTCAGTGATATAATACCTTCTTCGGGGATTTCTTTTTTTTCTTCATCGATCTATGTAGCAACAGTCAAACAGATGAATAAAAATACAAACTTAAAAGCAAATACAAGTCAAAATGATGCTTACTAATGTAATGATTCCAACTTGCACCTAGTTGACCGAAAACCTCTTGATTCAATAAAGTAATATAGAAATATAAAGTTGTTGTTGTTATATGTTGGCATGAACCCACATGTTATGTGCAGAGACAAAAGAACAAGAAAAGAAATTCGACTCAGTATTTTTGTTGAAATGAAAGGTATTTATTCATGGTACTTGCCAAAATAAAACATGAAGGAAAGAAAACAGCATACTGAGGATGAAGTTTGGCTGCGAAATAAATTTAATAATAATGCATATTTTATTTTATTCAAATTAAACCAACATCTTTATAATGGAACTCACACCCTTGACGCATTTCTATTTTTAAAAGTCTCTAAGTTCAGCATGTAGTTAACAAAACTTTGCGGTGTCAAACACGTGCTTCCCTCAAAATTCTTTTATCGCCCACATGCCACACATTCATCTCATCTTGGCATGCCTTACCAGTCCTCTCACCACGTGGTGCCTTTTTCTCACCGCTTTGCTTTCCCTTTGCTTCCTCCAGGGTGACGTCACTTTGTGCACCAGCTTGGTCATATGCACATGTGTCATGCAACTGCTGCTGCATCAGTGGCTTTGTTACAGAAATTCCGCGGAATAAAAAAATATGTTTTAATCAACGAATATGTTTTGATTAAACTGATATTTAGTTCTTTGATATTAGTTTTTTGGACAGAAAATTGATAAAAAACAACAAATATGAGTTTATTAACATTTCTATGAAAACAGTGTCCGTTGTATTTTAAATACAGAACTGAGCCAAATGAGATTAAATAATAATTACTAATAAATACACAGAAAGTAATGATAGTTTCCACAGACCCTGTACTAATATTGATATTTTGGGCTATTTGGTGAATAGTAATGTGCCAATCTTCCAAAATAGCTACTGTGGTATGCGTCCTTTCAAATACAAAAAAAGTTACGGACAATAATTATTACATATACTTTTTTAATAAGCAAGGTCTCCTCGTCAGCAAATTTTGAAGGGTTTTTATTAAATTTAAAAGACATAATAATCACAATAAGCAAGAGTCAATATATTTTGGTTCCACATCTGGCCTAATAAAACATAGAATTTCAACGCACAAACATTCTTTTAAAACTAACTCTCTGTCAAACCAAACTACTCTATCCAACTATATTTGGCAACTAAAAAATAGCAATATTTCTTTCAACTTAAAATGGCGAGTAATTGAGTCTTGCAAACCATATAAATCAGGAGATAAATTCTGTGCACTATGTACAAAAGAGACCCTAAAAATTAAAAAATACGAAGATATAAAAAATGCAACCACACTATCAAATTCAAGACAGGAACTAATATTCACATGCAGTCATAAACGTTGGTTTAAATTTAATAAATATAAACCACCTTAAATCATTAAAAATTACTTATTAGTAAAAATAGATTACAATTTTTTATTTTATTTTTTATTTTTTATTTATTTTTTTTTAATTTTTTATTTTTTAATAAATTAAGTTAGACTAATTATCCCCCTTGCGCCCTTAATAAAAGAAAATATGACTAATTATCCCTCCTTACATTATGTAATTACACAAACAACATTCGAAATATAAACCGTGGCGTCTTTAAATCAAAAGTACGCTAACGGAAATAATTTATTGCACGGGCGTCCCCCCTTTTTTAAAATTCATCATTCAATAAGGTGAAAAGCTATAGCAAACATATATATGAGTATTTTAACCATAGTTCCTGATTTCAAAAGGCGAAAAATTAAAAGGTAAATTTTTGTACCTATATTTTTATGTATATACCTGTATATCTATGTATATGTATATATGTGTCTATTTTTTTCATATATATGCATGTATATATTTGTAATGTTGTACTTAAAGCAAACTTTTAAATTCAAATCTATATTTTACTCTATTTCTTTTCTATCTCTAGCCCATATTGATTTTCTTATCAATTTTAAATCCAGACCTTTTATTTCAATTTTTTTCAAATACATCTGCCTTACTTTTAATGCTAGGTTTATTTATGGTGTCTTTTAAATTTAATAAAAACCCTTCAAAATTTGCTGACGAGGAGACCTTGCTTATTAAAAAAGTATATGTAATAATTATTGTCCGTAACTTGATGTCTACCACAATAAAAAGCACTGTTTTCCGAAACGATCGTACAGATAATCGATTTTGTTGTTGTTCCTTCTTATGAAACAGATTTTTAATTTAATTATAATTTGATTTTTAAATTTTAAATTATCAATCAAATTACTTAATATTGAATTAGCTCTAGGATATTTACCTATCGAGCTTATTATATATCTAAATTACAACGAGCACTTTCTCTTTCCTGTATTTTAATTAAACTAGTAATTTCACTGTTACATCGAAATACACTCAGCTCTTTAGACTATTGTTCTAACCTCCTTTAAATTATATATATATATATATATATATATATATATATATATATATATATATTGGATGGTTATGTACCCAGGCACTTCAAAATTTACATTGTTTATTTTTGATTTTTTAATTTTCATATATAGTGCTTCCAGTATTTTTAATCTTTTCATGTTTGAATCCATACGGATTATTGTTGTGTTTTCAACTAAGACCTTTCTAAACTGGGAATGTCGACAGCCGTGTTGTTTTAGGTGTTACCAAAAAGAGTTTGTATTGGAAATGTGTAGGGACAATATATTAGTCGTGTGTCCAATGTAGTTATTGGTGTTGGAGATGCATTCTCCTAAGGGGTATTTGAATTGATAGACTACATTGATTTCATCAACTGATTTTGTTGTTCAGGAAGTGTTGTTTTTAATTATAAACTTAACAGTTTTTAATTTCTTGTAGTAGATGGCAAATCGGATTTTATTATTATGACTGGGGATATATATCGACAATATTTTTATTCTTGTTGACAATGATAACAAAATAGAGAAAAAAGGATCATTTTCAAACAAACTCCATACTATCTTTTACTTATGAATTAATATCAAACTATAGTATTTCATTTCTTGACATTCTCATGGACTCCAGCAAAGATGAATTCATTACTTCTGCATATAAAAAGACTATTGCAACCAATTCCTGTATCTTCAACTTCGAAAGTGAATGTCCCTACCATACAAGACCGCAATTATAAAAAAAAAAGACCTTATTAATCGAACCAAATGGATCTCCTCAAATAAAAAGATATTCTACAGCGAATTAAAGAATATCAAACAGGTCTTGTTTAATAACCAATTCCCAAATGTTTAGTAGATAAACAAATTAAACTAACAACTAAAAACCTAGACTAAACTAATAAGAACCAAGTTAACAATCGCAACCAGCTATACCACAACTTTAAATCAGATGAAAAGGTACTAAGAAATATATATATATATATATATATATATATATGATTGAGATTGTCAGATTGACTTCCTCATCTTGTTGTCTTATTGTCACAACGTTTCGGCCGTTTTGCCCTCCGGCATTCATCAGGTGTTTTGTATCGAACTGGGGAACCGTTTGTTAGGAGTCTCGAACCCAACCCTTTATTATTATTATTATTACGGGGGTACCATGTTCGGACTCCAGCTAAGCTCTGGGACATAGTTGCTGATTCTCTGTTTTGAATGTTACTTTTTCACTGCCTTCGTTCAGGATTGAACTCAGCACCTTTGGGTAACTGTAAACTTTGATACAACGTCTAGGACCACTCGGCCATATGTCACTAGTTGCTTTTTGTTAATGTTAAACCAATGTTGTTATTCAAGGTTTTCTCTCTCTATCAGAGGTGTCCAAATTGCATTCAGCTCTATGCTTGGTTTGCTCAGTAGGTTGTTATGTCCGAGCATGTGAGCTGTTTCTTTAAGTTTTCTCACTTTCCAGTGGGTCTCTCTGTTTATTATTTTTACTTCATCCCATAGGGGGCGATGGTCCCCCCTCTCCATCCAAAACGGCCGAAACGTTGTGACAATAACAACCAAGATGAGGAAGTCAGTCCGACAATCTCAATCAATGAAAACACCTCATCTCAAAAATACAGACAATTACTATATATATATATATATATATATATATATATATATATATATATATATATATATATATATATATATATATATATCCCCAAGCAATAATAATAAGACTCGATTTGCCATCTACTACAAGAAATTAATAACTGTTAAGCTTATAATTAAAAACAACACTTCCTGGACAACAAAATCAGTCGATGAAACCAATGTAGTCTATCAGTTTAAATGCCCCCCCTTGGGAGAATGCATCTCCAACACCAATAGCTACATTGGACACACGACTAATACATTGTCCGGACGATTGACCCTGCGCCTTTCCGATACAAGCTCGCTTTCCCAACACCTAAAACAACACGGCTGTCCACATTCCCAGTTTAGAAAGGTTTTAGTTGAAAATACAAAAATCATCCATATGGATTCAAACGTTAAAAGATTAAAAATACTAGGAAGAATTATATATAAGAACTAAAAAAACAAAAATAAACAATGTAAAAATAATAGTAACATTTTGAAGTGCCTGTGTATGTAACCATCCAACATATATATATATATATATATATATATATATATATATATATATATATATATATATATTAAAAATAATATATATACCGCTCCCCATGTGGGGTACCAAGTTGGTTAAAGGGAAAATTATTCCCAACTCACATTTAAATAAAAATGCACTTTCGTAAATAAGTGAATTTATTCAAGATGTATCGCAAAAACAAAAGCAAATAACACACACACACACACACACACACACACACACACACACACACACACACACACACACACACACACACACACACACACATATATATATGAACAAATGATTAATAAAACATGTTAAAAAACATCTTGAAAAAGAGTTAAAAACATATTTAATTTTAAAAAGGAAGCACAAGATAAGTGGATAGTCCTTAATCCGCGGAGTTTCGAAGAAATACTCTCCTTCTCATCAGAGGGCAGGAATTAGCAAAATGCGGGTAACGGATTTTGCATGTAAAATATTTATTCATATATATATATTACAAGAAAAGGGTCCCATTTTCTTGTAATTAAGAAAAACTTTAGATAAGTGGAAAATGAAATTAGGATAGACCGAGATTCAAACTTTGTAAGCAAGGTTCAGAAATAGATTCAGAAATGGAATGTAGAATTTTGCATTGTTTAATTTAATATAAAATAGTTTAGATATGTTTGTTTGCAAAAAAAAGAATTTAATTGTTCAATTCTTTTCATGAAAATTGAATTAAAATAAGCCAGCTAGAAAATAATGAACAATGCAATTTAAATATGTTGAAAAATATGTTAGTGAGAATTCTTTGTCTGCAGGAGTGTGTTGGAAACATGTGCCGAGCCACGTATGTTCAAACCATGTGAGACGATCACGTGTGGAGCCATACATATGATGTCATAGCAGAAAGGGAATTTCTCTATATCGGAGCTAGTTTTAGAGATCGGAGTTCGAGACGAGAGATGGAGACAGATCTGACATGGTCAGAGGAGGATCCCTTTGGAAGTGAAGGGAGAACGTTTAACATGTAGAAATGATTAATTTATTTTTATTTTTATTTCGGACGATTATTCTCATCTTTATTATTTTACCAACCAACCAATGTAGAAACGACTTTGAATTCCTAGATGTCATCATCATTTCGACCGGTCGAATGGAATAAAAGAACATCTCATATTTTTGTAACTGCCGTCTTTGTGTCATCATTCCACAAATTAAAGGTAATGTGAGTAATCATCTTATATGAACTTTGTTCTCACTCATCGTTATTAATGGACTTTGTGTAACCCTTTCAAGTAATGTGTCCCCCTCTCTATCATAAATAATGACTGTCCCCTCTTGTGTTAAAAGAACTGATCACCCCCTCTCTCCTCTCTAATATATGTGTGAAGAAGAAACACTCCAGAACTGTATAAATGTATCTTCCCCTCATCAATATGAATGTCTCCATCCGTATCTCTTTAATAAAAAGACCCCAGCTATACAACATATATATATAAACTAGTTATGACCAAATATATATATATATATATATATATATATATATATATATATATATATATATTAATATTGGGACGATTAATCGAAATTAGGAATTGGAAAAATCGAAACTTTTTGGGGTATCGGAATTAGTATCAGAATCGGAAAAATTTGTATTTATTTTCCGATGCCAAAACGATTCCTTTAATTATCTCTTTTTTATTTGATTTTGTTTAATGCACAATCTTACACTGCTGGTAGTAATAATGAAATAAAAAATACGTATTTTAAACGACCAGTCAAACTAAAATCTACAGATCACCCTACCATGCAAGTGTATTTTCACGGTTGAGAAAATATCTGCACACTTAACATGTGTTTTTGCGTAAATCAAAAAACTTTATATTATATTTAATATAAAGAGATTTATGAAGAATCGGAATCGGTAATTTTATCAGAATCGGAAATTTAGTAAAGAATTGGTAATTTTATTGGAATTGGGAAAAATATTGGAATCATCCCATTACTAATATATATATATATATATATATGTGTACAGGGTGACCTCCAAAAAACAGGCCCCAACACTAATTAGCCTCTGTTTCTTAGTGTTTTGTCCGAATGAAATGAAGCTTTGGTCATAACTAGTTTATTATATTCAAAACATCACATCAAAACACTAGGGTCTTTCACCTTTTTTTCTCCGTTCTACAACATATGTTGACCTCCATTTAGCTCCGTGCATTTCTTGAGGCACAGCACGAAGTTGTCCATGTTCTTACAGACCGAATTGGTAATGGCTCTCATCTCCTCCCTGATAGCTTCCTTGAGTTCTGTGATAGTTCTGGGTTTCCCTGTGTAAACTCTGTCCTTAAGATAGCCCCCAAAGAAAAAAATCTGGGTGGCTTAGGTCCGGGCTATGGGGTGCCCACTTAAAATCAGTCTTGAGACTGATCACTCGGCTTCCGGGACTCGGGACAGGTTTGAGGTGTGAGAATTTGCTCCGTCCTGCTGGAACTAAAACTTGCACATGAGCGACAGGTAGATGGTCTAGAGCTCACTCTTGAAGGTTTTGAGGACCTCCACATACCGCTCCTTGATGACTGTCACTGCTGCGCCAGATTCTTCGATGAAGATTGGTCCGATGATGCCTCTGGCTGAGATTGCAGCCCACACGGTGCACTTAGGAGAGTGCAGGGGCTTGGTGGTTACTTCATTGGGTCTGGAGGACCCCCAGAAGACATTTGTTTTGGAATTCGCCTTTCCATCAAGATGGAAGTGGGCTTCATCTGAGGTCCAAAGGAGGTTAAGGAAACTTGGTGCCTCTTCGATCTTCTCCAGCATCTTGACTGCCATAGCCCTCCTCTGCTTCTTGTCTGAGGCTTTAAGGGTCTGCAGCGTCTATATTCTATATGGGTAAGCCTTAATATCGTTCACCAGCACTCTCCTGCAAGTCTCACGGGACATACCGAGGGACTGTCTTCGCTTATGCACAGAGTGTTTCGGACTCTGCTGGAGAGACTCTCACTTTTTTGACCAGCTCGGCTGTTTGCTTCTTGGGACATCCCGAGTGGCTTGGACGGTTCTCTCTGACAGCATTGAGATTCTCCACGATCCCATACTTCTCGAAGTAGTCCACCCAGTTCTGAATTCTGCTTTTGGATGGAGCCTTTTCACATTCAAACTGACACATGAAACTGTCCTGGGTTTTCTTAAACGAGCCTGTCTTGTAGTAAAATTTAACAGTGTATTCTTTGTCCCAGTTCCCACTGGGGTCTTGGTGTACTCACGGTCGTTGATTCTGCCATGTTCTTTAAAATAAGGGCAATCGGTGAATAAATAAAGGAAATATCACATAAAGTGTACACGGGGCCCATTTTTTTGGGTCACCCTGTATACGTGTATGTAACATATAGTTTATATATATATATATATGTCTGTCGGATGTCTATTTAAATACGCATTCCGACAGTTTAATTTCGGCAACCGATTCCGTAGTCAGGGGGTAGGACTGCCGACTGTCATCACGACGGTTCTAGGTTCGATCCTCGGCTTGGGAGAGGTGTTAGTCTAGCGGCACTGATGAGTTGTGAAACAACGAAACAGGTCTGTATGTCAATGACTAAAATATATTTTATATATATATATATATATATATATATATATATATATATATATATATATATATATATATGTTGTAATGTAAAGTTATAAATTATTATTAAAAAACTGTAAATTCTATACCATTTTGTAAATCACACCTTTAAACCATTGTACATTTATTTTAGCCACGTTCTTAACACGTTAAAAGAACGTATATTTTTTTTACACATGGAACATTTCATTAGTGCAAGAAATTTAAATATAATTTTAATTGAAACATATAAAAGCATCCAGATTTTAAATGAACAGTAATCAAAAACTGCCTGAAGACGACTGATGAAACTCAGTCGAAAGTACTTTCAAAAGCCAACCAGAAGAAAAAACAGATAGACGAAGACGATTACGGAATTTTTTTGCACAGATTCGACCGAGAAATAAGAATGATAATTAAAAAAATAAAAAAATTGCAAGAAAAGATTATCAAGCAAAAACACTCTGTGCTATTCAACAAGACTTGTCTGAATATATATATATATTTTTTTTTGTGCCACTGTACTTTCTAAGATGTAAATAGACTGAAACACCAGTGTCTATCAAAAAGTGCTTAATGACAAGCAGAGCTTAATTATAGTATATTTATATATTTATACAAACATTATCGGCTACATATGCACATACATGTTTCTGTTGCAATTCCTTAGAAAAACAGCAGCATCAGGTCAGATCTCTACAATGAAACCAGATTTTAAATAATCATTCTTTTTAGATAATGGCAGACGTCCCCCCTCTCCCCTTGAAGTACTTACAATCGACCATGGTTCACAGAGATTGACTTTTCCAAAGAATCCAATAAACAGTGTCAAGCTATTTGTGTTGTCTTGTGGTTAATTTTTTGGCACAATTGACAAGATATTCTGTGAATTAAATGGTATATCTTGGAATCTATAGCAGTAATTAGAAACTATGTTGACTAGTATGAATTTCGGCAATGATTACAGTAGTACATGTCAGGATAACCTGGCAGCAAACAGAAATAAACCCAGTTGCAAATAGCATGACTGGGCTGGTGGTGGGGGAAATTCAAAGGTTACCTCTCGAGACAAAAATGCATTATAAATGCAGGTGTCAAAATATAGGAAGTGATGTTGTCACACCTTTGAGGAGAGAAACAAAAAGATTTTTAAAAGTCAGTCCAGAGCAAGAAGTGGGACAGACAAGTTATACCCGACAATGTAGATAATCTAAGTGAATGTTGCCTTGAGACTTTGCCTATGCATCCATCATCATTAAAACAAATTAAGAAAATTAAGGAAGAAATGATTTATGTGGTCTTTCCTTAAAACCTGGAAAACCTCAGCAAGTCACCATTGTGTTTACATGCATGAGTGGATTTGTATGAAATTAAACAGAAAAATCAACAACCACGATGGGATCATGGCCCATGCATGGAAAAAATTATCAGAGAATTAAAACCAGCAACCACACATATATGCAAACTGTTTTATGTAACATTTTCATGTTGCAGTTTTACGTGAAAGTTTATTAATTTTGCCACTAAAAGGTAAGGGGCTACCATAAAAAAGCTATTAGAGTCGAAAATTTACAGATTTCTACAGTGAAGGGATTTTGTTGAAAGTTGTGTGGATCAAAGATATTTTCATTGAGATGATAAAAAAGTTCATTGGAGCACATTTCATTAAAATACTTGTAAAACAAACATAGGGATGCAACACTGAAGCGATGTGGCAGACAGTGCGGGACTTATTAGTTTAGGAACTGTTTTTTTGCAGCTCGTCTAACAGAGAGAGAGAGAGAGAGAGAGAGAGAGAGAGAGAGAGAGAGAGAGACCAGTGGTTCATTCACTCTCTTAATAAAGTCTTGCATGGGAAGATTCGTCTTGAATAAAACAGAAGATTAACAACCGCGCTAGGATCACAGCCCACACATGGAAAAGTGATGATCAGAGAATGAAGACCAGCAATCGCGCACATATGTAAAACGATTTTGTTTTGTTGATTTGTATTTTTAGCATGGGTAAAAGTGCGAATGTACAAAAGTTTGCATTTACATAAAAGACCTGGTGCAAACTTTGTTTAATGTCTAAAAGATTACATGAAGATGGTGGACAGGTAAGCCAACAAACTATGGACAGATCAGAATCGCACCCAGTTTAAGCATGGAATGAACAACCCCATATGCAACAAATAAATTTCTGGTGTTATCAAAAGGTTTGTTTCCACTTGAAACATATTCAGCGTTATCACACACGAAAAAAAGAGACGGTTACAACGTCGGATAGAAGAATATAAGATAAAACAAGGAGGAGAATATGGAATTGAAAATACATTAAAGAAAGGAAAGAAATCGGATCTAAATTGAAAAAAAAAAGAAAGCAAAAGAAAGGATGGCCAGAAAATGAATACAAAATGTAAGTAAATGAAATCGTACAGTAAATTCCTCGGATATCTTAACATTAAGTGAAAAACACCTACACTGCTCAGTCCCCTGTACGTACTTTAACATGACAGGATACCTCCCTAAAGATTCGGATAGATATATGCACAAGCTTGGAGTCTATATTTGAAGCATCCTCTCCTTAACTAGAGAGCAACGTCTGGAAACGGATGACCAGGCCTTTATGTGTTTTCGACTAGCCTTTCATCACTGTGTTAGTTATATTTTAACTACCATTCTCCTTCAAGTCAGGATTGTACCCTAATTAATCATATCTCTGATAGTAGAGATGTAACACTCTTCTTTGATGACAATGCTTAAATACATGGGTTTGATGATTTTAATGCGCACCATAAAAATTGGTTTGATTTCTCAGGTTGCACAGCTGGACACTCTACTTATGGCTTCTCTATAGCACATTCCCTCACACAGACAGTCATGTTCCCAACCTGCCTCCCAGATCATGATCAATTCCTTACCACAGCACCTGAGGAATGTGTAACCAATGCCACAGTCAACTCGGAAACGCACACAACCTACTGGTATCGCTAGACATCGCATTCAAATCCCAACCCAAGGTGAGAAGCCATTGCTCAAAACGACAAGGTACTACAAAAAAGCTGACTGAGAAGCTATCAGAGAACATATCAGAGATGCCCCACGGACCAATATCTTTTCTCTCCCTGCTGAATAGTGTACCAATGAGACAACTGAATGGTGCAAAGCAGGCATTGAAGTACATGTTTCCACACGGAAGTATTATAGCAAGCCTCACTCATCTCCATGGTTCACTACAATTGCACAAAGACAACATGCACTCTACCGGCTCATACGTCATAACTCAAATATAAATAGGCAAAAATTTATAGATGCTAGAAATCATTGGAAGAGAGAAATAGCCATAGCCAAAAGAAGGCATGCTGAAATAACCAGAGAATACATAGAACTGCAGAAGATATGAATCCGTGATTTCTGGAAAATTTATAATAGTGTGATGAATAAGTAATTCCCCCACCTTCTGGGAACTGAGAAGACAGAACTGCTTGCATGGCGATTCACCTCCAACTCCACCTTAGAGCCAACAAACAATTCCCTCCCAAATTTCCCAATGTGGACGGATGTCACAATTGATGATCTGAAAATCACCCCTTCTCATGTCCACGATATCATAAAAAATTTAGACACCTCCAAGGCATGTGGCCTTGATCTCATCTCTGCTATACTAATTAAGAAATGCTCAGCTGAGCTAGCCCCCACATTTTCAAACTCTACAACAAATGCTTTGCTGGATCTTGCTTCCCTAATAGCTGGAAGATAGTCTCTGTTGTACCAGTGTATAACAATTCTAGTGAAAGGACAGACTCTCTCAATTATCACCCTATCAGTCTCCTCCCCCTATTTGATAAAATCTTGGAGACACTAATCAATCAAGCACTAGTCCACCACCTTGCAAAAGCTAATCTTCTTTCTGATAAACAGTATGGATTTAGACAATGTCGTTCAACTACAGATATTTTAATAGTCATCTCTGAATGCATATACAATGCACTAGATAAGGTAGGCAAAGCCAGGGCTGTAGCCCTCGATATATCCCAGGCCTTTGACAAAGTCTGGCATGAAGAATGGGGCCGTAAATGGATGGTGACATTTAATGCTAGTAAGACTAAGCTGCTCTCCTTTAACAATTACAAGAAACCTCTCTAACCACCGATATCCATGACAAATAACACTCTACCTGAGAATTCTTTCTTCAAGCTCCTCTGCTTAACATTCACAGGAAATATGAACTGGAATAAATGCATTAAGGACATTGCGAAGACAAGAAAGGTGGGATCCCTCTATTGTGCTAGAAAACTACTCACACTTGTAAGTATCCTGTACTTCTACAAAACCACCATTCGCCAATGCATCAGGTATCGTTGCCACATCTGGGTTGGTGCATCTACCATTAGTCTCTCCCTCTTGGATAGGGTCCAAAAAAGTGCCTTCAATCTAATAAGTCCCAGTTTGTCAAATAACCCTAACCCTAACCCTTGTCCCATGGCAGCAATGTTGCATCCCTATGTTTGTTTTAAAATATTTTAATGGAATATGTTCTGATGAACTCATTGCACTTGTGCCCCTCGATGTACATATCCCCAACAAACCCACTTAGAAACAAAATCACACCCCTTCAATGTTTAGATCGCTAAATGCCAGAAAGCTTTCTACTCTTTTAGCTTATTCCCTAGGACAGCTAGACTTTGAAATTCCCTTCCTGCTACCTGCTTCCCTAACTGTACTGATATGCAGAAGTTCAAATGTAATGTAAACCAACACCTTAATCTTTCTTAGGCATGGTCCCAATTAGTAGCCAGGTGGCAATATACCCTGTTTGGGGTGAAGGTGAGTCAAAAAAAAAAAAGAAAGAAAAAAAAAATGCAGAAATAGAGAAGAGAAAAGAAAAAAAAAAAAAGAAACAAAAAGAAATTCAGCTCTTACATATATATATTTCCCCAAAACCTCTGGCCTTGATGGCGGGGAAACTAAAACTTGCTACTATCATTACAAATGATCTGAAATAACATCAAGGGGAGACTTGATTCCAAATATTTCTCATATGCTATATTTACTCTCTTTTTGAAATAGGGTACGATGATGAATATCTCCAGTATCAAACACTGTGAAATTTTTTTTATGTATGAAAACCAAAGAGGGGAGATATAACACATGAAAATATTTGGAATCAAGTCTCTTCTCGGTTTTATTTCAGATCAGTTGAAACCATAGCAGCAAGTTTTAGTCTACCCTCCATCAAGGCCAGAGGTTTTGGGGAAATATAAGATATTTTGTAATTCATATGTAAAACTAGGAAAACAAATAACTATGAGCAAAACATTTTACAGCTGTAAAAAGTGCCAAAAATAGGTTCTGAATGATGGATGATCCCTTTAATGTGCGACCTTAAGGACAAATATCACATAACGCACTAGACAATTCAGGCCATTACCTTACCCAAAAGCCTTCATTTGTTAAATTTTGATCAATAGTCGCTGAAATTTTGAACTTATAAAATTGCTGAAAAAGGTGTTTTATAAACCAATCGGCAAATGCAGACTCTGCGGACAAAGAGACAAGACGATAAACCATATAAGTGAATGCAGCAAACTGGCCCAAAAGGAATACAAGAACAAACACGACCAAGTGGAAAGGGTAGTACACTGGGAGTTATGTAAACAACTACATCTCGAATGCACAGACAAGTGGTACAAACATTACTTGAAAACGCGAATCACAAAGTCCTATGGGACATGGACATACAAACTGATAAACCCATCCAAGAAAGAAGATCGGATGTCGTAATAATTTACAAGAAAGAAAAATCCTGTCAAATCGTAGACTTTGCTGTTCCAGCTGACCACAGGATGAATATCAAAAATGAGAAATGGAGCAAATACACAGAGCTAGCCAGAGAGCTGAAAGAGATATGGAAGATGAAGAAAATCAAAATAATACCTATAGTAGTAGGAACACTGGGAACAATCCCGAAAAACTTTGAAAAAGAGTGTGAGAAATTGGAATCAAAGGAATTACTGGAAAAATACAACGAACAACAATAATGAAAACAGCTGAAATATTAAAAGAACCTCTTGAATGTGGAAACTAACACACAGGAGCAACAAGTGCGAGCCAGACATACTGCTGCAAAGACAAAACATGAAACACTACATGGAACCAAGAACACGGAAGTCGGTTATCTATAAGTTCTCTAATCCTCCCCATCCTTCCATTGCCACATCACTGCCCCCCCCCCCAAAGAGTGAGACCAAATAAACAAGTAGAGTCAAGGAGGAAGGAAAGGAAGAACTAATCAGACCTCTGTCGGATAAGTGTGAAGAGAACTAGGACCTAGGGGAGGCTTATTGCCACTTAAATTCCAGTGAAGACCAAATGCAGCTGCCAACGAGAAATCAATGATAAGCAGCTTTTGCGATAATGCAAATTTATTTGCAAATGTTATCGAGAGGTGGAGAGTACTGGAAACCTGGGGAGACTTATTGTCACTCAGTTTCTAGGGAACACCACAGGCTGTTTTCAAGGAGAGATCTTTGATGACCTATGTGAAAGCTCCTTGTGAGCCAATAATAAATGTATGCGACTTACTCAATTCATGGATATATTTTTTTTTTTTGAATAGCATACAATACTCTAGACTTAATTATTTTAACAAAATCTGTAATCAAACATTTTAATCAAATGATGCGTATGATTTAAGCCATATTGGAAAAAAGATATTTTTAATAAAATGAAATAAATGATTGCTCTCATATTTTGACCTGGCCATAAAAACATTTTTAAATTGATAAGCAATTTGGATTAATAAGTTTCAATATTGAATTTTGTTGAAACTTTTCGTTGTTATTTTAAGATAATTTGAAAAAAAAAAAAAAAAAAAAAAATCCAAATTCTTAATACAATCTCAGCTTGTAAAGGTTAATTTGGATATAGTAAAGTTAGAATGATCTCCCTTGGAAAGAAATCCTCCGCTTTTTCAAACCTAGAAAGATTTTACGATTTCGGATTATATACATAAAAAAACAATAACATTTCAATAAACTATATAATCAAAATATCACTAATCAATGAACAATTGCAAAGTATTACCAAGCAAATTTGTAGATTAATAGAATTTTAAGCTTAAAAGCTTATTTTTCTCTAAAAATTATTTTCTTTGCTTGGGAGTAAAAACTCTTGTCTCAGAGATAGATTTTTGTTTTAGTATTTTTATTAAAAATATGAAAACTAATACTTAAGTCAATATATATATATATATATATATATATATATATATATATATATATATATATATATATATATATATATATAATGGTTCAATTAATTTAATTTTTTTCATTTTAGTAAAAATATTCTGTAACGAATATAAAATATCTTATTTTAAAATTTATTTAAATCTTATTATAATCTATCTATTGAATATATTATATCCTCAAATTATAAATTACATATTGTAACATTTACCTGTTTTATTACAAATGGACAATTTGAACATGTCAAATGCGATTTTTATTTGTTATTTTGAGCATGTTTGTTTTGTAACAACAAACCGAAAAAGTGGTCAAGGAAAAAAAGCATATAACAAATAAATGTTACCAGAGACAAGATAAGTTACTCTTCTGCCTAGCTGGATAAGTTTTTGGTGTTTTAACTTATTT
The DNA here is from genome assembly GCF_053919585.1 of Euprymna scolopes. Classification (NCBI taxonomy): domain Eukaryota; kingdom Metazoa; phylum Mollusca; class Cephalopoda; order Sepiida; family Sepiolidae; genus Euprymna; species Euprymna scolopes. Next base: position 152,725,056 of record NC_136490.1, read on the forward strand.
TAAAGCGTTTGTTACGTTTGAAACGCAAGTAGTGTCGAGCGCTTCCAGTTAAAACAGCAACAAAGATGGCGGACATGAAACTGTCAGCTTTGTGAGTATCGAGAATCGCTCAAAAATTGAAAATAAAATAAAATACGTTATTTCTTTACTTTAAGACGTTGGGGATTTGGTCTATTTTCCAGCTCCCCCCCTCCAATGCCGAACTGTCAAAGAGTGATCTCCCCTTGAAAGGTGCTCTCCGACGCCATTTCTGTTGTGGTCGTTTCCACTATGGTTATTCTACCCATACAACATACATGCTTATATTCTTTGTAAGTTTTTTTGTTTATTTATTTATTTTTTTTTTTTACTCATTTTTTTAATTTAATATTTATGTCTCTGGAGTATTTGAAATTTGTTTCCAGCTGGGTTTTATTCTTTTTCTGTCCGGCTTTTTATGTTGTGATATTGTGGTTAGGGTTTTTATTTGTTGCAGTCAACAGTTCCTAATTGCACCACTACTATACGAATTCAAGAGGGCGACCGTTCGTTCGCTGCTCGCAGACAATTTCGCACGGAATCGCAGTTTATAAACAACATATTTCAGCTTGTAGCTACGAAATATACAAACAGCTTGTACCACTCATGAAAACGAATTGTGTCTCATTTTTCAATTGAACTCAAAGTCATAAAATAAAATAAACATACCATTTTTTTTTTCGTAAAGAAAAACAAAAATCTAAAAGGCTATATAATCTGTTTTATTCTTAAAAAAAATCTTTTCTTTTCGAAAGAAAAAAATGACCATTAAAAACATTTCTTTATTGATTCAATTTAACTATTTTGTGTTCATTAAAAAAAGAAAAAGAAAGGCCGGAAAGAATTCTGAGATTTTAATCTCCAGTTTCTAATTATTGCGTAGGAGATGCTTGTTTTCTGTTTTTATTATTTAAATTTATTTATTTATTATTTTCATTATTTTTTTGGGAGCAAATCGTTTTTATTTTAATTAATTAGACTTTGAATTTAATTTACAGTAACATTATTTTCGAAAAACAAAACAAAACAAAGGAAACATCCGAAAACTGTTCCGCTTTAAATTGCGAAAAAAATAAACAAACAAAACCAAAAACAATTAGATATTTATTTTGAAATCGCGATTGTTTAAATTTATTTATTTATTTTTTTATTTTTAGATATTTATTTATATAGCTGATTAACAAAAATAATGAAAATATGAGTACTTATATAGATCAACCCCCATGGCTACCAATATTGGCTCGGTAAACTCCGGTAACGATTTACGACAACAGCCGAAAAATGATCACACAAAATTAAAGTAGGTTTCCCTAAAAAATAAATAAATAAAATAGAGAAAATGGTGCTAATGCAGAGAGTGATCCGCGCTATTTTTAAAATCGTATTTCCACGTTTAATTAAAGTTTTATGATTTTTTTTTTATTCAATTGTAAGGTTAAAGTACAGAATAGGTACAAAACACCCTCCCCTCCCATGTTAAGAATGGCTTTTAAAATAATAACGTTATTATTTCAGCACGGATCACTCTTTGCAGGAGTACCGAGAAAATACCGATTTATTTATTTTACATTTTATTTTTTCTATTGATATGTTTCTATTATAGTTTTTGTTGTTTTTTATTTAATTTTTTGGTAATTGTTGTTTTCTTGCGTTATTTTAAGTTTTTATTTTTCAGTCACGCGGACAGTCGATTTCAATAAATAATCGATTATAGTAAAAAAAAAAAATGTTAGTTACGTAGAGGCGAGAAACAAACTTACACAAACACACGGTGAGTTGTAGAATTGTATTAATATAGAAAATTAATACGTATTTCAATTTGAAGCTTATTACTCGATTATTAAAATAGGTTGTCAATTTAATGGACATTTTTTTTTTTCTAGCTGTTTCGTCTCTCAAGAAAATCAACCGATTTAAATACGATTTTTATGGAATTTAATAACATATTTTAAAATAATTTTAATTATAACACTAAATAAATGCAAGTGGGTTTTAGGTTATTAAAAAAAATATTGGTGCTTATTTAAAATTAAGCCTATTTTCAAAACAAAAACTCAGAAAAATCTTTAAAGAACTGATGATGTATATACATACCCGTCACAGAGCGAAGATGTCATTCTAAAAATCACGTAAATTGATCAAATAGTATTTTTTTTTATTATTACGAAAATCAAATTTTATGACGAAACGAAAGGTTTGCTTTGATCTGCCATGTTTAATGAATTAGGGAAGACAACCCAATTCGAACTATCGAGATCAAAATCTGCCTCGTAATGGCTACAAATGATTATATGGTACTTGTGCAGTTGTGCACTTATTTATCTGTGCTGAAATAACGTTATCATTTAGAAAGCCATTCTTAACATTTGGAGGGGAGGGTGTTTTGTACCTATTCTGTACTTTAACCTTAGAATTTAATAAAAAAACAGATATAAAACTTTAATTAAACTTGAAAATACTATTAAAAAAATAGCGCGAATCAATAAGTGCACTAGCACTATATAATTGACATTTTCGCTCCATGACAAAGATTTTTCTGCAAGTTAGTTTTTTTGTTTTAAATAGATTTCTAAATAAGTGGACATAGTTTAGTTATGATACTAAAAGAATACAAGTGATTTTTAAATTGTTAAAAAAATAAAAATAAATATATTATCAAATTTTAAGATTACGGTAGAGTACGGCATTATTATTTTTTTAAAATTAAATTTCTTTCAACAAGTGCGTTGAATTTTCCTATATATTTTCGAGAAATTAAGATTTATTTTTTACGTTTGATCACAGATTAGACATCTGCGCGTATTTTGTCTTAATTTTTCAAAATAGATAAAGAATCAAGATTCTAATCGACATTATTTACAATTGGCGGATTGTTGTCAGGACTTTTCTGAAGATAGGCTCAACAGTTCAGTTGCTGCATTTTTTTTTTATCGCCCTTTCCCGTACAACCACCGAACAGTAAATAATGAACAGCTGAATGATTTCGTCAATTTATTTATTAAAGCATCGTAAAAATATACGAATCACCTGATAATCAACTCATTTTACTATATATATATATATATATATATATATATATATATATATATATATATATATATACTATTTCACAGTATATTAATGCTCAATTATGAAATATGATAATTTTGTAGCTTACTCCTTAATTCAACTGTTTTTGGCTTAAAACTCATTGGTATATGAAAATTTACTGAATTACACGAACTCAGTATATTACATATAAAGTCGACACACACACACACACACACACACACACACACACATATATATATATATATATATATATATATAATTGTTTCTAATAATTTTTATTAGTGTGTGGCGTGTAGCGACAAATATTGTTACTAAAAGCCAAGGCACCTATTGAGATTTATTCCAGTAATCACTAACAACCATCATTTGTTTTGATTGGACTCAGACTGTGTGGATAGTTGGAGGGACAAATTGATATATGTGAGTGGTGTTACCGGTGAGGGATTTTAATCTTGGGCCCCACCCAAAATCAACAGAGATTAGATCATTCCTGTAATGATCCGGTCCCTGTTGATTTTTGCGGTGGGAGGTTAGTTATGTACAGTTCTAGGAGGTCCACCTTCCCAGGCTTTAATTTCTCTCTTTGAGAAGGGGTTAGTTTATTGCTAATCGCCTGTGGCGCCCTCACCGAGGAATGCCAACGGGGCTGCCCAGGCACTTTTTGCAGGTCAGAGTGTCCCTTCTTTGGGGGGGGGCGCACACTTCTCAACTCCTCTTTCCGAACCTGGTGTCTAAGTTCTTGCAATGGTAGAGAACTTAACAACTATTTGCCTTCCTGCAAGGCAAAGTGAAACAAGATAGGTTTTTAAGCTTCCCAAAAAGGGATTGATACAAAAATCAAACTTGTCTCAGTCTGGAAGAAATTTTCCACTTACCGAGGATATAATATGTGTAGCATCTTAACAGATGTAACGAAGTAAGGGGGTGACAACTATGTGTAACTGTTTTAGATATATACTCTGTAAAACAATATAAAAAAAAAGAAAATGTTGTCACAAGCCCTATTAATGACTATGAATCAACTACAGTACAAATTTAGTATATTTGAATTATCGAAAGTTGTCCCCATTTTTATGTCCCCCTCATTAGAAAGTAAGACGAAGCCACTTGGTTTCAAGTTGTTTATTCAAGAACCTGAGAACTTTGTGTATGTTGAAGATTAATAATGGTTTGTTTGAAACTCAATCGGATATTTGAGGGAAGCGATTGTGTTATTTTTAGGAATGACGAAATCAACTCATGAATTGAATATATATCTGTTGGTGAAATCATATCTGCGTCGGATTCAGAGGTCAAACTTGAAGGCTGTTATATATATCCAAGTTAGAGAGATAAAACAGAGAGAGACTGCCGGGAAGAGGCAGGGGTGAAGAAGCCGAGAATGCCAGAGCAACAGACTCTCAGATGAAAAGATAGATGCATAAAGCCAAGTAGCTTTTGAGACATGCGCGTCCACCCAGATCCCCAGAGACCAACACTCAATAAGTTTGAAAGCTGACGCCTTCGACATTGTTTGTAGAACGTTAACACATCACTTCCTTCAAAGCTCTGAAAGAGTGATAAGAACTCTACTGTTTCATTTGAATATATTATGGTGTGTATAATCGTTTGTCCTGTTTTTCTTTAAACTACACCACAAATCCATGGCTCTTTTTCGACGACGTTCGTCGTTAAGAGGGTACACAACAAACTAGGTCCAGGACATATAACTAGACGATCCACCGATAATTCAGTCACCACCTCATACCCGTAACTTAGACGGCCAAGAATTATCACCGGCAGTAGAAGGGTTCGGAGGTCGACGATCGTCCGCAACAGGCAGGTGAAGGTGAGAGAGTGGGGGGGGTGACATTTGGAGCCGTTTACCAGGATTATCGAAATCAGGAAGAAGGTGTGTTAGCTAACCAAAAAAAAAAACAAACAAACAAAAAAAACAGGAGGTTTACTGTTTATAACAGGTGGGACCTCCCAACAAGCGAGTCAACAAAAAGCAGCGCAGAACCAGGAATATCTCGGCAATCAGGTAGGAAAACCACTATTTTCGTTCTTTTCACTTCTTTTTGCTGTGTCATTGTTCATTTTTGGACTTCTTGTGGGCTTTTCAAAGAGCGTTTAATTGTTTTTTAAAATGGAGTCTGCTAGGGCTGTAGAGGAGTTGGGTCGTGGGATTGATGAGGGGGGGTCGGCTTACCCCAAAACTTAATGTAACAGGATCCAGAATTCCACTGTTCACAGGTTTGGCTGTGGAGTTGGGACCCTGGCTCAAAGCAATAGAAAAGAAAGGGCGCATCTATAACCTGCCGGGGGCCAATATGATCTTACTGGTGTATGACTATACCGAGGGTGTTGCCTCAGAATGGATTGGGGAGTATTTGGATGAGTACAGATCCCAAACCAACTGGGAGAGGTTTGAACATGACATCCAGCAGCACTTCGGCGGTCACTCGAGCCGAACAGAGGCAGCTCGAGCGCTGATATGGGTGAAGCAGAGGGATGGAGAATCCATTGCTCACCTAGATGGACGCATGAGCGTTCTTGCTAAGGTAGCCTACCCGGATCAAGATCGGAGAAATGATCCGGCTAACCAGGCCCAGCTGGCAGAGTTCTTCACGGATGCGTTGAGTAATTCTCTGTTGCGTGAGGACGTGGCAAGGGCAGAACCTAACACATTGGAGGAGGCCTTTGCACAGGCTCGACGAGCTGAAGCTCTCCTCCAGAGATTAGGAAAATTAGAGGAGAACAAGACAGACTGGTTGAAGGTCTGCTATGAATGCGGTCGACGAGGACACATCCGAGCAAAATGCCCTGAGCTTCAGAGTTGGGAAGAAGCCACGAATCCAGAACACCGGGACCTAAGGGTAGAGGAAAGATACATACCCCATCCTAACTTTAAGAGGGGTCTATTGTGCTTTGTTTGCCAGAAAGAAGGGCACAGGGCACATGAATGTAGGATTAAGGACAGAAACAATCTACCCAGAACCAAATTAAAACCCAGGAAGACCCCAACAAAGAAATCGTTAAACTAGTTAGGGTCCCCCCAGTAGCGAAAGGGCGGGTGACCCCTAGGAGAGATAGGAATGTCCGAAAAGCATAGATGGGGCTTTAAAATTAAAATGCTATAATTGCGGAAAAGAGGGGCATTATAGTTATCAGTGCAGAGACGGTGTGCACTGTTTCAACTGTGGCCACCTGGGACATACAAGGAGGGCCTGTATGTTGAGACCTAAGTGTTTTAAGTGCGGCAGTGAGGAACACTTAATTCGGAGTTGCAAGGCAAAGGGGTTCGTACGATGTGATGAGTGTAAGGAAAGAGGGCACACCCCAACTAGCTGTCCACTTAGGAAGAAGGAGACGTTCCAGGGGTTCGGGAAGAACGGGCATTTATGGGAAAGTCGTAGAAAGAGGAAAAGTAAAGTTAAGAATTCTTCGGACAAGGATAGAGAAGGGATTAAGTTATGTCAAATATGGTCCGAAGATGACGAACTCACCTGCAATATTGAGGTAGAGGGCGAAACGCTCAGAGCGCTGATAGACACCGGATCGGAAATTTCAGTCATTAGTTCGTTAGAGTTGCAAAGACTAAGACTCCCCGCCGATCGATTTATGCCAACTAAGGTGAACGCGTTTCAAGCAGATGGGGGTAGATTCAGGTTAGATTGGATGCTGGAAGTGAAGATAAAAGTGGGGGAGACCGAGACATCCCACACACTGTATGTAGCACCAAAAATGACCCACAACGTGATACTGGGAGGAGACTGGCTTAGACAGAGGAAAGCCGTATTAAAATTCGACCCTCCAAAGTTAGTCCTTGGGGAGGAAGAAATTATTTTAGGTAGTACAATGCTCACTCGAGTGGACCTCGTGTCTCGTGAAGATTTAAAAATTCCACCTAGAACAGCGGTGACGAGCTGGGGTGAGGTAGAAGGGGCTATAAGGGATAACGAAGCCGTTTATCAGGTGTTACCCCTTCCCCACATAGAAGAGGACGAGGACGTGACAGTGTTACCAGCATTAGTGCAGGAAGGTCAGGCGCAGAATTTTCCGGTAGTTGTAGCAAATACGAGTCTAAAGACAGTTAATATTAAATCAGGAACTAAGTTGGGCAGAGCTTCAGTGTTAACATTAAAAACTAGGGTGATGTGCGAAGAAATACCTGTAGAGAGCGAAGCAATTAGTGACAAGGTGGAATTAGACTGTCCTGACCAATACCGAGAGAGATTAGGAAGACTAGTTAAAGCTAATAAGCGAGTGTTAGCTAAGTCAGATAAGGAATTAGGTAATACACGTACAGTAAAAATGTCGATTGACACGGGAGACCACCAACCAATAAAGATGAGGCCGTACAGAACGCCTATTTGGAAGAGAGAGTTGGTTGAGAAAGCAGTGAAGGAGATGGGAGAGGCTGGAATTATTGAGCCATCTCAATCACCTTGGGGTTTCCCAGTAGTAGTAGTAGTAGTAGTAGAGAAAAAGGATGGAGGAAATAGATTTTGCGTAGATTTTAGAGAACTTAATAAGATAACAAAATCTACTGCTTATCCTCTGCCCTTGATAGACGATATTTTGGCGATGCTGGGAAAGGCTACATGTTTTTTCTCCTTAGACTTAAGATCAGGTTACTGGCAAGTGGCAGTAAATGAGAAGGACAAACCTAAAGCGGCTTTCTGTTGTCACATGGGGTTGTTCCAGTTCCGTGTCATGCCGTTTGGGCTAGCAGGAGCTCCTGGTGTTTTTCAATCATTAATGGCAATAGTGTTGAGGGGATTTGAACATTTTGCCATGGCATATTTGGATGACATCTTAATCTTCTCAAAAACCCCGGAAGAACACTTTAAACATTTACAGGCTGTGTTAGATCGTCTGAAATATCATGGCTTGAAATTGAAGATCGAAAAGTGTCAATTTATGAGAAAAGAGACAATATTTAGGATTCATCACAGACCAATCTGGAGTAAGGCCAGATACTGATAAAATAAAGATTATAAGGGCAATGCCAGAACCTCAAACAGTTAGACAAGTTAGGGCATTTATAGGGACTGTAGGTTATTACAGAAGGTTCATAGCAGTGTTCTCTAGAATAGCTATACTGCTAATTAATCTAACAAAAAAATACGCTAGGTTCAATTGGACCGAGGCATGTCAGAAAGCATTCAATACGTTAAAAGCGGAGCTGATCTCCATTCCTTTATTGATTTATCCCGATTTGAACAAGCCTATGGTCCTATATACGGATGCTAGTGATACGTGTATCGGAACTTGCTTGACTCAGCCGTGTGAAGAGGCAGAAGCTGTAATCCCAGGAATAAAGGATGAAATGCTTATCTACTTTCTCTCCCACAAGTTAACAAATATCCAACAGAAATGACCTGTGATTGAAAAAGAGGCCTACGCCATCGCGTACGCTTTGCAAAAGCTGCATTTTTATTTCGCGGGCGCGACGTTCGTAATAAAAACTGATCATCGCCCATTACAGTACTTGTTCGATGCTGAATGGAAGAATTGAAAGGTGCAACTGTGGGCTATGCAACTGAGTGGCTACGACTGTAAGATAGAATACCTGTCCGGAAAAGAGAACACGTGTGCAGATTTACTATCTAGAATTCCCGAAGCGGTAGGGGAAGAAGCTGACGCTAGTGATCAGAATCTAGTTAATGATAATAACTATAGAATCTGCGTACTCAACTCTCAGCAATTGCAGAATAGGCCCTTGGAGATAGAAGATAAAATAGAGCCAGAAGAAAATGACTCTCAGGAAGACGATTCCGATAAGATTGGGTGGAAATCGATAGACCTGAAACTACTTAAGTTAGAAGCGAGCAGGGACAAAGAGTATAGCGAACTTAAGAAATCGCTAGTAGAAGGGAAATTACCGCTTTCAAAATCGAGAAAATACCTGTTGGAAGATGATCGAGTATACTATGTAAATGGAGAAGAAAAGAGCCCAATGTTACGCTTGTATGTCCCGGATGGCCACGTGAGGGCCAGTGTAGTGCAGGTAGCACATGATGGGTTAGGTCATGTAGGTATTGATAAGACTTACTCGCTTTTAGCGAAGAAATACTATTGGCCGGGTATGTATAAACATATCCACTCCTATGTGATGTAATGTCTCACTTGCCAGAAGCGGGCTGTTAAGGGCGCTAAGACACCCCTAATGGAGACTGATATTCCATCATATCCGTTTGAGAAGTGAAGCATGGATGTCTCAGGGCCATATAATAGTAGTAACAAGGGAAATAAGTATATAGTCAGCATGGTCGATTGGTTAACTAGCTGGGTAGAGGCATTCCCGGTGCAAAGGAAGGATGCACAGACCATGGCGGAGATACTTATGAATGAAATTTTCCCTAGGTATGGTTTCCCACGTATGTTAGTGACAGACAATGGCAGAGAATTTGTAAATACCACTATAAGGGAGTTGATGGGATATTTAGGAGTGAAACATATCACCACCTCTCCATACCACCCCCAGAGCAATGCTAAAGTAGAAAGATTCCATAGGTTTTTGGGAGATACGCTGTCAAAGTTATCAGAGGACGAAGTCGAAAATTGGGACTTGTTCTTGAATCAGGCCTTAGCAGCGGCCAGATTTTCACATAACGATACAACTAAATTCTCTCCATATTACCTGGTGCACTGTAGAGATGTAGTGTTACCATTAGATAATCTTCTACTACCAAAAAAAAAAGCTATACTGGGGAAGAAAATCATAAAAAAATGATCGAGCAGCAGCATTCTCTGTTTAGTGAAGTGCGTCGAAGGATTAACTCAGCACAGAAAAAGTGTAACAAAAGAGTCAACGATGGAAGGGTTAAGAAAACATATGGAGTTGGCGACCCGGTATTCTACAGAGCACAGGTTAGAAAAAGAAAATTAGATCCTAGATGGAAACCGTACTATAGGATAGTAAAACAAATGGGACCGGTAATATATAAAATATGGGATCAACTGACAAATAAAACGAAGAGGGTTCACGTGTCAGATATCTGCGAAGCCAATATTAGGGAGTGGAAAATGCCTAATATACAGACAGATAGACCTGTAAGGAAAGCCACCCTGATAGATCCGGAAGGAGATTGGGAAGATACGAATAGGTGGGCTGATGATGAGATAGCAGTTGGACGAGAGTTAGAGGTAGAATTTGAGGTAGAGGATACGGACTTGCTGACGGAGACAATAACTACGCCCCCAGATTTGGAAGGTTGGGAATCTGAAGATGACATTCCATTGTCAGTACGGAGAGATCGGGAAGCTGGTAAGGAGAATAGGGCTGACGAATCAGAGAGCAATACGATTCCGTCGACACAGCCCCCAGAAGTAATAGGCGACGTGATGGAACCTAGACTTCTGAGAAGCAGCATAAACCGACCTATCAATGTTATCTCAAAACGAGGGGAAACGAAAGATAGTTATAAAAAAGATGAAGACAAGGAAAGTCCAATTAATTCTATCGTAAAGTTATTTGGGGAACGAAATTGAATAATTGAAATAAAAATTGAACAAATAATAAAAGAGCTCTACTATGTGTACTTGTAGGATGCGTCACCTGATAGTGATGATGGTAATGATGGCTGGTTGGACAGTAGCGCTGCGCCACACCCACAGCACAATATTTAAGAAGACCAGTGAGGTGACAATTACGCGCTCCAAGTGGATCTTGACATTTGTCATCGATCTAGGAGCGTATCGGAAGGTTCAAAGGGAACTAGAACACGAAGTTGACTTAGCGACGGACTTAAATCTGCAATTGCAGAAAAATCAATCAAAACTTGAGACAGATTCCGATCTAGTGTTATTTGTATCACTAGGAGGACGATTAGTTAAGATGAAGCAAAGACTCCGATACGTTGGAGGATATTTCAGGGATATTGGATAATTGGCAACAGAAGGGACCCAAAAACGAGTTAGAAAGAGATCTATACTACCTTTCGTAGGTAAAGCACTACATGTATTATTTGGTACAGTATCAGAAAGTGACACAGAGGCATTAAGAAAGCATATAAGTGGTTTAGAGGAAAATCAACAGAAGATAAAGCACGTCATAGGGGAAAGTTTATCGATAATGAACGTTACTAGATATGAACTAACAGAACATTGACAAAGAATTAACTGGCTATCTCGTACGGTCACAAGCCTAAACGGAAGTTTGACTTTTTTGGCTAGAAGAATAAGTACCGTAGCGGCTGTAATTGGGCAAATATTGGAACTGCTGATGATGACAAACCAACTCGACTCATCAATTCAGTTATTGACATTAGCGATGGAACATGTTAGGACACCGCATGCTTTACGCTTACCAGTAGATCCAATGCCTTAAGTTGTGCTACAATTATGCAAAATGATAAGATTTATGTAATGGTTGAGTTACCTTTGTTGAGTGGAGATAGCGATTTCGAGGTGTTTAACGTAATTAACTTACCGATACCGTTTCCTAATAACGTCACTGGGGAGGGGGCAGTAGCAAGATACAAAGTTGAGACAGAAGGAATAGCTTTTAACCCCGCCCGAATCAAATTCATAGCGTGGTCACCTAGTGAAGCACTAGCATGTAGCATGAATGCACTGAAAGTTTGTGCAGTAAAAAGTCCCATCTATGCAACCAACGGACACAACTTATGCGTCATTCAATTATTTCAAGGTAATGAGGAGGGAATCGATAAATACTGTGGAGCCGAGGTGTCGATGAATACACTCACCCCCCAAGCTATACATCTATCGGATGATGTTTGGACAGTGGCCTCAACTAGTAAGCGAAGGCTGACGAAAGTCTGCAAGGGACGGCAACAAGGTGAAGTACTTATTCATCCACCTACGACCATTATAGATCTACCTATGAGTTGTGCAGCAGTCAGCCCAACTCTGGAGATCTTGCCATCCTATAAACTTACAGAGAAGTTTGAGCTCCGGAATGACTTTCTGTCATTAATTATAATACTGCATGGAAAGTGGTCACTAAGGAATTTCCGAAGATAGAAGCTTGCGAAATTCCACCTCTTCTGAGACCGGTCGGAACGACCGTTATGAGTGAGTTAGTAGATGAATTACGAACAGTGAAGAGTAATAACGAACGAGAAAAATGACGATGGGAAGAAGTAAATAAATGGTTATATCCTATGATAATCATCTTGATCGTGATGATGATAATAGCTTTTCTAGTGTATGGGAAAAGGAGAGTAAACCACATCAATAGCATACTAAGGGCTAGAAGAGATGCTAATAAAATAGATGAGGATGAGGGTAACCTTCAATTAGAGCGCTTAAAAGGAACAGTCCATTCGATGTTTAAAATGAATAGGGATGAGCATGAAGTGAAGAACACTATCGTGGTTTCTGATAATGCCACCAGTCCTGATCAATCTGGTACAGAACCGGGACAACAAACAAACCCTGCGTCTAATACCCTACCAACATTGGAGATCCATATGTGAAGAAGACTGGAGCCGGGTAATCAAGAAAGCTCCATGGAATGGAATCCGGACTTAAAAGGATAAAATGAACTAAAGACAGATTTTAAAAAGAAAAGAAAAAAAAACACAAACTCTGAAACAAAACTTTTTTCTGCATGTGCCTGAAGGATAAAGCTTTCAGGACTCTTATAAAATCATAATGAACTGCAGACAGATTTAAAAAAAGAAAAAAAAAAGCACGAACTCTGAAACAAAACTTTTTTTTCATGTGCCTGAAAGATAAAGCTTTTAGGACTCTTATAAAATCGTAACGAACTGCAGACAGATTAAAAAAAAACACGAACTCTGAAAGAACACTCTTTGCATGTGCATGAAGGATAAATATTTAGAAAAAAATTTTTTTTTTTATTTTATTAACCAAATAGCTAAATATTATGAATTGTACAACCACAGAGATTCCCTAGTATTAAGGCCATGTAAGAAGGAAGGGTTGGAAAAAAAATATTGACCCCAATACTGTTTCTTTTAAGTAGGGGAGGTAATGTAACGAAGTAAGAGAGTGACAACTATGTGTAACTGTTTTAGATATATACTCTGTAAAACAATATAAAAAAAATAATGTTGTCACAAGCCCTATTAATGACCATGAATCAACTACAGTACAAATTTAGTATATTTGAATTATCAAAAGTTGTCCCCATTTTTATGTCTCCCCCCCCCCATTAGAAAGTAAGACGAAACCACTTGGTTTCAAGTTGTTTATTTAAGAACCTGAGAACTCTGTGTATGTTGGAGATTAATAACTGTTTGTTTGAAACTCAATCGGATATTTGAGGGAAGCGATTGTGTTATTTTTAGGAATGACGAAATCAACTCATGAATTGACAATTGAATATATATCTGTCAGTGAAATCATATCTGCATCGGATTCAGAGGCCAAACTTGAAGGCTGTTATATATATCCAAATCAGAGAGATAAAACAGAGAGAGACTGCTGGGAAGAGGCAGGGCTGAAGAAGCCGAGAATGCCAGAGCGACAGACTAGCAGATGAAAAGATAGATGCATAGAGCCGAGGAGCTTTTGAGACATGCGCGTCCACCCAGACCCCCAGAGACCAACACTCAATAAGTTTGAAAGCTGACGCCTTCGACATTGTTTGTAGAACGCTAACACATCGCTTCCTTCAAAGCTCTGAAAGAGTGATAAGAACTCTACTGTTTCATTTGAATATATTATGGTGTGTATAATCGTTTGTCCTGTTTTTCTTTAAACTACACCACAAATCCACGGCCCTCTTTCGACGACGTTCGTCGTTAAGAGGGTACACAACAAACTAGGTCCAGGACGTATAACTAGACGATCCACCGATAATTCAGTCACCACCTCATACCCGTAACTTAGACGGTCAAGAATCATCACCGGCAGTAGAAGGGTTCGGAGGTCAACGATCATCCGCAACAGGCAGGTGAAGGTGAGAGAGTGTGTGTGTGGGGGGGGGTGACACAGATACTACACTTTGTTTCAAACTAAAAGGTCAAATGTTGAAGAAATTGATGGGTATTTTTTTTTTACTTTCTTTCTGACTCAACACTAACCTTTAAAATGACGACTTTTATGGGTTGCGGGTATGCTGAAAACGAATATGTTTTAAATTTTGCACAGTAGTTTTCTGGTTATTAAGACTTTTATTATCCAATGTAATCCAACTAGTGGCTATGTTTTTTTTTTTTTCCAACTGAAAAGTACTAATATGTATGCGTGTTATAAAACACCCCCTCCTTATGTTAAGAGTGGCGAACGCCACTGACAATAAATAATGCATTGGAAAAAATGTTTTAATATCCAGAAAACTACTTGTCTGCGCAAAATTATTGAGTATTTTATTTCGGGTTGATTTATGGACATTTTTGTTGCGGAATCCAATTGGTACATCTTAGAGGGTTAACCAAAATAGCACCGTTTTATTTTATTATTCTAAGTATACAAACTTGTTACTTAGTTTTCTCATTAGCTGCTCCTTTTGGTTTTTGTGTTCATCAAGGTATTTTTGTTTAGTGCCACTTAGTTTTCATACCGGTTCACCAATCTCCGCGATCACTTCAAGCTGAGAGATCTTAACACTGCCCCTTTTGAATACATGTGGAGTTGATATAGTCACTCTATTACTAACCAACTGTGTTAAAAAGTAGTTAACCACCTCAGCAAAAATGACCTCCTCAGTGACATGCAATATGGTTTCCGTGCTGCTAGATTTACAGTGGATGTGCTAATAGTTATATCTCATAGGATTAGCAAATAACTTGATGGAGGCTTCCTTTTTAGGACAATTGTCCTTGACATATCAAAGGCCTTTGATACGGTATGGCATAAATGTCTACTCCACAAAATCTCTAGCTACGATATCGCCGGAAATGTCTTAATTATTAAATCATTTCTCTCTGATAGGTTCATAAGAGTAGTGGGTGATGGGCAGCTCACAGTATTAATGCTGGAGTCCCTTAGGGGTCCATGCTGGGTTCAACTATCTTTCTGATCTACATCAATGACTCCCAAATCACATCCTAAGATCATTTGTAGACATTTATGCTGATGACTCTACCGTCTGTGGCAACACTTCTGTAGAGTTGAATGTAATAATCAAAGAAGAAAGCGCCCTTGTGTGTGTATTGTGCGGTTATACAACTTACCTTTGGATGGGATCTGAGAGAGAGAGAGAAATTAAAGATGGCAGCCATGGATTTATAAGTTGTAGTCTCGTGGAATCTCACGAGATCTCATTTTCCACTGCACACATATGCAAATGGAATAGGGTCAGTTTTCTAATAAAATGCCTGTTGGCAAAGGGCGAACACGTGCTGGAAGTTGAGAAAGTTGACAGTGATGAATTCTAGCTGAACTTTTGCTTATTATTGTATTTATTTTATTTTATTAATTTTTATTTATTGTGGACAATTGTCCTCATATTTTCTTAGTTGTTTCACAATGTTTCAGCCAACTATTCCTCTGGCCTTCATCAGGTGGTAACCGCGACGGATAAGAACTCTGAATCTCCTGACTGCATTCACTGCAATTACTGCCTTCCGTAGTTGTTGTCGTGTCATCACGTTTTTGGCCAATTAAGCCTCTGGCCGGCTTTAGGTGGGATTGAAACCACTATCTTCAGACAATTCTCACCTAGAACCGTAGAGATTCAGTGTCTCTATCAACTGCGCCACGGGCCCTAAACAACAACTACAGAAAGCAGTAATTGCAGTGAATGCAGTCAGGAGATTCAGAATTCCTATCTGTCGCGGTTACCACCTGACGAAGGCCAGAGGAATAGTTGGCCGAAAGTCGTGAAACAACTAAGAAAAAGATGAGGATAATGGTCCGCAATAAATAAAAATTAATGAATAAAACTCATCTGAATGATGGATTCCAATTAAATATTTATTTTATTTTGTTTTGCTGTTTACCAGCCCATTTGACGGCAAGCTTTTTCAGTGTAATGGGGGACAAGTTTGACCTTAAATTAATACCAGAATTCGACGGCTCGACCCCAGTGCTTGACTGGGTGGAGAAGGTGGAACTGCATTGCCTGTTGTCTAGTATGAAAAGTATTGAACACGTGGTTCCTCTATGTCTGTCTGGCGGGGCTTTCACGGTATATCAACAGCTTAGTCCTGAGGAAAAACAAGATTATGAAAGGATCAAGGCAGCATTATACAAGGCGTTCGCTATTGAGCCCGCCACTGCTTGGGAGCAATTTGAGGCAAGAACTTTACATCCCGGCGAAACTGTCAACATTTATTTGGCCGAGCTGACAAAGTTGACAGTGTTGTTTGGTGGGCTGCCTGAGCGAGCCTTCGCATGCAAATTTTTGGCAGGGCTCCCAACCGGAGCAAAACAACTCCTGTGGGCTAATTCAAGCATAGCTTCATTGTCCCTTAATGACCTAGTAGACTGGGCCAGGATCGTGATGAAGAATACTTATGAGATGAGAGAACCGGTAGTCGCTGCTGCACAACCAGCATCGTGATGATAGACTGTCCCAGGGGCCCGGCCTCCGTGGTGAAGTTGTGTGTTATAGGTGCAATGGCCAGAGCTACATTGCGAGGAACTGCCAGCGGCGACTGACAGTTGTTCGCTGTATACGATGTAATGAGACTGGCCCAGGATTGTTTTGGGAAACTGGGTCGGGGACAAGGTGCCAGCGTTGACCTCTTCCCCAAACAGAAATTAGACAAGGCGCTTCTGACCATTCAGGTTTATATCAATGAGACATTGTGCTCAGAACTCCTTGACTCTGGGTGCTGTTGCACCATAGTGAGCGCGGACCTCTGCCGCACTTGAAAGAAGAAGACTACTAGAGTATAACCACCCTCAGTGGAGCGATGCGGACATGTTGCAGGGTGAGTGCTGTGAACATTCGCACTAGAACTGGAAATTTGGCTAATGTCGAAGCGCTGGTAGTACTCGAGAAACCGCTGAGATTTGACCTGCTTCTAGGCTATGATGCCATCAGAGTCCTAGGTGCTGCTCACATAACGCAGATGGGGGTGGTACAGTTTCAGGAGAAGGTTCGCGTGTGTGCTGCTTTGGAGATTGATCAGCCAGACTTAGTCGAATTTGACCAGCAGCAGAAGGCTTGGACAGCCGCATGGAAGTGGTTGGAAAACCAGGAACCAGCTAAACTGTGAAATGAGGTAACAGAGTACCATGTGCCCGACCAAATCAGGCCTGCATACGAAGAGGAACTTTGGGATTGGATCAAGGATGGCTGGTTAATTCCCTACCCCTATGAGAAACTTGAATCTCCCAGAGGCCTGATTCTGCTGATAGCGGTCACTCAGCACAACAAAGCAAAGGTGAGGCCAGTGATGGATTACCGTGAACTGAACGCGCATGCTGATGTGTTCATGGTAGATGCTGACGTTTGTACCAGCAAGCTACGAGAGTGACACCAGCAGGGTTCCAATGTGTCCCTGCTGGATCTAAGAAAAGCATACCTGCTGGTCCGAATCAGTGAAACAATGTGGCCATTTCAGATGATGGTGTTTGCTGGCAGGAGGTACTGCTCTACCAGACTAGGCTTCGGACTGAATGTGGCACCCCCAAATAATGAAGACCATCATTAACGCTGTGTTGTCACAGGGAGAAACAATAAAAGATGGGGCATTGGCATACCTTGATGACTATATGTGAATATGTCTTGGGCCTGAACGTTCGACAAGGGCGAGGGACTTTGAAATGGAGGCATGGAATTGCAGTTCCTGAAGTGCCCGATGTCTTCACGAGGCGAGCAGTATTCTCCCTATGTGGAAAACTTGTGGGCACCTACCAGTGTGTGGATGGACTCGTGTGGCAACAGGCATCATAAAAAAGAGGGCAAGCACAGTCACCAAAGGCTGGGATGATGAAATCGCCGACGATCTGTTGGTTTGCATGGTGAAGGAGACCATCGGAAGGGTAAAGCAGGATGACCCCGCCAAAGAAGACTGGTGCATGCAGGGAGACAAACTGAACGTGTGGGTGGATGCGGGCTCTCTGACAATTGGTGTGTTGTTGGAGAAGAATGGGGCTGCGATTGAGGATGCCTGCTGGTTGCGACCGACGAATGACGCTGCTCATATCAACCTGGCAGAGCTTGATGCAGTGATGAAAGGTATCAACCTGGCACCCCAGTGAAAATCAGGAAATTACGCATACACGGATTTGCTATGCGTGTACCACTGGATATCAGACACACTGATAGGCAAGACCAGGGTGTACACTGAGGCAGCCAGAGAGATGCTGATCAGACGGAGGTTGGAGACCGTAAAAAAGCTGGTAACAATGCAACCTGTCTGTGGATGCGGTACTGGTCACTTCACATTGCAATCTTGTTGATAGGCTCACTCGGGTGCCACAGAGATGGTATGATACCATGAAGAAGAAAGCAAAACCAGTACCATTATGTGCTACCTCTATTGAGGTGGCGGATGAAATTAGGAAGATACACCACCTCAGTGGATACCCAGGAGTGAGACGGACATGTTATTTTGTGCAGTTGTCCAATCCGTCGGTGTGCAGTGAAAGCTGTAGTCAAGGAATGCTAAACATGCCAGTCAATCGACCCCGCCCCGGCCAGATGGCGGAAAGGTCAGCTGGGAGTATACGCGATTTGGAGCCGGACTGGGTATGGACATAACCCACTACAGCAGACAGCACTTCCTCACCCTGATCGATTGTGGACTGACAAGGTTTGCAATCTGGCGCCCGTTAATAAGGCAGGATTCCTCCAGTGTAATCCGTGAATTGGAGTCCCTATTTTATGAAAGGGGGCCGCCTGAAGAGATCCTCACAGACAATGACATGGCCTTCTGCAGTGACGAGTTCAGACATTTCGTAGACAAGTGGGGGATCCAGCTCAGACACAGATGTGCATATGTACCGAGTGGCAACAGCATAGCAGAGCGGTGCCATCGAAGCATGAAGAGGATCGTGGCAAGAAAACAATGCACAATCGCAGAGATGGTCTATAAATATAATGCAACATCAAATGATGGCATGATTGCTGCAAGTGCACCCAATAATGCGATCCATTGCTATCGAGTGCACATCAAGGATGTTGGCGCCCGTCTGCCTGATCGGCAGGAAACCCGAGGGCCGTATGAGTTAGGGGATACTGTCTGGGTGAAGCCTCCTAATAATCGATACACCAAAAACTTTCAAAGAGGGCAAATCACTGGCGTTATCAGTGAGCAAGCCGTGCTAGTCAATAGTATCCCACGCCATGTGAAGGATATCCGGCCTGCCCTAAATACGAACCAGTTGGCGAGTAGCAGTAATGGTGAATTATCCAATGAGGACCTGTGGACCCGACCTATTCCTTATGATGGTACAACTGCGAACCCCGATGCTGATGCTGATAGTTTCAGCACCCCTGCTGAGAACTCCAATGAAGATGAAGAAGTCTAGTCTGATGGTATGACTGTATGCCCCAATGCTGATGCCAATGGTTCCGACATTTCTTCTGAGAGCTCCAATGAAGATGAAGTAGTCCAGCCAATCCCCCTTCGTAGGGGTGCCCGTAACAAACGACCACGTCCATCATGCCATATATGTGTGGTCTGGAGACCAGGGGGAGTGTAGAGTTGAATGTAATAATCAAAGAAAAAAGTGCCCGCGTGTGTGTGTATTGTGTGGTTATACAACTTTTTTTTTTTTTTTTTTTAAACATGGGGGTCACCACTTATCAAGGCCTGAAGGCCACTCAGGGATAAGAGTTATTGCGTGTACAGTAATCAAGGAGATAGTATTGTAGTAATCATTAGTATTGGGAGTTATGATAGTGTCTTACTTAAGGGGGCGGTTTGTCAGGAGTTTGTTTATATTGGACTTGAAGACGTCCAAGTTGTAGTCAGGTGGGAAACAGGCAAGCGGCAGAGAGTTCCACTGGTGTGCAGTTCTAAGAAAGAAGCTTTGCTCATGGAATCTATGTTTGGATTTAGGCACAGATAAAGAGTGGGGAAAATTATTGACAGTAGTTTCAGCCAGACAGGTGTTTCTCGTGAAAGATTGGCGAGGGGGACCAGAGATTAGAGCTCAGACGAGCACCTGCCATGGAAATAACAATAAAATAAAGACAGGCTCGCAACGTCTCTTCTGTAGGAGAGAGGTTGCAGGGAAGAGAAAAGGGCATCCCCCACTAAACCACGAAGTCTATTTTGTACTCTGTCAAGGCAGAATAGGCTGTTTTTAGCAGCTCCTGCCCAGATGTGGCAACAGTACTCCATCCTTGGACATACTTGACTTTTATACAGATAGAGAATCACATCAGTAGTGAGATATCTTCTGGAGCGGTAGAAGGATCCCACCATTTTCCCAGCATCCCTGGCAACAGACTTGATGTACGTGTTCCATTTCAGATCAGGAGTAAAGGTCAAGCCCAGAAGCTTGTCAAAACATGGAGCCTCTCCAAGATGAGAGCCATCCATTTCAATTGATGCCAGATGGTGATCAGAGCGTTGATGATGGAAAGATAGAAGCTTGGTTTTGGATGCATTAAAAGTAACCAGCCACCTCTTCCCCCATTGTACCACACGCTCAAGATCAAAGGAGAGAGAATTAGAGAGAACTTTGTCATTTACGGCCTTTGATGTGTTGTCATAGATGGTCGTGTCATCAGCATAGATGTCAACGAATGATTTAAGTATTTGTTTAGGGAGATCATTGATGTAGATCAGGAAGAGAGTTGGGCCCAGGATGGACCCCTGGGGGACTCCAGCATTAATATTGTGGGCCTCTGATTTCTGCCCATCAACCACTACTCATCTATGCAAATGGAATGGGGTCAGTTTTCTAATAAAATGCCTGTTTGCAGAGGTGGTGGGCAGAACACATATTGGAAGGTGAGAGAGAAAGTTGACAGTGACGAATTCTAGCTGAACTTCTGCTTATTGTATTTATTTTATTTTGTTTTGTTGTTTACCAGCCCATTTAACAGCAATTTTGTTCAAAGTAGAAGCTGATTTATGAAGAATCAGTCTTACTCTACTGTCCTAACAAGCCTGATCCAACAACGGGACAAGATCAAAATAGCTGGAGGCCAGATGAGATGTAGGACGTTCTGGAACTATCAATGACCTTCTCCATATAGCGTATGGCATTTCTAAATCGTCGCTTATGACCAGGCTCAACGTTGCTTAGTTTCGGTGATCTAACAAGAACCGTCAATGTGAATGTATATTAAAATAAATCTCTCAGTGCGTGTCATCTATCCTTTCTTTTGGATGATCAGATGATCAGATGTCGTTCTGCTGAGCGAACGAAATATAATATTGTTTTTTATTTCGAAAGAAATATTTGTTTACCTTTCACCTAAAAATGTTAATGTTTTTTTTTTTAAATGTAAGCAAACTAATGTTACTAACATTTATGTCTGTTTGATGCCGACATACACACGATGCCAGATAGCCCATATATACTTAATTGGTTTTAAATTTAAAGTTGACAGTAACGAATTCTAGTTGAACTTTTGCTTATTGTATTTATTTCATATTGTTTTGCTGTTTACCAGCCCATTTAACTGCAACTTCAAAGGCTGTAAATAACCAAGATCTCTCTGATTCTCTCTCCTCTGATCTTGAGTATGTGCTGCAATGGGGAAAGAGGTGGCTGGTTAATTGTGATGCATTTAAAACCAAACTTCTATTTGTACATCATTAACGCTTTGATCCCCGTCTGGCATCAATCGAAATGAATGGTTCTCGTCTTAGGGAGGCTCCATGTTTTAACAAGCTTCTAGATCGGACATTTATTCCCGATCTGAAATGGAACAGGTACATCAAATCTGTTGCCCAGGTCGCTGAAAAAATGGTGGGATCATTCTATCACTCCAGTAGATATCTCACTGCTGATGCAATTTTCTACCTGTATAAGAGCCAAGTATGTTCAATGATGGAGGTACTGTTGCTACATGTGGGCAGGATAAACTGCTACAAGCAGCATATCCTGCCTTGACAGAGTTCAAAATAGACCTCATAGCCTAGTGGAGAATACTCTTTTCTCTTCCCTGCAACCTCTCTCCCACAGAAGGAGACGTCTCTGCTTTATCGTTATTTTCATGTCAAGTGCTCGTCTGAGTTCCAATCTATGGTCCCACCTTGCAAACTTTCACGAAGAACACTTGTCTAGTTGAAACCACTATCAATAATTCCCCCCCCCCACTCTTTATCTATGCCTAAACCTAAATGTAGATTCCATGAACAAAGCCTCTTTCTTAGAACTGCACGCCTGTGGAACTCTGTTCCATTTTCCTGCTTTCCAGCTGACTACAATATGATTGTCTTTATCCGTGTCTAAACCTAAGCATAGATTCCATGAACAAAACTTTTTTCTTAGAATTGCATATCTGTGGAACTCTCTTCCATTTACCTGCTTTCTGGCTGACTATAATATTGTCATCTTCAAGTCCAATGTAAACAAGTTTTTGATGAGCCCTTTCCCTTAAGTAATCCAATTTACCAAATTTCCACTACTAACAATTACTACATTACTGTCCCATTGACCACTGTCCACTTATTAACCTTTATCCTTGAGTGGCCTCTGGGCCTTGATAAGTGGTGGCTCCTTTATAAAAAAAAAAAATCCCCAAGTAATAGTACTTATGTGAAAAAAAAAATGGATTGAAACTTGGCATGCCACATTGTCAGTCCATATCATTAACCACTTAGCTACCATCACCTCCTTGATGCTGAGGAAATAATCTCTGGTCAGTTATGATGGTTGAAATAGAATTCTTATATCCGTCAGTACCCTATTTATTATTCTCTAAAACTCATGAGAACCAAACCCCTGTTCTGGATTCAACAAATTAGGCATAGAACTCTTTTATGTTTCCTATAACCAATGTTTGCTTGCAGGCAATTTTAATGGTGGCTTGTATTTAAGGACATCTTATGTTGTTAACTACATACTATTTCTATTTATTTTGTTTCAACTGTGGCTTACTTTCAGACTCTTTCAGATCATTTTGCCAGACCTCCGCCCCCTTTTTTATTATTTGCACTCCAAACAAGGCACAGTGCAATTTTAACATGAAGGGCTACTATTTAAATAGTAATATATATATATATATATATATATATATATATATATATATATATATATATATATATATATTTGTGATCAAAGTCACAGGGATACTATGTAGGGAGTTGAGCAGCAAGATTTCTGTTCATGTTACACTTGAACTTCTGAATGTCAGTACAGTCAGGGAAGCAGGGACCCGGAAGGAAATTCCAAATTTCAGTTTGAGGGAAAGAGCTATTTGAGTAGAAGGCTTTATGACATCTAAGGATCTCTACAGTGTAGGGGTGGAATTTTACTCTTTGTCGAGAGTATCTATGATGTAGGGATACAATAGCTTTGAGTTCATCAGAACATATTGCATTAAAATACTTGTAAAATAAGCACATTTCGGTGATGAGACAAAGGATGGAGTTTGGTTGATAGTGCAGAACAAATCAGGTTGGCGAATCTTTTTGAATCCTATCTCTAATTCTAATCTAATATTCAATAAGTGGAACCTTATGTTTCTGAATTTTGGAGATGAGGATTATTTGGATTACTGTTCTTATCCATAATATTCTCACGTTTCAAATACCATTTTGTTGAACAGGAATCTTTCTATCAAACTCCAACAATCTGTATTTAATCCACAGAATGGCATGCTCTTATGTCATCAGCCTTAACCAAGTAAAAGTTTGCTGAGCTCCAATCTATGATCCTCCCTTGCCAAACTTTCACAAGAAACACCCATCTAGCAGAAAACACTATCAAAACACTATCACTAATTTCCCCCATTCTATATCTGTGCCTAAACCTAAACGTAGATTCCATGAGCAAAACTTCTTTCTTAGAACTGCACGCCTATGGAATTGTCTTCTGTTTTCCTGCTTTCCAGCTGACTACAATATGGTTGTCTTAAAGTCTAACGTAAACAAATTTTTGATGAACCGTTCCATATAAGTTAACAAATTTACCGAATTTCCATTACTAATATTTCTATATTGTCCAATTTCTACTGTAGACTTTTTAACCCTTATCCTCGAGTGGCCTATTGGCCTTGATAAGTGGTGATGCCAATGTAAAAAAGAAAAAAAAAAGTCTTTTAAGTAATTTGCATTTGCACTCTTAGTGCCATCCACACTGAGGGTTGAACCATCAAACTCTAGAAGAGTATCGTGTAGTGCTAAATTTTATTTAATACTTTATTTATTAAACCATGGGTCGTTACAACAAACTGCTGTAGGTTGAAGGTTCAATCCTCAGTATGGGCAACACTAAGAATAAAAATACGAGTTATTTAAGACTTTTACCTGGTCATGATTGATGGAATGTAACCTTATTTTTTTTTTTGTTCATAAAAATATGCTTTTGTCCTTTTTCTGATGAACATCAGTTTTGAATTTTTCAAATATCATCCGTATTAAAAATCGTTATGAAACTTTGATATTTTCAGCCATAGACTAAGAGGTTAGGAATTTGAAGATCAGTTTTTTTTACAACAACAACAACTAAAATGAACCAGAATTCCAAAAGTAATGTTGAAAAAACATGAAGTTATTGCATTGTACTTTTTTTTCAGTTGTTGCTTTTTATTTATTTATATTCGTATTTTTATTTATTTATAAGTTTTTATTTATATTTTTGTTTTTATTTATTTATAATGTGTTTTTATTTGTATTTTTGTTTTTATTCATTTATATTTGTGTTTTTGAAAAAAAAAAATCAAATAATTACAAAACAAAAAATATTTTTTGTTATCATTTCTGGAACCTGGATTTCATTTTGTGTTGTTGCTTTTTTGACTGAAATAAAAACAAAAGCAAAAACAACTAATATCTTTTTTAAGCAAGTATGGCTACATCGTATATATGTTTGAGAATATTTTTCTTTTATTCACCCTAAGCAAGGTATATGTACACTGAGGTATAAGGGGTTACTGTGAATTAGAGGTCAGATTTATAAGAGCATTCTAAGTGGGGAGTTGTCCAGCAAGTTGTCACATTGGTACAGTAAATTCCAAAGGCAAGCAGTTCAAGGAAAAGAACTATAAAAGTAGAAAACTTTCCATCATTTTGAGACCTCTACACTGAAAGGGTTTCAAAAACATCCTCATCAGTTCATTTAATTTTTTAATCCTTTTCTTTTCAACAATGTCAATCAACTATTCATACTTGATGCAGGATTTGTTAAAATTCAATTATTTTATTCTAAAAAATACCTTGCAACACACTTGCCAAGTTTCCTCATGTCTGTTGGCCGCAACTTTGTCCTGACTGACCATGACTATGCTCATGACATAACCATTCTTGGAGATAACTTTGCAGACATCCAATCAGCCGCAGACAAAATACACCATTTCGCATCTAAGGTTGGTGTGAAGGTAAATGCTATGAAAACAAAAATCATCTTCACAGGATTCCTTCGCTCTGAGGAAAGTATGATTCTTCTCAACAGGCAAACCCTAGAAAAGGTTGATTGCTTCAAATGTCTGATATTTGTCATCGTGGGTCAAATGTATGATGATCATGATGTCCAAATCAACAATGTCCAACATACTTTCAATCGCCTACAATCCCATCTGTGGCCTCGTTCCAAGATCACAATTGGCACAAAAGTCTGGATTTATCAAACACTTGTTCAAACAATCCTTCTCTATGGCTGTCAGATGATCTGATCGATGAGAGCTGTGGATCTCAAAAGATTGGTAGTGTTTGATCTATACTGCCTCTGTCGATTTCTGTGGGTTCACTGGCACCAATTTGTCTCCAATACCCAAATCGGGATGAAAGATAATCCTCCTTAACCAAACTTTTTTAAAAAGGAGAGTTCATCCACAAAACAACAGCTCCAGAACCACTCAAAGGTTGCCGAAGACACCCGGGTGGCCAGCTGAAGATGAGATGACACACCATCAAACCCGATGTCAGACCTAACTCTTGTCCACAGATTTACGGTATTTGCTGCTGGTCCAGGGACTGACTGCCTATAACTATCTTGGCTGTTGTAAATGCATGCGTGGTCTACATTCATCAAGAGTGTAACTTTTATGATTGAATTTTATCAAATATTTTAGCCACTGTCCAGAGGACCTTACGAAAAAGGTTGGCGGTTACATCGGCTTAAACCTTGTGCAAATAACTCTCAAAAAGAATATGATGATGATAATATTAGTCTGAAGAATCCAAATAATATGATCAGTTTGTGCAGTTTGAATGTTAGGAGCTTGTGAGGAAGATCAATGGAGATTGTTGAATTTCATGAGACTAGCAGGATGGAAAGATAAATCTGTTAAAATGATCGTGAGGGAGAATGCAAGATATAAGTTGTTATTTGAAATGAAAAGGTGATGTTGGCATTTTTATTGCAGACGAATAAGTTGACCCTTAACAGAACCATTTGTTGGCTGTAAGTGACAACCTATGATGCTTGAAAGTAGGATTCTAATGGCTGAACAACAATTATGACTGTGCATGCTGAAAAACTTGTCAGAAAGAAGAAAAAAAAGATGCAATTATTTTAGAATGTAGATTGAGGGATCAGTTTTGCATATAAATTTAATGTAAAATGATCCCTTATTTTGTTGTAGTTTTTTAAAGATTTTTTTTTGTTTGGGGTGGAGTTGTTTGCCACTCGGATCTAGGGTTAATAATAGGGTTAATAGTTTTTTTGGGGGGAGGGTTACCATTTTTTTTACTCAGATCTATGGTTAGTGGTAGGGTAAGTAATTTTTTTCCTTTTTTTTTTGCTGTTCAGTATGACTTTCTCCCTGCAAAAAAAAAAACAAAAAAAAAATGCACAGAATATATCTTCCATAGTAAAAATATTTTGGGGTTAACTGTCCTAAAAAGCTAGAATGGCTCATAAATGGATCATTTTATGTTAGATTTCATATAAACTAATGGAGTAGCATTGTGTAGGTTGAGAAATTCATGTTGATTCCAGATTTTTTTGCCATTTATCGCTCATATTCTTGCTCATATTCCTGAACAATGGATGAAACATGGACACATCACTTCACTCCAGAATTAGATCAGTTGTCATATGAGTGAAAGCAGTAAATGAAAACAACCCAAAGAGACCAAAGATACAAACATCAGCAGGCAAGATTTTGGTCTCTGTATTTTGGGATGTGCAAGGTATTTTGTTCATCGATTACTTTTGAGAGCTATCAATAACAAATATTATCTAGCATTATTGGTTCGTTCGAAGGAAGAAATTGCCAAAAAAACATCAACAAATAAAGAAAAAAGTTGCTCTTTCACCAGGACAATGCACAAATTGATCACAATGATGTCAAAACTTTGTGAATAGTATTTTACTTTACTTTTGCAGCTTGCTTGTTCTCCTGATCTGGCCATCAGCAACTATTGGTTATTTGCAGGCCTCAAAAGAATGCGCCAGGAGAAG
The DNA here is from genome assembly GCF_053919585.1 of Euprymna scolopes. Classification (NCBI taxonomy): domain Eukaryota; kingdom Metazoa; phylum Mollusca; class Cephalopoda; order Sepiida; family Sepiolidae; genus Euprymna; species Euprymna scolopes. The sequence continues at coordinate 152,752,473 of NC_136490.1, forward strand.
AGAAATAATATTGGAAACTAAGGTGTATTTTCAAAAGATAAGTCGTTCTACAAAAAAGATATCAAATTCTTAGAGAATCAATGGAATCCATGTATCACCTTGAAAGGAGACTACATTGATGAATAACATTATTTTACATAAAAGTTATTTTATTAGTTGAGTCCCACATTTATTGAGTAACATATAGTCATTTCTCTTTTGCTGACTGAATGTATGAATCAAATGATTATTGTTGGTATTTGTTTCCCTGATATCTTTCTAGTTAGAATTTTTTCTAGAAAAATATGTGGTACTTATGCATGGGACCACATTAAAGTTACTAATACCACTAAGCGAAAGTGTTTCTGTGGAACAAACTTTATTCAAACTTGGCACACCTAGTTTGTTAGTCGGTGTCATTAACCACTTAACCACTATCACCTGCTGTTACTGTTTTCAGGGTTGTATTCATGGGACTTTGAACACTAGACTTAGTTGTCTTCACTCTGAGTGGAATATAGATCCCTTCATTTTTTTTTTGTCTCCTGTCATATAGCAAAATCACACTAACACATCAGTTTCCATTAGATCACCGAAGTTAAGCAACATGGAGCCCGGTCAGTACTAAAATATGTGACCATTTGGGGATATCAGGTGCTGTATGTGCTCTCCACTTATCTTGACATTGTTTCCAGTTGTCCTGAACCAGTTGTCCTAGCCGCTGAAATCAAGCAGTGTTGACTTAAAAGAGGAGTGGTTATGGATTGCGCAATCCTAGCTTCACTATTCAGCATGTATCATCCATCATTTCTCTAGGATGATCAGGTGGTCCTCATCATTCCAACAGACGAACATCCTGTAGCTTTCCCAGGTTAATCTTGCATGTTTCGGTTCATCAGGAATGTTACCTTTCCACATCTGTTTTTGACATTCTCTGTTTTCTTTATGAATTCCAGTCAAGTTATGGTTAATTTCGTTGAGTGCTTTTATTTATTTTACATTGGTTGTTGTGCTTGAACCTAAAAGCTGTGCTTTTCGTATTCTGTAAAAACTATGAAACAAAATCCTACCCCTTCACTGTAGAAATCTCCAGATTATGAAGAGTTTCTATTCTGATAGCTTCTTTCCTTGAACCATTTTCCTTTAGAATTCCTTCCTTGCTCTTTGTTTTTCAAATTGTACAAATATGCAGAAGTTTAAATGTAATGTGAACAGTTTGCTAATCAGCTCCATCATAACTGTAAAACCTGTCGGATGAGATACTTCTTTATGAAGGTCAATATGTCTTGGTTGGCAGAGATGTTGAAGGTATCAGAATTATAGAACAAGATGGTGTTGGCATCCTAATTGAATCTAATTGATTTACTCTTTCAGTAAACAGAATTGTTAGGAATAAGAATAATGTAGCTTTTAAATGCTGCAAAGTGTAAATATGTGATAACACTTGCTCCCCCCCCCCTCGACACTATTTTCAACTCTAACACTGTTTCCGTAGTCTTCTTCTCTTTTCATTCTGGCTGTGTCATCGTCTCCCATGCATTTGGTGGCTGCCAAGGAGATGTACTGGCTCACAAGTCTAAAAAATAAAATAAAACACACACTTTGACACATTCTGTAATAATCAGTTGCACTCTTGGCGCGTTTGTGACCCCATCGACCTTCTAAACGTTAACGTCCACATCTACGTCTACTGTCGAGACTGTGTTTGTCAGTCGACATCAGCTCATTTTGAACTGTTCTAAATCACAACTTGCGGTACACTGTGTCAAACTCACAACTCTCCTCAACTCTTTCGTCAACTGTCACAAACCCAAGACTGCCTGCAAACCATCCCCAACTGTCATGAATTATCACAAAACTCATTGACACTCCTAAAGTTGCCTATAAAACTAACACTAATTGACTTATTATCTGATCCTTTTGTCCCAAATCAGTGCTACACCTTGATTAACAATCCCACGTCAGCTTCCTTTTTTGTGCGTTGGTTAACAACTTCCTCTCCATTGTTCTGCTGATAAATCAACCTCCTTTTGTTTTTTCTTTTTACTTTCTAACACCTGGGTGGGGTGGGAGTGTCAATAGTATCACAAATATACAACTGGGAAAATATTGCTCCCATTATCCGCTTGTCTATGATGGCAAGACATGTAGTTGGTTTTATGTGCAGGGTATCCAGCTCCCCAAAATGGGTTACTCTAGATAGAAACAAAAATAAAAATTCTTTCCTCCTTATTAAGAACATTTCACTTTGATTCAACCTGGAAGTCTGGAAAGTGTCGACAAAATATTGCTTTCATGAAGTAATGTTTGATTTTATATAGCGTCTCCTCAGACATCAATGATTGCCTCTAACAGAGAATTTACAACGGAAATGTCCGAGTTGCTTTTACTTTTCAAACTGGTATTCTTATATTCTTGCAAATTATGGTTTCCCTCTTGTTTTCCACCCATTTCTCAGTTTTTTACAGATTCAGTTTTCTTTTATCATATTACTTGGATTATCAGACTACTATTCTCATCTTAAGCATTATTTTCACAAGGTTTTGGCCGATGTAACCGTTGACCTTCTTGAGGTATATCTTATTGAACTTGAGAATTTGCATAGAATTTCAAATGAAACATCACTCGGCTAGCATACTCTTGTTTCATCAACTATAATTGGGTAAAAATCTTAAGTAATTTGCATTCTGAGTATCACTTGCACTTAGAAATGAACCTTCAACTTGCAGAAAAGTGTCACTTACAACTGACGTTTACCAAGTACTGTATCCGTCACACTACGGGTTATTGCAGACCTTACTACTTATCATTATAGATTGTTATTTATTACTACAGATATATATACATGAAATAATGAAGTACAGGTTGTTTGATACTGTAAATAAAAAGTCCAAGTAAATATTAGTATCAGTATTTATAAGACGATCCAAGGCAGATAAAAAAAACTCAATATGCGAGACAAAGCAATAATATAAATGGAAATGTTGAGTTAAATTAAGTATAATTACAAAAAAATTTATTGTTTGACAAAGGAGTGCAGATAATTATTAAAGTCTTTTTCTCAATCCAAGGATTTTCAATAAATGGCTTATCTCATGAGAGGAAATGTTGTTAGCAAAATAGATATGGGTAATTATGAATTTTGTTTATGAGCACACACGCACATATATATATATATCTTGCTTATTAACATACACTCAGACACATAATTTTTTTATTTTTAATAGTTGTAACTTTACTTGTAATTAATGGTTCCCATATTGTATTAAATTCTATATCAGGTCTTCTTGGTAGGTGATCGCCGCCAAGCATATGAGCTGCTGCTTTGAATTGTCTTACTCTCCACCGTTTTTCTCTGTCTATAATTTTACCTGGTCTTGTAAGGGTGGATAGATTTTCAATTTCCCTTTATATATGGTCAGCCATATCCGACTTTTCAATCTCTTTATGTATTATAACTTTTCTATATTCTTCTAACCTTAGATTTAGTGGACAATATGTTTCTCCTTTGTTTCCTACATTCATATGGAATCTCATATGCACAGTAACACTATCCACTATGACTATGCAATTCCTACAGTTACATACCTTGAAAACGGGGCTAATAAACTTGACATAGTGATATGGGACAAGAAGGAGAAAGAATCAACCTTAGTAGAAGTTAGGTCTCCCAATGATGCTGGATTAAACTGAACTGAGAGGGAAAAGATAATGAAATATCAAGGTCTTATGTATGACATGAAAAAGGTCTTATGTATGACATGAAAAAGGTCTTATGTATGACATGAAAAAAAACTGCAATCTTAGGAACATCTCTATCATTCCAGTAATTATAGAAGCAACTAGACTCATAAAAAAGAATTTCATGTGCTAACTTTGTGTTGTGTATAACTATTCTTACAAGTATTACATAGGAGAAGAATCTTTCCTTTTAGATGGTTTATGAACCAGAGTCTCAGTCTATCTTTATATTATTCATGGCTGAGTGAAGAAGAGATAAATTCCTGTTTCAGTCTGCTAAGCATAACTGCAAAGTGAATATAAATGCTTTCAACTGGAATTAGAAATTTGTTTGTAAATTTCATTTGCCAGTTTGATCACGTTCGCATGTATCAGTTTTTATTAGATCATTAAAGTTAAGCAAGGAAAACAACAGTAACAATTTGGGATTCGCATTTTTTTTTTTAACCTGACTTTTCATCTTTTAGGTTGGCAGTAATTTTTGCAGGAATTCAAAGTCGATCCAAGTTGTTTATTGTAAAACTTTTTGGTATATCAAAATCAATACAGTAAAGTAACTCAAAACATAATTAAAAAAACATTAATTACCGAATCGTTTATTGAATTGAAGTTTCTTTTTAATAATAAACCTATAAATGTTTCCTTAAATTACATTGGCTGCTGTGATTTCATTCACTGTGTTTTGACACTGTTCGCCATTTTACGTAAACTACCCGGAAAATTCAGGTGATGGTACAGTTCTTATTTAGTATAACCATCTTTTTAAATTTTTTTTAGAATTATCTTTTTCTTTATTTTTGCTGAGGCAAGGGTATGGGATTGCTATATATTCACCTGTTATTTCAAAGACTCTAACAGAGATCTTTTTGGGATTATAACCATTTTTTCAAGTGTACTTATTTCACCAGGTAATCTTTTAGTTCTTTTTATTGAGAGCAGTGACTTATAATTACTGGAATGATTAAAATCTTCCTAAGATTCCAATTTCTTTTCATGCCATACATAAGACCTTGATATTTAGTTTTCTATCCTTTTCAGCCCTGTTTAAGCTGGCACCATTGTGGACACTAATGTACATTGGAATATGCAGTTGTGTTCAATCAGAAGTTATCGTTCTTATTTTTTGGTTCTAAGCATATTTACTACATCAATTTTATATTTTTATTATTTTCTAAGTTTGTTTCTATTACTGATAATAATGCTTTGTTATTTTACCACGCAGTGCTATTGCTGCATTGTAGCAATGGCTTAAATGACTTTGCCAAACAAATTTAGGACAAATTGTCTGAAGTAGGTCTTCATTGTTCAATGGCATCCAACATAGTGCATGCTAGTTGGTAAAACAAAAGAAAAACAACTGAAAAAAAAAACAAACATTAAATAACAGTTGTGAATTATGCAGACAATGTAGGAGCAAATCAAATAACTTCACATTAGATATTTTAAATTTAAAATAAAATTCTTTTCTTAAAAATTACTGAATATAACTGGAAAACAATGAACAAATGGTTGTATTTATCTTCACATTATATCCACAGAGCTTAAGATATACTAGCAGGACTACCCGATGTTGCCCGGTGTAAAAGTGTAACATATGTCTATTAAAACCTCTACCTGTCTCTATCCCGTTTCCTCAATCCTCTTTTTCTCCTTTGCCCAGCTCATTCCTCTCTGGATATATATATATATATATATATATATATACACACACACACACACACACACTTTTCTTTTATATAATAGGTTCCTCAAGAAATGAGTCAGCATTTTTTTTTTTTTTTTTTTTGAATCGGTAAATAAAATGCCTGACCCCTGGCATAACCTAGCCCAGTTGACTCCCTAAGAATAAATATATTTTTAATTTTTAGATATTGTTCAATTGAGGCAATACTGATAAAAAAAATATACCGACTTTGTAGGCATTTGTTTTATAGTTTTTGACTTTTAGCTGGACATACAAACATACACACAGACAATTGCTCTTTATATAATAGATGTATAAACTATCTGTATTTACTCGGTGTTGCCCGGAAGTGAGAACCTACAAAAAAAAAAATAACCTTTAAGAATATTATGTGTACAAATTTTTTAACAAAGTTAAGAATTGTTTTAATTTTAAAAAATATTCGAATGATAGTAAATGAAAATGTGCTTATCAAAATTATAAAGAGATGAGAAATACAGAACCCCCCCCCCATGATCTTGCGTGCTAATTTTAATATAGAGGCTCACTCACCATCATATTTGGTTTAACGTTCATTTTACATGATATCGTGTGTGGGATGACTTTTAGAAATTGACTTCACAACTAACCTATTTCTGGTTAGGTCTTTATTTATCCTTCTTTCTTGCAACTGCATCCTTATCACTCCCTTCCATGTTTTCTTTGTCCTTCCTGGAGCCCTGCAGTCTATGAAAGTTGATAGGGTGCCTTGGCACATTTATAAAAGAACATGCTTGTGTAAGTAGCGAACTACGTCACATGATGACCGTTTTCTTTTCAAAAATGAAAACGCTGCATTCTTATTTCAAACAAAATCAATTCCTGTTTGTAGCCGTGAAGGACGTCGTATTAATGCAGTCAAGTTATGAATTTTTCAATATTTCTTTTCTAGATGCAAGTGCTAATATTATATTTATTTCAGTTTTTAATCTTTATTTTTATTTCATTGTTTTATTAATTGTGTAAATGGTTTTCTCGTGGAAAGATGTACCGAATCTATCTGGCAAGTTTCATTTGAAATCGAGCATAAATAGATCTGAAAATGCTGATTTCTTAACCCCCCCCCCGTCCGTCGACACGTTACTATTTATAAAAGAACATGCTTGTCTAAGTAGCGAACTATGTCACGTGATGACCGTTTTCTTTTCAAAAATGACGTCTTATTAATGCAGTTAAGATATGAATTTTGTAATATTTCTCTTCTAGATGCAAGTGCTGATATTATATTTATTTCAGTTTTTAATTTTAATTTTATTGTTTTATTAATTGTGTAAATGTTTTTCTCTTTGGAATATATATTTTATTTATTTATTTTTTTTATCATAGATTTTTTCTTGTCTATAAATGTTTATATTTTCCAAATTGATAGCATAACAGATTTTGCAATTGTTTTCATTTTCAGTTGGTGGGAGGGAAATCTTTCACCTAACCCCCTCTTAAACATACCAAATGGACTTTTATAAGTACAATACTTAATGTTTTTTTTTTGTTTTTTTTTAATGGAGTGTAGACAATGCATTGTGGATGCATTATCGGCAGCTCCCGTTACTCTCGCTTCTCTTTATTTGTCCCTCAGTCCTCATTTTTAATGAGTGATTTTTCTGACAAAGGGAGAAGAAAAATCTGTTTTCTAGGTTGGCAGTATTTTGCGTGAACAGCTGCCAGGGATATCGGAAAATTTCTATGTCTATCTTTGTAGCCATGTCACTAGTAAGGGTGCTGGAGGTAAACATTTTATCTGGGCTGACGTTATCCGCCTGATAGTCAGGGACCCGGACCTTTGATTAACCACTAAGGAGGCTGTCCTATCAGCAGGTGCAAAGTACTGGGGCTGCTGTATTGCCATTTGGTGAATGGATTCTGAACCATGCAGTAGCTTCTAGTGGGGCCTCTCGATGCCATATTAGTGGGTAATTGTTACGGCTTTACCTTTTTATGTGCTACAAAAAAAAAATTCTTCATTTCTATTTCTCTCTTACTTTCCCTCTCTGTCCTGCTTCAGGCATGTCTGTTGACTTAGTCCACAAATCCCAAAACACCATCATGAAAAGTCTCAATAAAAAACATGATTAAACCCGGATTTCCAACTTCTAACGTAGACCTCCACTACCAGGTCTCCTTCTCTAACATCAGGGGTCTACGTTCTAACCTTCTAGAGGTTGAAATCCAATTACAGGAGACTAAACCAGACATATTATTTCTAAGTAAAACTGGCATTGGACAGACCATTTTCCTAGATGAGTTCGTAATTAAAGGATACTCTAATTTAACTTCCAAATCTGACCCAAAAGATCGCCATGGGCATGGAATATGTGCCTATATAAAACCTGGCTTTCCATGTGGTAGGGCATATCCAGAGAAGATCCTAACTTACCCTATATGTGCTTCTGGGTTGCACTAGCTCAAACTACTGCATTTATATTTACTCTCTATCACCCCAACAACAGCAGAGTTACTATCTTTAAAAGCATATCTGAGAAAATTGACCACACCCTATCTGCTGATCGTTCAACTAATATTCATGTCTGTCGAGACTTCAATGTTCACAATGTTGAATGATTAACTCACTCGAACAAGATTGATGATGAGGGGAGGTTCTCCATTGTTTATGACCTCACTCAGATTGTTCACGAACCCGCTCATGTTCCCGATACTGACGGCCAGTATGCAAGTCTCCTAGACCTCTTTCTCACAACTTGCCCTGAACTGTGTTCAGCTTCTGTTCTGTCTCCACTTAGATCTTCCGACCACTCTGTTGTATCAGTTAAGATAAAAATAAAATGTAATAAGTCCCCAGATGTACCTTTCCATCGTACAGTATATCGATACACTATGGCTGACTGAGATAGCTTCCACACATTTATATCAGATCTACCTCTGCAATCCATGTTTAAAAAGGATGTGTCGTCTATAGTATCAGACCTGACAGAATTGTTAATTGTAGGTATAGACCGTTTCATACCCTCGAAAAAATTCCAGCAAAAACCTAACAGCCAACCGTGGTTCTCTCCGGAATGTGCTGCTGCCATTGCGCATAGAAATCACTTTTTCCATTGCTTCCAACGTAATAGATGTACTGAGACTAAAGCCGCTTTCAGAACTGCCAGCAATCACTGTAAAAATGTAATAAAGAACGCAAGAGAGTTGTATGCTCAGTCTTTCAAGTCCAAAGTAGCTGAGCAGCGGCTTGGTTCCCACCAGTTTTGGCAAATAGCAAACAGAATCCTGAACAGAAGCGTGTGCTCTATCCAACTCTCATAAGTGGACCTGAGGTAATCTTGTTTGCCAAGAACTTTGCAGCTAATTCTAACCTTTGCGACCAAGGCTGCCAACCTCCAATATTTCCTCCTGTATCAGAAAACATGCTATGTGATATACAAATATCTGTATGTGATGTTTCCAAGCTAATCAAAAACCTTGATTACAGTAAAGCAACCAGCCCTGACGGTATTCCATCAACCAGAACTTGTGCCCATCCTTACAAAACTGTTTAAACGTCTTAAGGAGAATTGCTTCCCGTCACCCTGGAAAATCTCATCAGTATGCCCCGTATTTAAGAATTCAGGTGATCGCTCATCTCCCTCACAGTACAGGCCAATAAGTCTCCTGTGCGTCATGAGTAAGTTGCTGGAATCTGTGTTAAATAGAGAAGTAATCAACCATCTTAGCAAAAATAACCTTCTTAATGACATGCAATATGGTTTCCGTTCTGCTAGATCTACAGCAGATGTGCTTACAGTTATATCTCATAGGATTAGCGAATATCTCGACGGAGGCTACCTTTCTAGGGCAATTGCTCTTGACATATTAAAGGCCTTTGATAGAGTATGGCATAAAGGTTTACTTCACAAGATCTCCAGCTACGGTATAGCTGGAAATGTCTTCTCAATTATTAAATCATTTATCTCTGATAGGTTCATAAGAGTAGTGGTTGATGGGCAGCTCTTAGTATTAATGCTGGAGTCCTTCAGGGGTCCATCATGGGCCCAACTCTCTTCCTGATCAATATTATTGATCTTCCAAATCACATCCTTACATCATTCGTAGACATCTATGTTGATGACACTACTATCTATGGTAGCACATCTAAGACCGTAAATGACCAAGTTCTCTCTGATTCTCTCTCCTCTGATCTTGAGCAAGTGGTACAAAGGGGAAAGAGGTGGCTTGTTACTTTTAATGCATCTAAAACTAAGCTTTTATTTTTACATCATCAATGCTCTGATCCCCAACTGGCATCAATTGAAATGAATGGCTCTCGTCTTGGGGAGGCCTCATGTTTTGACAAGCTTCTGGGCTTGACCTTTACTCCTGATCTTAAATGGAACACATACATTAAATCCGTTGCCAAGGCCGCTGGAAAAATGGTGGGATCCTTCTATTGATCCAGTAGATATCTCACTGCTGATGCAGTTAGTTCTCTATCTATATAAGAGCCAGGTACGTCCAAGGATGGAGTACTGTTGCCACATCAGGGCAGGAGCTGCTAGAAAGGACTTATCCTGTCTTGATAGAGTCCAAAATAGACTTCGTAGCCTTGTGGGAGATGTCCTTTTCTCTTCCCTGCAACCTCTTTCTCACAGAAGAGATGTTGCGAGTTTGTCTCTGCTTTATTGTTATTTTCATGGCAGGTGCTCTGCTGAGCTCCATTCTATGGTCCCCCCTTTGCCAAACTTTCACAAGAAACACCTGTCTAGCAGAAAACACTATCACTAGTTTTCCCCCACTCTTTATCTGTACCTAAACCTAAGCATAGATTCCATGAGCAAAGCTTCTTTCTTAGAACTGCACTGCACTGAAATTGTCTTCCATTTTTCTACTTTCCATCTGACTACAATATGGTTGTCTTCAAGTCTAACGTAAACAAGTTTTTGATGAGCCGTTCCATATAAGTTAACAAATTTACCGAATTTCCATTAACAGTTACTATATTGTCCAATTTCTACTGTACACTCTTTAACCCTTATTCTCGAGTGGCCTCTTGGCCTTGATAAGTGGTGATACCTACGTAAAAAAAAAAATTAAAAAATTACCTTCAACCAATAATATGGATGCACTTATCAAGTAACGAAAGTAGTTCTGAAAATAGTGAGCAGCTAATTTATCTGAATTCAGATCCGCTTGACAGTGATTCTGATGCTATAATAGTAACCTTCCAACTGATGAGGTGTCTATTGAAAGCCAACCCGCAGGCGAGAGTATGCATGAGAGTGAGGCCTGCGTCATCCTTCTTCAAAGAAGTACCCAACAGACAGATACTACTCCACTTTCCTGTTCGTGATCATGAGAACAGGGGTGAGTGTAGGGAAAATCGTGGCTTACCTGACTAGCATGGGTGTCGTGTTTATTCGCTTAAGGAAAAAAATAATAAAAGAAAAGAAAGCTAAAACAGTGATGTCGCTTTTATATTTGGTGATCCCATATGAGTAACGCAAACTAGATCATGCAAGATGCATAAAAGAACCGGTAAAAGGAATGACTAGTGAGTTGAAAGACGCGTGTTATGTGAACGGACGTGTGTATTATCAAGATTATTGAAGCTGACTCAAAAGATTGTACGTAGGACAGAACACAACTTTACAACTCCACTGAAATCAATTTTCAAACTAGAGTTTGTTTATGGCTGCTGCTGATACTATGCTCATTCTAAACGATTGACAATAAATGTAAACAATATTTTTTCAGATAGGGTAATTAAAAATTGCAACCACGAAAAGATAAAACAACGTACAATTATGTTCTGAATTTTTTTAGATGAAGGTTAATAAGTTGTATTATTTTGACTACTGTTTTCACCTTGAATTTTATTCAGTCAATATTTATACCAATGTAACCTTCACATGGACCGGTGGTCTAAAGGCTAAAGTACTAGGTAAAATTTAGTTGGAAGTGACACTCTGCTAGACGTTGAAGATTCAATCCTCAGTGCAGTCAATACAACAAATACAATTGCACATAAGACTTCTAGTCAGTTATAGTTGGTGGATTAAACCAGAGAATGTATAGAATTGCAGAAGATAGGAACTCGCGATTTCTGGAAAATTTATAATAGTGTAGTGAATAAAGGCCACTCAGTAATTCTCCCACCATCCAACAACCAGAAGGTTGTATGCACGGCAACTGAAAAGGCAGAACTACTTGCTTGGCGATTTACCTCTAACTCCACCTTAAAGCCAACAAACAACTCCCTCCCAAATTTCCCCATGCTGACAGAAACCACAATTGATGATCTAAAAATCACTTCTTCACATGTCCACAAGGTCATAAAAACTCATACACCTCCAAGGCATGTGGGCCTGATCTCATTCCTGCTATACTAATTAAGAAATGCTCAGCTGAACTAGCTTCAGTACTTTCTAAACTCTATAACAAATGCCTTGCCAAATCCTGCTTCCCTAATAGCTGAAAGATGGCCTCTGTAGTAACCTTGTACAAGAATTCTGGTGAAAGGACTGACCCTCTCAATTATTACCCTATAAGTTTCCTCCCCCTCTTCGCTAAAATCTTTGAGATGCTAATCCATCAAGTACTAGTCCACCACCTTGCAAAAGCAAATCTTCTTTCTGACAAACAGTACAGATTTAGGAACTGTCGTTCTACTGCACATATTTTAACTCATCTCTGAACGCATATACCATGCACTGGATAAGGCTGGTGAATTCAGGGCTGTAGCCCTCGATATATCCAAGGCCTTCAACAAAGTCTGGCATGAAAGGCTGCTAATGAAAATGAAATCATATGGTATAAATGGACAAATACAAAATATAATTAGATCCTTCTTAGACAATAGAACCATCCAGATTGTCATTGATGGACGTTCATCCAAACTGCATAACATTAATGCGGGAGTATCTCAGGAGTCGATCAGTTGACCACTATTATTCCTGTTATTCATCAATTACCTCCCCGATAAGATTGAGTCCAAGATGGGTATATTTGCTGATGATACAATGCTCTATAATGTGCATGAGGGAAGAACGGATGTACACAAATCCAAGACAATGGCTGAATCATTAGAAAATGAACTCTAGACTGTATTTGAATGGGGGACGTAAATGGATGGTGACATTTAATGCTAGTAAGACCAAGCTGCTCTCTTTTAACAATTACAAGAAAGCTCTCCAATTGTCAATATCCATGACAAATAACACCCTACCTGAGAATTCTTCCTTCAAACTCCTTGACTGTACATTCACAGGAAATATGAACTGGAATAAATACATCAAGGACATTACAAAGGCTGCTGCAAGGAAGGTGGGCTCCCTCTATCGTGCTAGACAATTGCTCACACCTGAGAGTATGCTGTACCTCTATAAGGCCACCATTCGCCCATGTATAGAGTATTGTTGCCACATCTGGGCTGGTGCATCTACCACTGGTCTCTCTCTCTTGGATAGGGTCCAAAACAGGGTCTGCAAGCTAATATGACCCACTTTGTCAAATAGGTTCCAACCCTTTTCCCATTGCCACAATGTTGCATCCTTGTGCCTGTTTTACAAGTATTTTAATGGAATGTTCTCTGATGAACTCATTGCATTTGTGACCCTCGACGTGCATATCCCCAACAAACTCACTTAGCAACAAAATCACACCCTTTCACTGTTGAGGTCCCTTAATGTCAGAAAGTTTCTTACTCAAATAGCTTCTTCCCTAGAACAGCTAGACTTTGGAATTCCCTTTCTGCTGCCTGCTTCCCAAACTATTGATATGCAGAAGTTCAAATGTAATGTTAACCAACGTCTTAATCTTTCTTAGGCATTGTCCCAAGTAGTAGCCCCTTACGTCCAAGTGGCAATATACACTGTTTGGGGTGAAGGTGAGTAAAAGAAAAAAATAAATAAATAAAGGGTTTTGTTCAAAATTCCATGCAAATTCTCGAGTTCGACAAGATATACCCGAAGAAGCTTGGAGGCTACATCAGCAAAAACGTTATGAGAATACACTCAAGATGAGAACAGTTATCAGACTGATACAAATAATACAATTATAAATTAATGCGCAAAAGGGTAAAAAGGATTTATTTATTTACCTGTTGGGGTATGTAATATCTTTTTCCCAAGATGTTTGGTGTTTGTTGAATCTCAGACAGGGCAATAAAAGAAACAGTTTGAATGGTACATTCCCCTCCCACCTCTTTGCTAAAGCTTTGTCTCTCCTGATTGGTTTTCAAATTTCATGAAATTCCTGAAGAGGTTGCATAACAATCTTTAAAAGGCATCCCCATTCTTCACAAAAGTCGCAAACATGACTTAATAGCAGTGTTAACATTTTTATCACTTTCCTTACTCGAAACTCTTCAAATATATCATGTAGATTATTACTTTTTTTATCCAGGTCAAAGTATACCTATTCCCAAACAAAATGGCGGTATTTTGAGGACTTAACTATGATTTGCTATTTTTTTGATATGATTATTTTTGTGGAACTGTTGAAATTTATGCTGATCCAAAGTGTTTTTATGATCAGTGAGTATTGCTAATTTCTTTTATTCATAGCACAGTAGAAATTAAACTAAAAACAATCGACGTAAGTCGATTTTTCTTTTTCTTTCCTTTTTCTTTTTTTTAAAATTGATTTTTTTAACAATAATTAAATTCGGTTTTAGCATTTCCTTCCTAGGAAATTGAAGTAGTTTTCTCTTAGAAAGATGTCCCATATTTTCTGGACATAAACAAAAAAATCTAAATTATTTATTTATTAATTTATTTTATCTATAAAACAATTATCTAAGTACATGTGTCTCATCAGCATAGTTCTCGAAAAGTTGGCTTCAACTAAGGTTCTTAATTGATCGTTGTCAACCATCATCTTCAAGACTCTCTTAGCCGCCACAAAATTTTTTAAACCACCATTGTGCTTTGCATTCAGTAATAGTTTCTTGGCCAAATGCTTTGTTGATATCGCGAGCCGTTTCAGCAGCTTTTCGACCTAGCTTGAATTGAAATAAGAAAATTGTGCGGATTTGTTTTTTCTTATCTTGTATTCAAAATTCTAAAAAGAAGATAAAATTGTTTTAAAGCGATTGTAATTTAAACAATTAGAGTGATGAAGCAAAGGTATTATAACAAAAACGTATTTGAAAATATATCATTTGAAATCAAAATTAAAAATTCCGCAAGAACTTTTGTCTCAACCTAATATGATCGAATGCATATCCCATTACACTATAGCCCCAGCTGAAATTGTGTGTTAATTTTATCACTTTAAAGTTATGTTGATTTTGTTGTAATTGATTTTTTAACAATAATTAAATTGGGGCAGTAGCCCATATTTTCAGGATGTAAATAAATAAATATATATTATTTATTTATTTTACTTATAAAACGGTACACGTGTTACGCCATAATACGGTTCATCAGTCAAGCTCTGCTGATGAGCTGTAGTACGCTGAAACACATGTATGTAGATAACTGTTTATAGTTAGTGGCCTGGCAAGACCATAGGGGAGACAACTGAAGCTGGCCTGCAGGACACTATATATACAAATATAGGCAAATTTGGGCATATTTTATTGGTTTGAAAATATAGGTTCTTTTTTACCAATTGTCATAAAATTTTAACCATAGAATAGTATTATAATCTTCATAAAGTCTGCAAATTTTCATGTAGTTTCGTCCCATAGAACCAAAGATATGAGCATTTCAATATTCAATTTGGCTACCAGTATAGAAATATCCATATATATATATGTATATATATATATATAATAAAAGAGGCGCAGAAATTCTCCTCTGGACCAAATTACTGTAGGTTTGCAAGAACAGATACCACATACAAATTTATTATGTCTAAACTATTATCCGCCATCATAGACACATTTATTCGTTATATTAAAACCCTGTATTGCATCCTAGGAGAGGCATCATGATGATTGCCATCATCTACAGAGGAAGTAGTTCTAATTCTTCCCTCTCTTTCTACAGTCCTCTTCCTACCACCAGTCTACACCCGGAAAATGAATACACATTCTTACTATGTCCTCCAGTCACCCTTCTTAACTGGATTATAAACTCCTACATAAAGCATTAACTTTACATTTCCCTAACACAAAATAATGATTTCTCCCTAATACATTTCCATCCATTCTTATTGGTTGCTAACTCTCAACCTGCTTATTTGTGAATAGATACCTTATTGAATAAATGAACACATTTGCTTTTAAAAAACAAGGCCGATAAACAACCAGTTTCTTTTCTGTTTTGTTTTCCCTCTCCCCACAATATTAATTAACTTCTTCTACTGTTGTAATTACAACTTATTGTTTTATGCAAATTAAGACAAAGACATAATCATGATATTCAAAGTTTGCTACACCAGCGGGCAAACAACACATTTCGTAAATACACACAGATGCATTAACGTACACAAACAAAGTAAGATAGACTTATACCTACATAGAGAGACAGAGACAGAGAGCATGCAGAGAGAGAAACACCTTTTGGAATGAAAAACCTTCTTATTTATTTTAGACCGACCATTTTCTTTGCTTATAAACAATGCGCATAGAGGTTTACAGAACTTTCCTTTATTTCAAAACAATACGAACAGAAGTTTTTTTGTATTTTTTATTTTTAAACTTATATATTGTTACTAAATATTTAATACACCGAACCTCTTATAATCTTTTAGGGGAAATAGTATGCTTACAAAAAATTCTGCATTGCAATGGTCCACAAATAGTTTTTCGATTAGTAATTAATATAATTGTTTCTTGAGTATTATTATTTTTATGACTATTTTGTACATAAAATGAACAGGGGGTGGGGGTCCTCTACACGCATAAGTACAAAACTATTTTATAGAAAATAGTTGCGAAATTATTTTTTTAAACAAACATTTTGGTTTACCTACGGTAAGCACAAATTTACTTTAAAGAAAATACAGTTGAGAAATTATTTAAAAAAATTTTTTTTCGCTTTACCCTACAATATTTGGGATGTATTTGCGTTTTAAGCACAAAATTATTTTATAGAAAATACAGTTGCAAAATCAATGAAATAAACACCGACTTTCCATTTTCTTTCTTTTTTTTTTATTACAAAGGAATCATCATTTATCAAGACCCAGAGACAACTCGAGGATAAGGGTTAAAGAATGTACAATTAAAGGTATAATATCATAGTAATCGTTAGCAGTGTAAACTTGGTAAATTGGATTGCTTAAGGAGAATGGCTCATCAAGAACTTGTTTATGTTGGACTTGAAGACGACCATATTGTAGTAAGCTGGAAAGCAGACAAATGGAATAGAGTTCCATGGGTGTGCTGTTCTAGGAAAGAATCTCTGTTCATGGAATCCACGTTTAGGTCTAGGCACAGATAAAGAGTGTAGGAAACTATTGACAGTGTTTTCAGCTAGACGAGTGTTTCTCATGAACTCTGTCAAGGCAGGATAAGATCTTTCTAGCAGTTCCTGCCCAGATGTGGCAGGTATAACTTATGAGAAATATTTGGAATCAAGTCTCCCTTTGCTGTTATTTCAGATCATTTGAAACCATAGAAGCAAGTTTTAATCTCCCCTCGATCAAGGCCAGAGGTTTGGGGGTCTATTGTTTATATATTTATTTATATTTTATTAGCGATTCTGTGGTATTTAATTGTTATGCTCACCTAAGCGGTAAGGGAGTTACCTGCCCTTTATTTACGTCGCCCCCCCCCCTGTTTATTTCTTTTTCTTGGGGGGGGGGCGGGCGTATTTTATATATATATACACACACACAGTTATGTGCTGTTTTTATCACTTTTAAAGTTATGTCGATTTTGTTGTTGATTTTTTAACAATAATTAAATTTAATATTAGCATTTACTTCCTAGGAGACCGGGGAAGTAGCTTTCCCTTAGAAAGCTGGCCCATATTTTTTTTGACATAAAAAAATCTAAATTATTTATTTTATGTGAGAAAGATGTAGATAGGTAGATATACACAGTAATTTGTGCAAGAAAGTTTGAGTATATGTGAATAATAAATATAAGGGAAATTTTCTTTGCATTGTGAAAGATTTCATGTTAAAAAGATGAAATGTTATATGAACCTGTTCTTTGTTGAATTCTGTTATTTTCAACCATGATGTAAGATTCTGTAATTAATCCTTTTAATGTGTTTTTTTATTATCGTTTTTGTGCCTTTTTAAGTGAGAAGTCTACCTGGTTTCTAAGTTACACACATCTAATGTGTCCAGGTAATCACCATCTCTTACTATTCCATTATGTTCATATATTGTGTCCGAGACAAGAAACTTCTGCCATATACCTTATTGTGTTGTTACATGCCATTATAGCAGCTCATATACACTTGTGAGCAAAAAAAAATGGGCCAAACAAATTTTATACATTTTATTGCACTAAATGCTATATTGAACAAAGAACAATTGAACAAGAAAACTTAAATGAGACTAATAACACAGAACAAGACATTTACTTTAATAAATGCTTAGGATGGAATCGCATTCCCTTTTGATTTCTTTTAGAGATCAATCTTTTTAGACATGCTCTCAACCAAAGTGGAACACGCGGATTCCATGAACAAAGCTTCAAAACGCGGATTCCATCAACAAAGCTTCTTTCTTAGAACTGCACGCCTGTGGAACTCTGTTCCGTCTGTCTGCTTCCCTCCGGACTACAACTTGGATGTCTTCAAGTCCAATGTTAACAAATTCCTAATGAACCGCCCCCTTAAGTAAACACTTCAGCAAATCTCCTCACTAACGTAATGTTCTTGCAATAACCCTTATCCCTGAGTGGCTTCCGGGCCTTGATAAGTGGTGATCACTGTGTAAAAAAAAAAAGAAAAAAAAAAAAAAAAGAAATGCTATTCCATTCGCTTTGCACAGCTTCCCACAGTTTGTCATTGTTCTCAAAAGTTCTTCCATCCAATGCATGAGATATTATGGACCAAATATTCTCGATTGGATTTAAATCGGGGCTTTGATCACATTAATTGAATTATCAGAAAAACATTTTTTGTGACTTTAGCAGTGTGTGCAGGGGAATTATCATGTTGAAAAATAATGTTCTGAGATATTCCCAGTTTCTGGATGTAACAGTCCTGTGTCTAATATTCGAATGTATTCCTTTGCATTGATTGACTTCTCACATCTAATAAGTTCCCAACTCCTGATGCAGTAAAAATTCCCCATACCATTATCCCTCCATTCCGGTGTTTAACTGTCATTTTTATGGAACTTGGTGAAAATCTTTCTCCAGTTCTTCAGTTGCACCATTTGGGAGCATCAGGAGCATCAATAACAAGACAAAATCTTGATTCATCTGACCAGAAAACATTTCTGAACCAGTCTGTATCTTTCTTGCCATAATATGAGAAAAATCTCTTTCTATCATTGATGATGTTCTTAGATAAAAATGGCTTCTTTGCACACCTTTTAGAAGAAAATCCTATTTCTTTCATTCGTCTGGATATTGTCTATCTAGAAAGAGAATTTCCAGCCCCTGTTTTGAATTCTTTGCTATGGTCAACATAAGTTTTCTTTCAATCCTTTTGACAGGGTATGGCATGAGGGTCTCCTCAGTAAAATCAGATCATACGGTATCACTGGTAGAATACTTAACATAATTAAATCCTTCTTAGATAAGAGAAAAATCCAGGTAGTCCTCGACGGTCGCACATCTAAACAATATGATATAAATGCGGGAGTGCCCCAGGGTTCTATCCTTGGACCTCTATTGTTCCTGATATTCATAAATGACCTCCCCGACAACATTGCCTCTGAGATGGGTATATATGCCGATGACACTACACTCTATGGCAGACACGACAGGAAGACGAATGAACACATTTCTAAAGAAATGGCAGAAACACTAGAAGAAGACCTCCAATCTGTAGTGGAATGGGGACAAAAGTGGTTGGTCGCGTTCAATGCTGCCAAGACTAAACTAGTTTCATTCAATAATTACAAGAAACCCTCTCTACCACCCATAGCAATGGCCAACGACTCTTTATCTGAGAGTCCATCTTTCAAACTCCTTGGCCTAACGTTCACAGGAAACATGAGTTGGAACAATTACATTGAAGACATTGCCAGGGCCGCTGCAAGAAAGGTAGGCTCTCTCTACCGTGCTAGAAAACTACTAACACCCGAAAGTATCCTGTACCTCTATAAGGCCACCATTCGCCCATGTATGGAGTATTGCTGCCACATCTGGGCTGGTGCATCTGCTACTAGTCTCTCGCTCCTTGACAAGGTTCAAAAGAGAGTCGCAAACCTGATAGGCCCTGAACTGGCATCTAAGCTTCAGCCTCTGTCCCATCGACGAAATGTTGCATCCCTCTGCCTTTTCTACAAGTATTTTAGTGGTGAATGCTCTGACGAACTGCAATCACTTGTGCCCCCACGACGCAAGCACCCTCGACAAACCCGACAGGCTACTAGATCCCACCCCCACACTGTAGAGATCCCAAGATGTAAAAGATCTTTTTACTCCAATAGTTTCTTCCCCAGAACCGCAAGACTCTGGAATTCCATTCCAGGTCCCTGCTTCCCCAACAGTACTGACGTGCAGAAGTTCAAGTGTAACGTGAACCGACACCTTGCTGCCCAAATCCCTACATAGTACCCCAGTAGTTGTTGCCCCTGATAGTAGCCCCCTACACCAAAGTGGCAATGTGCCTTGTTTGGGGTGAAAATATAATAAAAAAAAATAAAAAAAAACAAAAAAAAACAGTTAATTTAAGCATGTGATCGTCCTTCAAAGTGAATGCTCTAGGGCAGCCAGATCCAGATTTCTTTTTTATCAAGCATTCGACTTCGAACTTTTGACCAATTCGCTTCACTACAGAAAGAGGTGTTTTCACTTTTTCTTTTCTCAAAATATCAAAAATCTGCTTGTAAGTCATTTTGGACTGCCTTAATCCTGCAAGTCGTTTTTTTTTTATATCCTCGCCAAAATGCGGTCTTACCATTTTTAGGATTAATTTATTATAATATGCTATAATAATAATGATCTGCAAAATAGAAATTTTCAGTTAAAATTAACAAAAATTCATGGAAAAATATTGAAAAATCGATTTCTTCCTTTTTTCACTCTTGCCCCATTTTTTTTTTTTGCTCATGAGTGTATCATAGATTCTATTCTATTACTGGCATATACCTTGTTGTGTTGTTTACATGCCATCATAGATACTATTCTATTACTGGCAAGTGCAGGGGTGTGCTCTGACCTGGCCGTAAAATATACTTAAATATATTTTAATTCATGCAAATTTCCTATCTATTGTTACAGAGCCAATTCTCTATTAAATATTATATTGTACCTAGTATATAGTACTGATTTCAAAAGATTAAAAAAGAAAAAAAAAACTTGGGTGCCATCAGCTAGAATTGAAACCAAAACATTTCGTGCTCCAGTTGCATTCTCTACGGTTTGAGCTATCAACATATTGATAAAAGAGATTTAAAATTAAACCACTTCAAGCTATGAATGAATTTTCGCATACACAAAAGTAATAGAAATATGTTGGCATGTTGAAATGAACATTTTGCATTTTGACTTGCCGACATATTTCTGTACGCGTTATTCATTCATCTCCCCAAAAAAGAGTTTACTCGTTATAATGCATCTTTGGTGTATGATTACTAGGGCTACGACAAGAGAATATTCTTATCATTGTTTTTACTCTTAAGTATATATCCAACACAGTTATATACAGTTAATCAATCGAGAATTACTTCACTCTATATAAAAGTATATAAGATATTAACTGATATATACTCGAGAGTCAAAATAATGAAAAGAATATTCTCTTGTCATAGCCTTCATGATTACTATTTCCTAGTAATTTCAGTGTTGTGTGACCAGTAGCTTAAGAGTTTATCGGTTGAATGTTTATACGCACACATACACACGCACATACATCTACTGTTTTATTCACATAGATTAATCATAGGATGTTGCATCATAATAGGCATCGCAAACTAGCCTAGAGTTTAATGTGTGAAAATGGGTAAACAGTGAAATTCCCTTCAATTTCAATATGTGATAAATCAATTAATTTTTCACTTATAAATGACCTTGTCTATCTGTGTGAGGAGCAGTATCTACCAAACTACTCTGTCTATTTTTGGTCTACAAGCTTGAAACTTTATATATAAGGAATTTGACCCTGTGTAACAAATTTGATTTGTTTTTTTAGCTGGTAAAAATAGCTGCTAAGACATCAAAATTGATAAAATTGGAACTTGGCAGGAGTAAGTCGACTTAAAGTGCTTCTCTCTGCATGTGCAAATATATATTTATATGTGAATTTCGGTTAATTTTTAGAGTTTTAATATACATTTGCTGGTAGCTCAGACAGTGATGAATAAGGTTTGAGAACTATGTTTTGGTTCCAATTCTAGTTGATGGTTCCCATAATATAAAAAATCACTACTCTGTATTAGGTACAATATAATAATCAATAATAATAAATAGAATCTGTATGAATTAAAATATACACAAGCATATTTTATGTCTGGGTCATGTCCAGGGAGTTACTATTATATATTGGGTACAATATAATAATCAATATAGAATTGGCTCTATATTACTGATAAATATGAAATCTGCATAATTTAAAATATCATATTTAAGCATATTTTACGACTGGGTAACACCAATCGGTCTGCTATTTTTTTAAAATAAAATTTGTATGTAAAAAATCTTAATATTTTCTCTTTATGAATGTAAAATTCTTTTCTTTCTGTTATTTATGTGTTTTTTTTTTTAGACTACATGAAGTTAGGTTACTGTTTTCAATGATGGGTGATTTATTTTTTAATGTTGTTTTACAACTTGATGCGAATGGTATTGTTTGTTTGTGTGCATATAAATGCATTCCCATTTTAAAGAATTGTGGAATTATTTTTGATCACCCTAGACTGACTGCTCCTTGCCACTATAATGAAGCAGTATTGGCTCAAGAGTGAAGGGATTGTGTAACTTTTATTTCACAATTCAGTGTGTGCCATTGAAAAGTCTTTCAGGATGATCAGATGGTGTTTGTTATTCTGACGGATGAACATCCACATAACCCAGATCTGAGTTTTTTTGTATTGATTTATTATTGAAAGAATCTGTCTTGATCTCTAATGTGCTATGAATTAACAAGATTCAATTGAAATGAATCTTGTCTATACAAAGTTGCACTTCCATGTCATTTTTCTTTTTGTTCGAGCTAATTTGACCAATGTTTATGCTTGATCTAATAATCATTTGCTTCCATTAAGATTAATTTTCATTTATCACAAAATGACATGAGACATTTGTGAGGATTTTTCACTTGTTTGTACGTCTCCATTTTTAATTATATACTGTGAAATTTGACTTTTGGACCAATAACACACAAAACGACAAATTTCTAATTAACTTTGAACAGCCATAATTCAGTGGCATATGGAGCAACAAAATTAAATTTTGTATCCTATCTTATATTTGATTCACATTAAAAGTTTTTCAATATAATTAACATAAAACTTTGATTTCGGATAGAAAATCATTGTTAAATATAAAACAAAGTACAGGTTTATTGTGAAATCTATGGGATGCATTAAATATTTCCATACTTTTTTGTAGAAGCATTTAAAATTGTTGTAGACTCTTAAAAATTCAGTATGTTATTACTATACATCTTATGAGATGACTGGCCAATTTTTATGGTTTCAGGTTCAAATGAACAGCTACGGCTGAAATTGGAATCCACCCTACTAAAGCCTGATTGTCACAGCTGGTGAATTTCAAAAATGAAATCTGGACGTGAGGACACTTTAGAAGAACAATATGCAATAAAATTCTGTTTTAAACTTGGAAAAAATGCCATAGAAATGTATGGAATGCTTCAGACTGCTTTTGGGCCATATTGCATGATTCAAGAATTAGTTTTTGGGTGGCATAAGAAATTCAAGGAAGGTAGGGATTTTGTGAGGGATGATGAGAGGTGTGGGAGGAGTAAGGAAGCTGGAACATCAGAGTTGATTAGCCAAATAAAGAATTTCATGAATAAGGATCATACTGTGTCTATAGAGACAATAAGTGCACAATTTGATATCAGTGTGGGAACTGTACACACAATTATTCGCGAGTAACTGAAGATGTGGAAGATTTGCGCCAAGTTTGTCCCAAGGATGCTCAGAAAAGATCAGAAAAAAGATGTTGTCATGACAGCAAGGAGATGACCAATTCAGATCCTGCAGTTCTTGATGCTCCGATGACCTGCAATGAAAGCTGGATCTACTGCCATGATTCAGACCAAGAGACCAGACCCAAGAAGTCCAGACAGAGCAAATCCACCCAGAAACTTAGAGGCTGTCATTATAAGACAATTGAGAAGATGAAAGAGGCTGTGACGAGGGTCATTAACACGCTCACACAAGAGGACTTCCATGGAGGCTTCCAGAAGTTGTTGGAACGGTACAACAAGTGCATTGCAGCTGGAGGAGATTATTTCGAAGGGGACTAGAGTTTTATATATGTACTATCAATAAAAGTGCCCATATGAAAAAAGTCTGGAAACTTATTGAAGGCACCTCGTCTATAAAATAAGAAAATGAAAATAATTCCAAGTAATCTCTGAAACGATCGTATGCCAGATCATTGTTGACCTGAATTCTAGGAATGCTAGCAATAAATAATTTAAAACTATTTGTTTATCACTATTCATTCTCCCTCCTTCTCTCTCCCTCTCTCTTTCTCTCATCTCCAATTTCTCATTTGTGTAACCATTAGTTCATATCAATTCAGGCTAAAATTTCAAAGCTATAATGAGTCCCACACTAATTGATATAATAAAAATAGGAAGTATTAAATCTTGTTTTTCTTTCTTTGTGGCTACCAAATTTTGTTCATTTTGTTCCAGTCATCTTGTTGACTGTTTTTTTTTTTTTTTTATATATACAAGTAATTAGATATTTGCAGTGCAAAATCTCTAATTACTTTCCAAGCTAAAATGTAAAGATTCGTTTGATAAAACTTCTATGAAAATAGTGTATTATTGTGCTCAAAATATTCAGACAAAACTCTTATGGCTGTTTGTTGATTTTATTCTTTATAAACTTTCCTCTGTCGTATCTGGATTATTCGAACTTCTATTCTGATCTTGTTTGCTACTCTGATATTTCACTCTTTGACCTTTTTAATAACAATGTTATTTCTTTTCACAAATTATTAAATTGCTGTCGTAGTTTTCAGTTGTCTTCTTGATCATTTATTTCTGACATAAAAGTTTTCAAATAAAATTGTTCTTCTCTTAGGACTGATTGCTTATCCAGATCGAAAAATGCAGTCTATTACTACTAAGGATGGATCCAGGTGTTTGCTTGCTGAGGGGAAGTGGGTACTATTATGTCTTAGTTTTATCCCTTAAACAGTTATCTCCCTTGGCGGGACATTTTTCTTATAGAGTTTCCTCTGACTAGACACCGGCAGGTTGACCGGCGTTTTGTCCCCGAATTTTAGCTGCTTTTCTAGCCACATGGCTCGTTTTTTTTTATCTTCTATCATCCTTTGCCGTTTTAAGCCATCTCCGTTTTTTACCGTATCTACCTTCAATAAACCTGTTTATAGGATTTCCTGTCTTCAGAGTTTTGATTGTTAGTATGCGTTTTTTTCATTACTAAATACAAAGGTATTTTAATTTGTTGCGCTCAAAGGATTCACAGGGATGGCATGTTTCCATTTTGTCAATCATGATTGTGTAGAAATCTTAATTTATTTTTACTTTTAGATATACAATCTTACTAATCACTACAGAAAACGGTCCATTCAAAATAAAAAAAAGAAAAAAAAACGCCATTATAGTTCAGCCATGAAATAAATGAACCATTTCTGAAATGAAAGTCAACCTTAAGTCTCCATTATTTGGATTCTTTGAACTATTGTTCTCATCTTGAGTATTATTTTTACAGTGTTTTGGTTGATGTAACCTCCGATCTTCTTCAGGTGTATCTTGTCGAATTTAGGAAATCTTGAACTCCGGAATCTGTATGGAATTTTGAACGGAACCCTTTATTTAATCTATGGGGGTTGCATGCTATAATTGCTTCAGTCATGACCATGTAGAAGTCCTAATTAATTCATAATTGCATTTTTTATATCATCTGCACTGGAGATTGGACCTTCAATCTCCAGAAGAGTGCCACTTTACAATTGAATTTTATCATCTTTTATCTGGACAATTCTAGTGTGTATTTTGGGAGGTGTAAACCTATTTTCGTTTTTAGATGTACAATCTTACTATTTATCACTAAAGGGAATGCCTTTTTCTCTACCCTGTGGCCTCTCTCCCACAGAAGAGACGTTGCGAGCCTATCCTTGTTTTATCATTATTTCCATGGCAGGTGCTCGTCTGAACTCCAATCTCTGGTCCCCCTTCTCCAATCTTTCACGAAAAACACCCGTCTAGCTGAATCCACTGTGAAAACTTTCCCCCACTCTTTATCTGTGCCTAAATCAAAACGTGGATTCCATGAACAAAGCTTCTTTCTTAGAACTGTACGCCTGTGGAACTCTGTTCCGTCTGCCTGCTTCCTACCTGACTACAACTTGGATGTCTTCAAGTCCAACGTTAACAAATTCCTAATGAATCGCCCCCTTAAGTAAACACTTCATCAAATCTCCACACTAACGTACTGTACTTGCAATAACCCTTATCCCTGAGTGACTTCCGGGCCTTGATAAGTGGTGACCAACGTGTAAAAAAAAAAAAAAGATCATTACTAAAATTCATACTAGAATTGTCCACAACAGGTAAAGTACTTGGTAAAATTCAGTTACTCCTGGAGGTTGAAGGTTCAGTTCTCAGTCCAGACGGTTGAATACAATTGCTTAGGGCTTCTAGTGTGAAAATAACACTCAAGATGAGAAAAGTAGTTCAAATAGTTAAAATAATATAGATTATCAATTCTCGTCTAAAAAAAAAAATTCAAAATCATTATACAACCCTAAATCATTGGTGAAATCTGAAGATCATAGCTTACATTTCCTAACTTCTGCATTTTTTTAAACTAGGAAGTAATCCCTTATCAAGGCCAAAAGGCCACTCGAGGATAATGATTAATGAGTCTCAGGTGACTAGTGAGACAATACTGTGATGATTAGTAATAAGTAGAAATTGGGCAAAATTTGATTAGTTAAGAGGATGGCTCAATGAGAACTTGTTTACATTGAACTTGAAAACAATAATGTTAGAGTCAGTCTAGTGAGATTTGTGCAGAAGAGTATACTTGAATGATATGACCACTTTGAAAGAATGGGCAACAATAGTACTTGGTTAAGTAAATGTAGAACAGTTGTTCAGAGACAGGTTAGTTTGGAAGTTAATTTCTAAAAGCCGTTCACTAAATGCCAACATGTAAAACACGTTAAACTGAATATGATTATTATTATTATTCCATTATAGCTGGAAATTGTTTTATGTAATATATGAAAATTGCTGCGGTATTGTTTCTGGCTAATCGTTATTCGGTTTAATGTTTGTTTTACATGCTGGCATGTGTTGGATGACTTTAAAAAAAGTTGACTTTCAACTAACCTATTTCTGCCTGGGTCTTTATTCATCCCTCTTTCCCTTAGATCCATTTTTGTCATTTCCATGTTTTCAGCTATGGACTGAATCTGCTCCATCAGCTGTTCTATGTTTACTAACCCAGGGAACTACTGTTAAGTAGTAAAAACTAGGGTAGGAAACTGAGCATATAGATATATTCTATTGTCTCTGTTAGTTTAGTTGTATTAGATTGGTTAGTTATGGAGAAAGAGACATTAAGATACCAGCACAATCATTGTAAATATTTATTTATGGTACCAGGCATTGCCCTGGAACATGGATAACCAAGTACAAGTTGAAAAAAAGAAAATGTAGCTAAACTCTTTCTCTACATTTTCTACCATTGACTGTCCCCCTCTCTCTTTGTTAACTGGTTCGATAGAATAAAAAGAAAGGTGGAAAAACGTTATGAGTTTGATTGACTGCTTTGATTATGCTTCAGTGTTGGTTTTGAAAAAAGGCCAATAAAAACCGAATGACATTTCTTTTTACTCCTCCCCCTCCTATACATTAATTTGGTCCTTAGTGACCCCCAAAGTAATGAACACCATAACCAGCTCAGGAGTCACATTAAATTCAATTATGTTGGTAAGTGTTTATTTTTCTTTTTATTTTTTTTATTCATTCTGACTTATGCTATTGAGGTTAAAGGTGCCTACATTGGAGTCGACTCAGTGAGAATTGAATCTTCAACCTTAGGGAGACACTTTTATGATTGATTTTACAAGTACTCTAACCACTGCGCCACCAATCCTTGCAAGGTTAAAGGTTCAATTCTCAGTGTGCGCAACCAAAAAATACAAATGCAAGTTAATTAGGACCTCTATCCAGTCGTGGCTGACAGAACAAGAGCATGCTACCCCCGTGAAGTAAATAAAGAGTTCCGTTTGAAATTCTGTCCGAATTCCCAAGTTTGACAGAAATATTCTTGAGTTCAACAAGATACACTTGAAGAAGGTTGGAGGTTCCATCGACCGAAACGTTGTGAAAATGACACTCCAGATGAGAACAGTAGTCCAAAGAATACAAATAACCAATTCTCATTTAAAAAATTCGTAAACATAAAAGGTTGATATGCCGTAAAACAACCAAACAGCAACAAAGCTCTGATTGGATAAATAGACCGAAAGATATCTTGGTAGTTTTTGTTTTTTAGTTGTGTTTTATTATTGGTTCTCCGATTTATCGGAAAGGGACCTATGTTTTCAGTGGCATCTGTACGTCCATGCGTTCGTTATTCCGGACGATTGCCAGATAACCGTCCGTTAGTTTTTCCTAAAATTTTGCCACAAATTGTATTTCATTAAATAGATGTGCTCAGTAAAAAAATTTTTTTTGCAAAAATTCCTGTTGCGTTCCCAGGGGCTCAAAAGAGGTAAAAAAATGCCCCAAAATAACTAAAAATGACACGTTTTCCCCATAACTTTTGATCCATCCATTAGATTTTTCTGAAACTTGGCCAAAATGTGGAGCCCATTGTTTTTAATATAAATCCAGTATGGGTGACCCTGGCAAAATTCTGGTTAGCATCCCTATGGGATTTTAGGGCTAAGAAAACATGCCTTTTTGGAGCTCTTTTTTCGTATTACTCAAAAACTTGATATGCATGTCTATATACTGGGTTTCCATGGTGCTGAATTCAGATATACATGTCTTAAGGTGTGAAACATTTTCACTGGAATTCGGCGTCCCCAGGAGCTCAAAAGGGGTCACAAATGCCCCCAAATTACAAAAAATGACACCTTTTACCCCATAACTTTTGCCCCATCTATTAGATTTTTCTGAAACTTGGCGAAAATGTGAAGATAACGTTGGCCCTTCATACTTCTCACATTCATCATTTCTTCACTATTTTTTGTCATCTCACATGCAGCACCAGAGGGGGACCACGCATGTACAGCTTGTTATTTGTACTCACTAGGAGCTTTCACACAAGCCATCATCAAAGATTTCTTTCTGTCACCACTGTGTGGTGTTCCCTGGAGTCTAGGTGACAACTAGTCTCCCCAGATTTCTAGTACTCTCGATAACATTTGTAGATGAATTTTCATTATCGCAACATTTGTTTACCATTGATTTCTTACGAGTAGTGACTGTTCTCTTCATTGGAATTTATGTACAATAAGCCTCCCTGATGTCCTAGCCCGCTTTTGCTTTCATCCAATGGAGGTCTGATTAGTGCTTTCTTTCCTCAATCTTCTCATTTTCTTTGACCCTTCACGACTACTTGGTGTGGTGTCAATTGATACCGACTATACAATTTGGGGGGGGGGTGACGTAACTTACAATTATATGGTTTGAGATTTTTTTGATTCCATGTGGTGTTTATCTTTTTGTTTTACTTTTGTTGCAGTTTCTTTGTTTGATTAGCATTCGTAGATCATGTGTATTAGTTTCTAGATTCAAGATTCTTCCGTAATATTTGAGCCATTATTGCTATCTGTTGTATCTTTTAACCTCAATCATCAATAATAAACCCATTGTGTCCAATATTATTTGTCTATTAAAATTCTGTCCCTATAAAATCTATATAAATTATAGGGTACACCTAGTCAGTTGAGGGTAATTGAGGAAAATGCAGGATGATCTCAAGCAATGGTACATAAAAACGAATGTAAAAATGATAGAAATTTATGTAAAAAATCACTTTGCACATCCATGGCCAATGTGTAACGCACGTCTGATGTGAACAAAATATGTTAAATGATAAAGAAAAAGCAGATTCACAAAACATTTAATTTCATTTTTCTTGATTTTTCTCTCAATTTGAATCAAACCATTTCTTTGTAGAGTAGATTTTTTTTACAAGGATTTTATCAGATTTACTTTTAAAAAATCGTCTGTAAAACATCCAACTTTGGACATGGTTTCAGGACCCCCCTCCCCCCCCCCGCAAGGAAAAAAAAAAACTTTGATTCTATATTTAGATTAAAAAAAACTCTTGCTAAATTTTCTGACACTTCATGTTTCCAAACACAATGCCTTCTATTCAGTTTTATCAGCCAAACGAAATTCTTTGAATGCACAATAAAAATAAGAGAACAACAGCTTTGTTTACAGCATTGAAATAGAATCTTTAAAGAATATATGGAAGAATGCAGACTTTATCAATTTTAAATTCTATAAATATAGCCTTTTTTTTTTTCAACAAAATGTTAGTTTTGTGTCTGTATTGTCAGCGAATTGAAGTGAGAATTTAATCTTTATTCTTTACTACTTCTCGAACAACGTAATTAAAAAATAAAATGTCCCCCCCCCTCCAAGGCATAGTATCACTGGGATGTAAAGAGCTACTATTTAGGATAATCTCCAACAAGGGACTGTGTAGAGTTGAGTAGCAAGATGTCTGTTCACATTACATTTAAATTTCTATAGCTTAATATAGTCAGAGAAGCAGGAAGCAGAGAGGGAATTCCAGAGTCTAGCAGTCTGAAAGAGAAAACTATTGGAGTAGAAGGCTCTCCAGTATGTAGAGACCTCAACAGTGAAAGGAGGGAATTTTACTGCTTACTGGGTTAGTCAGGAGTATGTACGCAGAGGAAGCACAAGTACTATGAGTTCATCAGAGTACATTCCATTTAAGTACTTGTAAAACAAGCATGTGGATGAGGCATTGTGTCAAAGGTTGGAGCAGATAGTGTACAATCTATTAGATTGGAGACCTTTTTGGACTCTATCCAAGAGAGAGAGAGACTAGTAGATGCACCACCAGCCCAGATGTGGCATCAATACTCCATGCATGAACTTGTAGAGGTACAGGATATGCTCAGGTGTGAATAATTTCTAGCACGGTAGCCCATCTTTTTGACTGCAACCTTGAAATATGTTCTCCATGTATTTGTTCCAATTCATGGTACCTGTGGATGTTAAGCCAAATAGTTATAATCATGAGATTTTAGGTAGGCTGTTGTCATAACAATCATTAATTGAATTTTTTTTTTTGGAATTCTTAAAAGAAAGAAGATTAGTTTTAGTAGTATTAAATGTTACCATCCATTTACAGCTCCATTCAACTACAAACTGAAGGTAATTTTCTAGCTTGAATATATGTACATTCGTTTTTCACTCATGTCTATTATAGAATGCTGTATTATCAGCAAATATACCCAATTTTATCAGGGAGGTAATTTATAAATATCAGAAATAACAAAGGTCCAAGAATCAACCCCTTAGGCACACTGACATTAATATCAAATTATTTAGATGTTCGGCCATCAGGGACAACCTGGATTTTTCTCTTGTCTAAGGAGGATCTGATTATGCAAGATCGCCATGGGCATGGAATATGCGCCTACATTAAGGATGGCTTCCCGTGTGGCAGGGATATCTCTAGAGAAGATCCTAATTTACCCTATATGTGCTTCAGAGTTGCACTTGCTAACACCACTGCATTCATATTTGCCCTCTATCGGCCCCACAACAGCGGAGTTACTATCTTTAAAAGCATATCTGAGAAAATAGACCACATACTGTCTGCACATCCCTCGGCTAACATCCACATCTGTGGTGACTTCAACGTCCATAACGTGGAATGGCTGACCCATTCAAATAAGACAGATGATGAGGGGAGGTTTTGTGATGATTTTACCATTGCTTATGACCTCACTCAGATTGTTCGTGAACCCACCCGTGTGCCCGATACACTCAGTCAATATGCAAGCCTCCTTGACCTTTTTCTCTCAACTTCCCCTGAGCTATGTTCATGTTCCGTTCATTCTCCTCTAGGATCCTCCGACCACTCCGTCGTATCAGTTAAGATAAAAACGAAATGTAAGAAGTCCCCAGACGTACCGCTCCACCGTACTGTATACCGATACTCTATGGCTGACTGGGATAGCTTCCGTACATTCATATCTGATTTACCTCTGCACTCCATGTTTAAAAAGGAAGTGTCCTCTATAGTATCAGATCTGACCGAATGGTTAATTGTAGGCATAGACCAATTCATAGCATCTAAAAAATTCCAACAAAAACCTAACAGCCAGCCATGTTTCTCCCCAGAATGTGCTGCTGCTATCGCGCACAGAAATCACTTTTTCCATAACTACCAACGTAATAGATACACTGAGACTAAAGCTGCTTTCAGGACTGCCAGCAACCACTGTAAAAGAGTAATAAAAAATGCAAGAGAGGTATATGCCCAGTCTGTTAAATCCAAGGTAGCTGATCAGCGGCTTGGTTCCCACCAGTTTTGGCAAATAACAAATAGGATCCTGAACAGAAGTGTGCGTTCTATCCCAACCATTATCAATGGATCAGAGTTCATCTCGTCAGCGTCAGACAAGGCCAAACTATTTGCAAAGAACTTTGCAGCTAATTCTACCCTATGCGACGAAGGCCATCAACTCCCCATATTTCCTCCTATAACACAGAACAAGCTAGGTAACATACAAATATCCGTGCATAAGGTCGCCAAGCTAATCAAGAACCTAGATTCCAGTAAAGCAACTGGCCCTGATGGCATCCCAATTATAGTGTTAAAAAAGCTTCAACCAGAACTTGCTCCCATACTTACGAAACTATTTAAGTGCTGCCTTAAGGAGAAGTGCTTTCCGACTCCCTGGAAGACCTGATCAGTTTGCCCTGTATTTAAGAATTCAGGTAATAAGTCATCTCCCTCTCAGTACAGACCAATAAGTCTCCTGTGTTTTATGAGTAAGTTGCTGGAATCCATATTAAATAGAGAAATAGTCAACCACCTCAGCAGGAATAACCTTCTTAGTGACACACAATATGGTTTCCGCTTTGCAAGATCTACCGCAGATGTGCTGATGGTTATATCCCACAGGATTAGTGAATCTCTTGACAAAGGCTTCCTTTCTAGGGCAATTGCTCTTGACATATCAAAGGCCTTCGACAAGGTATGGCATAAGGGTCTACTTCACAAGATTTCCAGCTATGGTATAACTGGAAATGTTTTCTCAATCATTAAATCATTTCTCTCCGATAGGCTCATAAGAGTAGTGGTAGATGGACAAAAATCGGAGGCCTGCAATATAAATGCTGGAGTCCCTCAGGGGTCAATCCTGGGCCTAACTCTCTTCCTGATCTACATCAATGACCTCCCTAAACACATACTTAAATCATTCGTTGACATCTATGCTGATGACACAACCATCTACGGCAACACATCAAAGGCTGTAAATGACAAAGTTCTCTCTGATTCTCTCTCCTCTGATCTCGAGCGCGTGGTTCAGTGGGGGAAGATGTGGCTGGTTACCTTTAATGCATCCAAAACCAAACTCCTATCCTTACATCATCAACGCTCTGATCCCCATCTGGCATCAATTGTGATGGATGGCTCTCGTCTGGGTGAGGCCCCGTGTTTTGACAAGCTTCTGGGTTTGTCCTTTACTCCTGATCTGAAATGGAACACGTGCATCAGGTCTGTTGCCAAGGTCGCTGGAAAGATGGTGGGATCCTTCTACCGCTCCAGAAGATATCTCACTACTGATGCAATTCTCTATCTATATAAAAGCCAAGTACGTCCAAGGATGGAATACTGTTGCCATATCTGGGCAGGAGCTGCTAAAAACAGCCTATCCTGCCTTGACAGAGTACAAAATAGACCGTGGCTTAGTGGGGGATGCCCTTTTCTCTACCCTGCAACCTCTCTCCCACAGAAGAGACGTTGCGAGCCTATCCTTGTTTTATCGCTATTTCCATGGCAAGTGCTCGTCTGAACTCCAATCTCTGGTCCCCCCTCGCCAATCTTTCACGAAAAACACCCGTCTAGCTGAATCCACTGTGAAAAATTTCCCCCACTCTATATCTGTGCCTAAATCAAAACACGGATTCCATGAACAAAGCTTCTTTCTTAGAACTGTACGCCTGTGGAACTCTGTTCTGTCTGCCTGCTTCCCACCTGACTACAACTTGGATGTGTTCAAGTCTAACGTTAACAAATTCCTAATGAACCGCCCCCTTAAGTAAACACTTCATCAAATCTCCACACTAACGTAATGTACTTGCAATAACCCTTATCCCTGAGTGGCTTCCGGGCCTTGATAAGTGGTGATCACCGTGTAAAAAAAAAAAAAAAGTATTTATTCAGAAATATAATTGAATTTAAGAAAAAAAATCAAGAAAATGCGGATGGTGAGAACTGAGAAAAAAAAAAGCAGAATCTTAAGATATTTTAATGTTTATCTGATTCACTAGCATATAAGCTATAGACAAGAAGTTTACAATGGATTGAAAATAACAAGGATCATTCCAAAGTAAAGCCTTCTATTTTTCTTTAACTGAAAAAGTTAAAGAGCTATGAAAACGAGCAATCTTTTGTGCTCCAGAATTTATTTTTCTACATAGACACCACCATTCTCAATACACTTTTGCCAATGAGGAACGATGGCTGTGCATGGGCGTCTGGAGCATGCTTTGTTATATGAGGATTGGTCCAAAAGTAAAGCCTCTTATTTTTTTTAATTCAAAAAGTTGAAGAGCTATGAATACGGGAGTGGTACCATTAGAACGAATGACCTTTTGTACTCCAGATAATTTTCTACATAGTCACCACCATTCTTAATGCACTTTTGCCAGGAATTCACTGACCTATCTTTGCTTCTAACACACGTCCATGACAATGTTGCTCTCTTAGTATCTCACACTGTTAATATTTGCAACAGAAAGATGAAACTTTCAGGTCATGAATACATAAGTTCAGTCATCATAACAATGCAATTTGCAATCCCTCTATTCCAGTGGAATAAAAACAAATAGGAGACATTACTTTAGGAATACCTGTCATAGATTCTTCTAATTTAAGAATGGAAAACATATGACTTTTAAAATTAACTAAGCTTATTTTTTTACGTCAAGGTATTTATATGTCCTAAAACTCATATGAACAGGATAATTTAATCCAACGTGACTTTGGATGATTTTTTTTTTTGTGTGCAAATCAAAAGGTGCATCAGAAGTAAATAAATATAAAAAAAACTAGAATAAGTAAAGCTTGACTGAGCTTTAGTATATGCCCCCCCTCACCTCTGCACAGCATTCATGGCAAACACTCGTCTAACTACAACCAATGTCAGTAATTTCCTTTACTTTCTATCTGTGCCAAAAACTAAACGAAAATTCCATTAGCAAAGCATTTTTCCCCAGAACTGTTCGTTTATGGAACGCAGTACTATGGGGTTGCTTCTCAACTGATTATAACATGATCATTTTCAAGTCCAACATAAAGCTCTTGATGAGCCGGCGTCTTAAAAAATTACTATCCAATTTCCACCATCACTGATCATCATGGTGTTGTATCGTTTGACCCTTATTAACCCTTACACTCAAATGGCTTCTGGGCCTTGATAAGTGACTCTATAATAAACAAAAAAAAACTTCTCATTAATGAACAAATAAGCCATTTTAAATATCAAATCAAAATCTTACAAAGTGGAAGGAAGTGACTCGTATTTATATAATAAAAATGTAGTAGCCAACAAAACAATGGCAAGAGCAGTTTGGTAATGTGGTTAAGCCTTAATAAATTGAACTTTTTAGATGTTCAGCCTGATCCACTATCATATGAGGTATATAGTTAAGCCGATATTATTCAGAATAAGGACCATGCTATTGTTGGAATTCTCCTAATAGTTTATGTAAAACATTACAAGGTGCCGAACAAAAGTTTAATGATATTTTTGGAGGCGGGGGGTCAAACGCTAGTCAAATTTTTCAATGGAAGATATTATTTTTGTCAGTATGAAGATAATCTAATGAAAAATTAATTGAAAAATGAAAATAATATTCTTTTTGTTGTTAAAAAGAAAATACAATGACTAATGGTACAAAACTTTAAGAAAATTCAAATCAAGAAAAAAAAACACTCATGAGTAAGGTAAGCTTTATAAATATTTTTTTAATAGCAAACAACTGATAGCAACAAAACATTTTTTGATATCTTTTTTTTTTTTTTTCAAATCAAGATAAATATTTGATTTTTTTAATGTAATAAACCAATGATAGCAAATAAGTATTTTATTAAATGATGTTCATTACTGTGATTTCATTGACTCTGTTTTGGCACCATTCAGCATTTTGTGTAAACTGCCTGGAAAGTTTGACTGTAAGAATTAGAAGTAGATGGAGTAAGCAGAGAACTTCTGCCATCAATAATCAGCAGAGCATTACCACTCTCAAGCAATGTCTACACAATGTATGGAACTGAACCTTGGCCAGTGAGGTTGAGGATATGCATTGCATGGAGAGAAATAATATGAAAATCATGTGATAGATGTGTAAGGTGAGTCTTAAAGACATGGTTTGTTCTGATGACCTCGGAGGAAAAATAAATTTGAACAGTATAGAGAGATGTGTGCAGAACAGTAGACTTTTATGGTATGGTCACCTTGAAAGAATAAATGAAAGTTCTTAAGTTAGTAGATGTAGAACAGTTAAGGTAGCAGGTTTAGTTCACAGAGGAAGGCCAAAGAAAACATGGGAGGAAGTGATAAAAATGGACCCGAGAAAAAGAAGGTTAAATAAAGACTTGGTCAGAGATAAGTTAGTTTGGAAGTTAATTTCTAAAAGATGTCCAACACATGCCAGTATGTAAAATGGGTTTGTAACTGATGATGATGATGATGAGACAGGGTCTTTTATATTCTAGAAACGTACGTCAAAAAGCAAGTTCATCTAAGCATCTAAAAAATTGAAGCAATTATAATTGAGAAAAAGGAAATTTTGTGTCTAATCAGTTCTGCTATGGTCAAACGATGGTTATCTACCTTGTAAATGATTCCATATTGATTATTTAAAATTTTTTTTTAATTTTAGAAATAAAATATGGATTGTTTACATTTTCGATTTCCTCCACTTCATGACAACACGTTTTGAAAAATAATTGAAAACAATCTGAAGTACAC
This sequence comes from Euprymna scolopes, assembly GCF_053919585.1. Lineage (NCBI taxonomy): Eukaryota > Metazoa > Mollusca > Cephalopoda > Sepiida > Sepiolidae > Euprymna > Euprymna scolopes. The sequence goes on from NC_136490.1 coordinate 152,789,312, forward strand.
AATGAATATTTTCATTCTATTGGAACATATTTTTGGCTTATAGATGCAAGGTATATTAAACACTCATGAAGCTTAATCATTTTCACATAAATAAAAATGTACATATACGAGAAATTTAGCAAGTAGTTTTTTTTATAAAGAAAATGATTTTTTAGTGATATTTTAGCGATTTTAATAATAAATTGTATCCATTACAGGGCTGATTTTGATCTCAATAGTTCAAATTGAGTTGTCTTCCCCTTATAGAACATGATGAATCAAAACACATCTCACTTACTCATGAAATTTGATTTTTTTTTAGTTACTAATAAACTTGCTGTTTTGTACTTAATTTTTAATTTCTATCTTCTTAATTTGCCAATAACATTTTATTTTCATTCTATTTAAACCATTTAACAATTTTTCTTTGCTAAAACTTGTTCTCTATACAACAGAACTTATATGAGCTACGTGTATGTTATAATGTCTGAAACTAAAATTCCTTATCCAAAATAATGGAAAAAAATTCTTTTCAACATTTTAGCATTAACAGAGTTATTTTGACTCCAAGACGACTGCCTATATCTATTTTTCATAATAGCCATTATTTAAATCCTTATACATCCTCAATCTCTGAATGCATGAACCATGCACTGGATAAGATGGGGAAAACTAGAACTGTAGCCCTTCATATATCCAAAGCCGTTGACAAGGTGTGGCATGAAAGGCTTCTCACAAAAATTAAATCCTGTGGTATTTCTGAATGAGCACTCAACATAATCAGATCCTTTTCTAGACAAGAGAAAAATCCAAGTTGTCCTCGATGGTTGTACATTTAAATCATGTGATATTAATTGCTAATGACACTACACTACAAATACACATGAGGATAAAAAAATGTACACATATCCAAGACAATAGCAGTAACCCTAGAAGATAACCTTCAGTCTGTAGTGGAATAGGCCCATAGTTGAATGGTAACATTTAATTCTACCAAGACCAAACCGTTTTCCTTTAATAATTACAGAAAAACCTTTTCACCCCCCCCCCCAAAAAAAATAACATCCTACCCGAGAGCATACATTTTAAACTCCTTAGCTTACTATTCACATGCAACATGAATTGGAACAAATACATTGAGGATGTTGCCAAGGCCGCTGCAAAAAAGGTGGGCTCCCTCTACCATGCAAGAAAATTACTTGCACCAGAGGGCATCCTATATGTTTACAAAGCCACAATTCGCCCATGCATAGAGTATTGTTGCAACATCTTGGTTGGAGGATCTACTACTAGTCTTTTTCTCTTAGGGTCCAAAAAAGAATCTCAAATCTAATAGGTCTCACACTAGTGGCCAAACTCCAGCCCCACAATTTCGCATGCCTGTGTGTGATTTACAAGTACTTTAATGGAATGTGCTTATGATGAAGTCACACCACTTGTGCCGTTTTGAAGTACATATTCCTGACTAACCTAACAAGCAACAAAATCCTAATTGAATTTTGACTTTTGCCTTGAAAAAGCCTTATTTCTATTATTACTTTGAAAGTCCTTAAAAATATGGAAAATGTCTTGAAAATTTATTGAAAGGGCCTTGAAAATTGTATTGTATGTATTGACATAAAGTCCAGTAAAAATTGTTGTCAAAATATTAAAAATGAAATCGAAATAAATACTATTAAATTATTTTTTAGTATTAATAAAAATACCATTAAAATATATTTTTCTAAATTGAAAAAAGAATCGAAATACATTGTTCTGAAATTGCACAGTATTGTGAATACAAGAGTTATGTCCCTTCACCACAAAACTACCTTGGGTAGTTTCGTGATAAAGAGACATAACTCCATTTTTTTGGCCTGGCCTCGGCTGACCTAGTTTTTGATTATCATAAATGTTTTTTATCACTTTTTTTCAGGAGGTTGCATTCAAATCTCCCCCTATTTTTGTTCTCATTTATAATTTATTTTTTAGAGGGGAGGGGCATAAGGAGGGAGGAGTAGTTGCGGCCGCCATAAATAAAATTAACTTCTCTAAAAAAATACTTTCCTTGCGGGACATAAACTCTCCAATGGTGATCCCCCCCCCACCTAAAAAAAATTTTAATTGAAAATAAGGACGGCTGGGTAAAAAAAATGGACAAGACGACCGCCATCTTGGTTGGAAATTAAAAGCCATAAAGAGAGTTTATATTTGAAATGAAATAAAAAGCATTTAAAACTACTTTAAAAAACACTGAAAAATGATGCAGGTAGATTGCAAGTAACTTTTATTGGCTATGGTAACATTTATTTGTTGTATATTTCACTTTTGACCACTTTTTTGAATTGCTGTGGATTGTAAAACAAACCCCAAATTTTGTTTTGAAAACTTGAATTTTATCTGGAGAATGCTTTGAAAAGCTTTGAAAATGGACATTGAAAATCTGTACGAACTCTGTATAATATTGAGGTTCTTAGATGCCGGAAAGCCTTCTACTCTAATAGTTTCTTTCCTTGGACTTTTGGAATTTCTTCCCTGCTTCTTGCTTCCCTGACTGTACTAACATTCAGAAGTTTAAATGTAATATGAACAGACATCTCGTTGCTGAACTCCTTTTAATCCCCTGTTAGACACAATCCCAAATAGTAGGCCCTTACGTTTCAAGTTGTAATATATCTTGTTTGTGGCGAAAATGAGTAAAAGAAATATATATACACACACACACAATATATATATATATATATATATATATATATATATATATATATATATATATATATATCTTCTATAATATAAAGCTGAATGTCTGTGTGTGTGTGTGTGTCTGATTATGAGTAGGCTCCTATATGGTTGACTGTTTTAAAAAACTGATGACATATAATGATAGAAGATGTATCGAGACACAGGAATGGGTATGTTTGATCTGGCAGAACAGTGGTTCATTAAAATTGGGGGTCTGCGTTCGTGCCTGGTCCACAAAGTATGGAAATAAAAAATTTAAAAATTAAAAAAAAAAACATTTACAAGTGTTTTTGATATAGATGTACATAATAATACTTTGATAAGTATGTTTTAACTTAAATATGAATGGTATAATAAGATTGTGGGGTCTGTGTTCGCGCCTGGCCTCCATAGAATGGAAATAGGCACTAACTTTAATAAAGACTTTTCATATCTATCTGTGTAAGTATACTTTGATAATTATGTTTCTGTTTGAAGAAATATTGTATAATAAAATTATGGGGTGTTCGTTCGCACCTGACCTCCATAGAATGGAAATATGTCACAAAGTTTAACAAGGTTTTTTAATATAGATCCACAGAATATTGTGGTAAGTGTTTCAGTGTGAACAGGTATGGTATAATAAATTATGGGTTTTATCTATTTTATTTTTACTTTCATCATATTTTTCTTTGGTTTTGATACCCCCAAATTCAACCCAAATTTACACTCCTTCCTTTTCATAACCTATCATACTTTCATAAGTCAGAGTCCATTTTTCTGTAGGCTGTTTTTGAACCCAGTCAACGACAGGCACTTTTGCTAGTATATATATATATATATATATATATATATATATATATATTCTGTTATCCCTTGTAGTATTTCCATGGCTGTGAATTGACATAAAAGACAGTCAACTTTGACCTTTTGTATTTATAGTCTACACAATTCCTTTGTTAATATTGGAAACAAAAACCAGGAATACATTTCCATGTTTGAAGATGCTCTATTTTTTCTGTTCTTTTTGAATTGCAATTCTTAATTTTCTCACATTGAAAAGTGGAGATTTGCAAAGAAAATTTCAGGTGATTTTCTGTTTTTGTTCTTAAAACTGAAAGAAAAAAAAAAGTTATTTTATATACATCTGTCCATGCACCTCTATAGAAGTTCTATCTGTCAGGCTTACATTTGAAATAACATTTTGATTCAATAAATATTTTCAACATCTGAAGACATGCAAAACACTACCAGGAGCATGGCATTTAATAGAGAAAAAAAGAAAAATGTGTGGATTTTCCTGATAAAGACGCTTTTATGGGTGAAAATATGAATTAAATTTATATATATACACTCACTGAAATAACCATTGGGTTGACAAGAAAATTCTTGCGTTTTTTAACTTTTAAATTCAGATGAACCTATTTTGGCTCAAATAAAAATTTATTAATCGAATTACCTGCTTCAATCTCTCTGATCTATCTCTGGGAACCTCTGATCCACCAACAGTTCCAAACTGGACATTGTCAACAACTGTCGCAAACCTAAGACTATCTGTAAATTGTCGCAAAACTCATTGTCACTCTTAACCTTGACCATGAATTAACTCTAAACATATTGAATCTCATTGTTCAGTCGTTTTTTAATGTTCACTGCTTTACCTTGAATAACATTCCCATTTTAGTTCTCTTTGTTCTGCTGATAGTATCACAACTGTTGTCCATCTGTTACATATTCTCTCCATGATGGTTGATTTTATTTCTTAAGCACAGCCACGTCTTTCAAATTTAGGATATTCTTTATTCTCTCTGTTAATTTACCCGATCATCCATCGATCCCCCTCACATTAGGTTTCCTCATCTAGTTATGCCATGATGATAAATGGCTAAAAGGATGCTGGTTCCCATGCTACTACTATTAACTACTTTCTGTGTATTTCTCTCTCATAATCAGTGTGTGTGTGTGTATATATATATATATATATATATATATATATATATGACCTCGTTAACCAGTCAAAATTTTATGCATCTTTTCTGAGCCAGGTCTAAAGGTATTCTCTTTATACTTGTCACAAAAGAAAAAGGAGACAAACTATATTTTACTTAAGCACTTGTGCCCCCACAACGTAAACACTCTCGACAAACCTGACACAGCTAAATCTCACCCCCACACAGTAGAGATCCCTAGATGCAAAAGATCTTTCTACTCCAGTAGTTTCTTCCCCAGAACCGCTAGACCTTGGAATTCCATTCCAGGTCCCTGCTTCCCCAACTGTACTGACGTGCAGAAGTTCAAGTGTAACGTGAACAGACATCTTGTTGCCCAAATCCCCACATAGTACCCCAGTAGATGTTACCCCTGATAGTAGCCCCCCTACACCAAAGTGGCAATGTGCCTTGTTTGGGGTGAAAATGTAATAAAAAAAAAGATAAATAATAAAATCTTAAGTCTTTGAGCTTCATTTCCCAAACTAGGAATAATATCTAAGTGACCTCATCTCAACCAAATTTACATGATGTGTACTGAGGCTAACACTCACCAACTCAAATCTTACTTCAAATCTTATCTGTGTCACATGATTAAATTAACCAAGCAAATGATGGCTCTCGTCTTGGAGAGGCTCCATGTTTTGGCAAGCTTCTGGGTTTGACCTTTACTCCTGATCTAAAATGGAACACGTACATCAAATCTGTTGCCAGGGACGCTGGGAAAATGGTAGGGTCCTTCTACCGCTCCAGAAGATATCTCACTACTGATGCAATTCTCTATCTTTATAAAAGCTAAGTACATCCAAGGATGGAGTACTGCTGCCACATCTGGGCAGGAGCTGCTAAAAACAGCCTATCCTGCCTTGACAGAATACAAAATAGACTTCGTGGTTTACTGGGGGATGCCCTTTTCTCTTCCCTGCAACCTCTCTCCCACAGAAGAGACGTTGCAAGCCAGTCTTTGTTTTATCGCTATTTCCATGGCAAGTGCTCGTCTGAACTCCAATCCCTTGTCCCCCCTCGCCAATCTTTCACGAGAAACACCCGTCTGGCTGAAACTACTGTCAATAATTTTCCCCACTCTTTATCTGTGCCTAAATCAAAACGTAGATTCCATGAGCAAAGCTTCTTTCTTAGAACTGCATGCCAGTGGAACTCTCTGCCGCTTGCCTGTTTCCCACCTGACTACAACTTGGACGTCTTCAAGTCCAACATAAACAAACTCCTGACAAACCGCCCCCTTAAGTAAAACACTCTATCAAAACCCCCAATACTAATGATTACTACAATACTATCTCATTGATTACTGTACACGCAATAACCCTTATCCCTGAGTGGCCTTCGGGCCTTGATAAGTGGTGACCCCCATGTAAAAAAAAAAAAAAAAAATACCCTTCATATTGGGCTTAATCTTACCCCAAGGCTCTTCTGTCCCTGATCAATCCTTTTTTTTTTTTTTTTTTTACAAGGGGGTCACCGCTTATCAAGGCCCAGAAGTCACTCAGGGATAAGGGTTATTGCGTGTACAGTACGTTAGTGTTGAAATTTGATAAAGTATCTTACTTAAGGGGGCGGTTCATCAGGAATTTCTTTATGTTGGACTTGAAGACGTCCAGGTTTTGTAGTCAGGTGGGAAACAGGCAAACGGAACAGAGTTTCACAGGCGTGCACTTCTAAGAAAGAAGCTTTGTTCATGGAATCTACGTTTTGTATTGATCATTTATATTCGCACTTTGTGTTGCAGTCTTACAGGCCGGTAACAATCAAAACAAACAGTGGTATGATTAAGAAGACATTAATTAGCAAAAGTATGTTACAGAAGTACACATCATGATTCTGAGGCCATAGCTGCCACAAATCACTATCCAGTAACATGTTAGATTTAACTATAGTTAGAGTATTTGGGTAAGTTCATTATTCCACAAATAGGTATATCAACTTACCTCAACACTGGCTGATACCTCTGAATTTGTCTGGAGATACTTTGACCTATAAAAATTCCAATTGACTAATTAATCTGCTATTTTTTCTTCCCATAAAAAAAGTCTGAAAAATATGGAATTAACAGTTTTATGACATCTTTCGCATCAAAACAGAATTTTATTGATTAGTAAACTACTCTCATTCATTACACCAAAACAAAGAATCTGTTAGAGTGACTACATTAAGGTAGAGCTTATTTTTCGTTTAAAGTTTCTTTTTTGTATATGCTTTCACTAAAAATAATGTTTTTGTTTTTTAATTTTTTACTTGAATAGCAAACCAAACCAAATATACTGTTGATTTTGCTGAGAAATCAACAACCATTGTGTTGTTATGACAAAGGCGTGTTATTGTTATAAATCCACAAGCTCTAGTAGAACTCTTCTATGTATGCACAAGTAAACGAATTTTACTTGCAAGAAAAAAAAAGAAAGAAAACAGGCAAAAGAAGTTTTTCGTTCTCTGACGATGCATCTGGTATGGTCCAAAATTATTAACAAATGTTTCAACTTTAAAAATAGAAAAGGAAGGAGAAAAAAAAATTGAACAATTTTTTTAATAAGTTCTTTGCATCTAAATGTGTTTGAAAGACAGTTTTGTCTGTTTATTCAAAGTGTAAAAAAGTTTTGATGATTCTTCCAAGAGACATTGTCACTTGTATTTATGAGTATTTTTTTGTTTGTTTTTAGGCCCATCACCATTTAGTTGTTGATCTCCTCTCATCTTTCACATGCCCATGTGTTAGATGATGAGCGAAGATGAAAAGCCATTTGGATGTTCATCTCCAGGATGTGGGATGGTAAGCATCATTTTTAAAAACATTCCGCTTATTTTATTTGAAACCGCTGTCCCATCGAGAAAATGTAACATCCCTCTGTCTGTTTTACAAGTACTTTAATGGAAGATGCTCTGACAAACTACAAACCCTAGTACCCCCTTGACGTAAATACCCCTAACAAACCTGACAAGCAGCAAAATCCCACCCCTACACAGTAAAAAAATCCCTAGATGTAAGAAAGCCTTCTATTTTAATAGTTTCTTCCTTAGGACTACTAGACTTTGGAATTCCCTTCCGGTTCCTGCTTCCCTGACTGTACTGACATGCAGAAGTTCAAGTGTAATGTACACAGGCATTTTGCTGCTTAGCTCCCACACATAGTACCCCTACAAATTATGTCCCAGATAGTAGCCCCCTACATCAGTGGCACTGTGCCTTGTTTGGGGTGAAAATGCAAAAAAAAAAAAAAAAAGATTTCAGAAGGAAATTTCTGCATAACAATATGACATGTAATGCATTACGCAATAAGTGTCAAGCCATATTGTAACATGATCATTTACCAGGCAGAGTAACTTGGCTAGTCCACACAGTGGGAATGTTTCTCAAACAGTTATTCCATCTTGGGCATGGCAACTAGCTCCATGGATGTTAAACACAATGAAATGATATGTATATTCAAGGGGTTTATATAACGTTGGCTACGTTTGTCTGAAGAGGATATGACGTCGGCTACGTTTGCTTGACGGGTCTTCTCTTTGGGTTCTCAGTATTATTACTGGCTGGAACCGATTTGCTAAAATTGTGCATTGTATAAAATAAGCAATCCCATCTTGTTTGATATATATGTGTGTTCGAACCCTAAGATCATGAATTCTTTTCTGTTTTTTTCTTCTGTTGTCTAACCGTTTTTTATTGTCTCCAACAAGACATGAACATGAAGACAGTTTGATAAGCATGCCATGTGCTAGTTTTGTGAATCTTCAATAAGTGCATGTGCGGCAGAATCCAGCACAGGTGGTGGCTTCAATTATGGCATCCCATAAAATCATCACAACACCTGCCAAATCGTTGATATCGTGCAGCAGGTCTAAAGAGCCATATTCACCCTTTCTCACTGAAAGGTTTTACACTCATATTACATTGATATACAAAAGGTGGTCATAAATTGTAATCAAATAAATAACCGCTCTCTCTCATATGTATAATTATTACTATAATCATTTTTAATTTATATATATATATTATAATAAAATGAAGCTAAAAAGTAAATTTTCAATGGTAAGGAAAACCTATCAAAATTTATAAAACAAAAGCTCTACCCGGTTAAAAAGAGCAAACAACTCCTCTTCTGACGAAAAGCATTTAGCTTCAAAATGCCATGGCCTAAAGAAGTTTCTCCCTTATTCCCCTTTCTGTAACCTTTATTGACTTGATAATGTAATAAAGTTTCTATGTAAGTTTATTTTATATATATATTGTTTTCAACAAAAGAATGAATTTACCTGACCCTCTCACAGTGGCAAAATAAGACACAAGATCATTTATCTCCAGGTCTCCTAAAACGTCTCCTGGACTGTTGTATAATTAGCCATTAACATTTCCTAGTGAGGGCATGTTAGATGATCTGTTTTAAACCAGTTTACTCCCAAAGAAGGATGTAATACTTGGGAGGACGACCCCTGACTTATCAAATCAGATATTACATGCTCACCCTGGCGTAAAGACTTGGTGTTATCGCAACAAATAAGTATGAAACTCTTTAAATTTTATTGCAAATTCCTGAAAGTTTCAATAATAATAAAAATTACCATCATTGGATTCTTTGTAAACGCTTTTTATTATTAATGTGTTACCACTTATTAAGTCTAAAGACCACTCAAGGATAGGCGTTAATGAGATAGATAAATTGAAAGTTGAATGATGATGAATAGTATGAGAGGATTGAAAATGTACACATATAATCTACTCAAAATAACAGCCAAGCTAGAAAACAGCAATTCTTCCTCCTTTGTCAGAAACACTATTTATAAAATTTGAAGACTAACAAGAATTAGGAGACTGCTGAAAAGCTCTCTACTCTTGTGAGTCCAAGAAAAACGATGTTTCATCCTGTTGCTTTGTTATAAATTAACTAAACATGCAACATTATCTTTAAGCAAATCTCCCCCCCCCAGTCCGATTATCATTTAAAAAAAAAAAAAAAAATGATGATACAAGATCATTTATCTCCAGGTCTCCTAAAACGTCTCCTGGACTGTTGTATGATTAGCCATTAACATTTCCTAGTGAGGGCATGTTAGATGATCTGTTTTAAACCAGTTTACTCCCAAAGAAGGATGTAATACTTGGGAGGACGACCCCTGACTTATCAAATCAGATATTACATGCTCACCCTGGCGTAAAGACTTGGTGTTATCGCAACAAATAAGTATGAAACTCTTTAAATTTTATTGCAAATTCCTGAAAGTTTCAATAATAATAAAAATTACCATCATTGGATTCTTTGTAAACGCTTTTTATTATTAATGTGTTACCACTTATTAAGTCTAAAGACCACTCAAGGATAGGCGTTAATGAGATAGATAAATTGAAAGTTGAATGATGATGAATAGTATGAGAGGATTGAAAATGTACACATATAATCTACTCAAAATAACAGCCAAGCTAGAAAACAGCAATTCTTCCTCCTTTGTCAGAAACACTATTTATAAAATTTGAAGACTAACAAGAATTAGGAGACTGCTGAAAAGCTCTCTACTCTTGTGAGTCCAAGAAAAACGATGTTTCATCCTGTTGCTTTGTTATAAATTAACTAAACATGCAACATTATCTTTAAGCAAATCTCCCCCCCCCCAGTCCGATTATCATTTAAAAAAAAAAAAAAAAATGATGATAAATTTGTGTATTGTTTGACTTTCTGAAACGTTTCATTAAACTTTGATTTGTTATTCCAGCGATTTACAAATGAGGATCACTTAACTGTCCACTTGAAAAAACATGAAATGTGCTTAGCTTTGAATTCTGGAAACAACAGTCGAACTTCCAACAACTTATTTTTAGGTGAGTGTGTGTGTATATATATATATATATATATATATATATATATATATATATATATATGTCTTTGTTTTGTTTATTTGAAAATATCTCATACTGAAAAACAGGGGTGAGGTAGGTGGAACTGATAAATCTCAAATGTAGATTGTATCACGTTTGATTCAAATTTACATTTAGTACTTATGCAGCATAAGAACCATGTTATCATCTGAATTTTTCAGGCAGTTTACATAAAATGCTGAAAGCTGCTGAACAAAAGTTTTGTGATTTTTTTTCCCCGCACAAACACGGGTCACATTTTTTGATTAAAAATATTATTTCTGTTATTATGAGAAAAATTAACTGAAAAAATAAAAACAAAAATCTTTTTGTCCTTATGAAGAAAATACAATTGGATAATTTTTATTAAACTTTAAGAAAATAAAGATTCAAATCAAGAAAATAAAAACACTCATTGTAAGGTAAGTTTAATGAATAAATATCTAATTTTTGAATAATAAACAACTAATAGGGAATAAAAATACTTTTTGATTTTTTTATGATTTGTTTTGTTCAAATCAAAGTAAATATTTATTATTTTTTTTATAATAAACCTATGATAGCAAATAAATGGTTTCTTAAATGACGTTGGAGGCTGTGATTTTATTGCCGCAGTGTTTTGACAACTTTCAACATTTTATGTAAACTGTCCAGAAAATTCTGACGATATCACAATTCTTAAGTCGTGAAAATCAATCAAATCTATCCCGTCTATGACTTTGCCATTTGATTGAAATACATTCAAAGAACTCTTTTCTTCCTATATATCATCATGCACGCTTGGTGAAGTGCATTTATGTTTATTCAATAAAAGTTTATTATAATTTCAAATATAAATTTCATATTAAGGTTTGTATGATTTTGAATTCTTAAAATTTTGTTCTCGCTTTCAGTGTTACTATCCTAACATTTCAGATGATGCAACCTTTGACCTTTTCAGCTGTGCCTTGGCAAATTCAGACATCTATATATCAAACTTGGGAATCTGTACACAATTTTAAACAAAAACTTTTATTTAAGCATTTTTCTTCTCCATTGTTCCTTAAATGGAATATAATTTTTGAAGAAATGTAAAAGTTATAATTTTACAGCGAAGAGGATACCAACAAATCGACATGGTAGAAGAAGAATGACTTAGATTGACAACCTGCTACAGGACACAGAATTGGAAAGTGTTCGGGGCTTGTAAACTGTCATGCGAGATTGAGAGAACTGGAGAAGTGTAGATTCGGTGGTGAAGCGTCCTGAAAGACGACAGAGATGAAATATAATTTCATTCCAAATTCGATTTTTTTATCACATATTTACATAAAACTAACTCGGTTTCAATAGTTCATGTATATTGCTTTAACATAAACTATAAAAATTATTTGTGTACTCTATAGGCTATAATAAACATAGATTAAAAAAGTAAATAGAATCTAAAATTAAATTCTATGGTCAGCAGAATAAAGATTAGTTTATGGGGATAATTTACTCTCATTTCATTATTCATGGCCTGGTAGAAATTGCACATTGATATAAGTATTAATTAATTTGAAATATGTCTTTTGGAGATTCAGGTGTTCAATCCGCAGTATGAGAATATGATTACTAGTGGTGGGACGATTAATCGGAATCGTAAGAATCGTGTATTTTGGGAGGTATCGGAATCGCATCGTTAAAAAATACCTTAATTTTCCGATTCCTTCATTACGATTCTTTTAGTCTGATGTTGAAAAAAGAAAAAAAAAATTTCCTGATATTTCTAACCGCAAGAGAGAAATGTAGCATGTTATAAAAAGAAACCAAAGAAATTCATTATTAACAGGGCAATGCTTAGTGCCCCCTCCCTTACAAGGTTCATTCATTCAGATCTATTGTAATCAAAACTACACAAGAGTTAACTTGAAAAGAAGTATGCAGGGCTCTACATTGCGAGTAAAAAAAAAAAAACGCTTATCTTTTTGGTGACTGTTTTTTTTACTGACAAATCTTCTAATAGTGAATGAAAATGCTTTTTCAACTTATATTTTCTTAAAATAAAGCGAGCAAAGTCAAATTATTTACACAGTAAAAGGTTTAATAGAACAATATACTTTTTTCTTTTTTTAAAAGAAGGCTTTTGAAAGAAATATCTCTAAAATGAAATTGATCACGTATTATTTCGCAAAATTTTGACAGTAGTCGGCTTCTTTTGAAGTTTCAAAAAGAATATCATTGGAATAACATTAGAACTACACATGCTAAGTGGTGGTTTGCGGTTAAGGTCTTCAGAAAATGAAAAAACAAAAACAATTATTTTGCTATCTCTTAAATACAGCGTTATATTTAATTTAAGCTACTACTGGGTAAGTCAATTTTCAAATATTTTTTTTTTTTAATTTACATTCTATTAAAATATTCAGCTCATGAAGCAATTAGATATATTTTTTGGAACTTCTTTGCAGACCCCTCCCCCCCCCCCCAATAAAATATTAGTTTTAATTTAGATTAGATAACATTTTTAGTATTATTTTACTTTAGGGCTCGTCTCACGTTCGTATAGAAAAATATATTTTTTAAAGTAGATTTAGGTGTGCTGAAAACGCCACCCCATTCTCGAGTAACTCTTTATAAAATACCTATTTCGAATTTTCTTTTTATCCCGAAAAAATAAAAAACTTATTCTAAAAAAAACATGGGGCCTATGATCTTTGTACCCCCCCCCCAAAAAAAAAACACCATGAACTTTATAAACAAACAAAAAACACGTGTTAGATGCTTCCTTCCATATTTTAAAAACTATTTGCCGGCCCCAATTTTGAATGCAATATTTTTTTATAACACACCCGAAATTATATGAAAATTAAGATTTTAAAGGCAAGTCCTGTGGTAGTGTATTATCGACATTTACAAAAAAAAAACAATTGCCTTTCCAAAATTATCCGCAATTTTTAAAAATTAATTTCCATCTAATTTTAAATTGTCCGCGAAAGATTACTACGCTTATGTCACTTTAATACGAGTGTGGGTGCACATATGGCACATGAATAGCCTTAGTGTGCACTCGAGCGTACCTTAACGAAAGCTGTTAAATGGCCGAAAATAGTCTGAGGGTTCAGGGGCTCATACCCACTAGCATAGCTGGGGGGGGGCGGTCAGCCCCGGGTGACAGCCATAGAGGGGTGACAATCCCCCCCCCCCCCCAAAAAAAAAAAATTTTTCAACCAAGCTTAGGTGTGAAAATAGTCGGAAATAGAATTTATTTATTATATATTATGCAATTTTTAATTTAAAATCTTTTTTTAGAATATTATAAACTCTTAAAAAAATTAGTCATTGCAAAATCTTTTGCCGATTTTTATTGAAAACTTTTGTACTTTTGAAATCATTTGATGACATTTCATTTTTTTTAACTGTGGAAAAATGAGAAAGAAACGATATATATATATATATATATATATATATATCCGGGAGGGGGGGTCACCTAGCCAGCATTGGCAAGCCAATGGTAACAAAGTGTGAAAAAATCTAACAATTTCAAAGTGTTAACGACAAGTAAAGTGAACATTAAAGGGATTAGTGAATTCAAAAGTTTTCACACCTTTATGCAAAAACACGTATTGGCGTCATGTGTCTGTCTGGAGCAATAAATATAAAGCCATAAATCCCAAACTACAGATAGAAATTATTTCTGCTAATTGGTATCTTTCATATCGTTTGATAATTTAGTTTTCACATTTCTCAGCTACTGACAAGACACACAAAAGACTGTAAATTTTCCAAGATAAAAATGTAAGTGTATACTTTTAAACTATTTTAAAGGCAGTCAAAATGTGTTTCATGAATTGAAAATTAATTTAATTTTAACAAGTCTGTGCTTGTAATGAATATGCTAATTATGAAATGAAATAACTAAGAAATTGTTTTTGTGGTTTCAACTATATTCTAGTTCTAATAACTTTTTAATTTTCAAATATAAAAATATATTTATTGAATAAATAAGATAGTTTCTTATAATAATTGCACAATACCTTCACGTTTCTTTTGAATAATCTTTGAGAATAAATGGGTGAAACAATAAATAAACAAAAAAGCAAATGTTATTAAAGACAAACTAAGTTACTTTTTTACCCAATTAGATACATTTTTGGAGTATACCCGAACGAGCATCACCCCGTCTATATTTTTTTCTGTTTGTTTTTTTGCAATTTTGAAAAACTGTAAGAAACCGAACAGAACAGTGGATTATTGTTGATTGGACACTAACCAGATTATCTCACAAAAAACAAGCAAAAGTATTTTGACATTTGAAAGGGGTGCTAGTTTTTAGTTACAACGTTATAGCAAACCGATCCCATATTGGAACTACTCGACGAGAATTGGGATTTTACTTTGGTGCTTGTGCAGTGTACATACCGTGTTATATTTTAGATGGGATTTCCAAGTTGAATTAAATTTTTATGGTATGTTTTTTCATTAAATTGTTAGGTGAAAGTGCAGAACAGTTAAAGAATAGCTTTTTCAATAATAACATTATTTCAGCATGGTTTGTATTTCTCGCAGTATCAAAAATGTGGTGCTCGGTAAAAATGGCACAAGTGAATAAGTAGGTAAAAATGGCACAAGTGAATAAGTAGGTAAAAATGGCACAAGTGAATAAGTAGGTAAAAATGGCACCAAAAGGTCCTACTGAAGCGATGGGGTCCCAAATTCTAATCTCATTTTGGGTTTTGTAAAATAAAATAAAGTTGTTTTTTTTTTTAAACTTTTTTAGGCGGACGTTGGCTTTCACTGCCCTTATAAAAATCCATGCGGAAGTCGGCCTTTTTACCGGACCCGCCTTAAAAATCCATGTGGAAGTTGCCCTTTTTTTTTCTCTATAGAAACATTCAACTAAATAGCCAGTCACCAATTTTCAATAAAAACAACTTGATTAAGAAGCAAGAAAAAAAAAAACCAAAGTCTTACAATACACGCATTTAAAACTACGGCGGACGTTGAATTCCCCTAGTTCCATTCTTCATTTTTTTTCAGAAAAATTTTGATAGATTTTTAAATTGAAAATAAAAATGCAATATTTTTTTAATTGGTTTTCTTTGAAGAAAGTTGGTATTTTACGTAGTTTTAAATGCTTTTTATTACATTTCAAGTATTAACTCTTTCTATGGCATTTTAAGGTAAAAAAAAATCACTTAATTTTTAATTTCGACAACCCTGAGAATTTAATTATTAAAAAAATATTGAAATGTGACATTTTTTTATTTTAACATTTCTATTAGTTCAATTAATTTTCTTTCAATAATTCATTTCACTCAACAAACTTCACCATTTTTTTTTTTTTTTTTAAATCTTTTTCTGTAATTTTGGTAATATTTTTGCTCAATTTTATCTAGTATTGCATTTGTTTTTTATAGTGGCATCATTTTTATATGTGTTCCTTTGATATACCCTATTTTAAAATTAGTTTGGCTAAACTTATTCTTCACGTTAGAAACAACGTGTAAAAGCAATGAAAAAGTAAGAAAAAACAATAGGTGTTAACTACTCTTTGTGAATTATGGAGGTCTGAAGAACTGCCGTCACAAATACAACTATCAATAGCCAAACAAAAAATCGTTTTTGAAATTCCTTTAATTGTAACTTTTCGCTATACCTACCTCTTGGTATAAAACATTGAAACACAAAAACATCGATTAATGGTATTTCTCAAATATGGTCATTAACTTTGGAAGGGTTATTTTGTATCTACAGCGCCATGTCACGTGGTATATTGTTTTTTTCATTACGCACGTTCATTTATAAATTATTAAATTAAATATTTATCTTTTTTTATATTTAATTAGTATATATTTTCTTTCTCTTCCGCTATATTTTTTTTATTTAATTCATTAAATCCGTTAATTATGAGGACCAAAATAATGAATCGTGTTAATTTATTCTCAAATTTTCTTGTTTTTGTTCCGTTATATAAATTCTATTTTATTTGTTTTTGGTCTGAAGGATAAATTCTATTTTCTTTGTTTTTTTTTTCTGTATTCCAATTAAGTAAAATAAATTTTCTCTAAAATAAATTTTGCTAATTTTTCCGTTTAGTTTACTATATAATAATTTTATTTAAACCAAAACACAACGGTGTAGACATAAAATATCTCTTCCAAAATTAGGGAACATATTTGGGAACTACCCGACCATAAGTATAAAACTACTTGGTATATTTCAAAACAATAATTCCCTAGAAATCGGAATCGTACTTGGTATCGGAATCGTTAATCAATATTTTCCTGGAATCGGAATCGTATAAAAATTAGGAATCGTCTCAACACTAATGATTACAAATTACTTAAAACATTGCATTGGTCATGTCTGACATAGATTAAATAAAAAATTCTGTTTGAAATTCTGTACAAATCCCCTAGTTCGCCATTAAGACACATCTGAATAAAGTTGGAGTTGTAATAAGATCTAAGATTTTTTTTTTTTACAAAGGAGTCACCACATATCAAGGCGCTGAGGCCACTCGAGGGTAAGGGTAAATATGTGTACAGTAGTCATTGGGACAATATCATAGTAATCATTTGTGGTGAAAATTGGGTATAAATAGCTTATTTACGAGGATCTACAATTTACGAGGATTTACAATAAGATCTTGTTTATGTTAGACTTGAAGAAGACAATATTGTAGTCAGCTGGAAAGCAGACCAACGGAACAGAGTTCCATAGGCTGGCAGTTCTAGGAAAGAAGCTTTGTTCATGGAATCCACGTTTAGGTTTAGGTACCGATAAAGAGTGGGGGAAATCTTTTATAGTATTTTTGGCTAGATGAGTTTTTTTTTTTGTTTGTGAAAGATTGACAAGGGGAGACCATAGATTGGAAATGTGAACAGTTGTTCAAATAATACACGTATAAATTATCATGTTTATATATTTTATGAAAATTGTATTTATTTCAATAAAATTAAATAAACGAAAGTCATGTTTGCTATTTTTTTTTTTTAAGCAAGATTTAATTTGATCACATTGTTCAGTACATATGATCAAAAAAAATATATGTCACAGTGGTTTTTTAATAAAATTATATGACCATATTTCGTATGTGTGTTTTGTCAATGTTAAACTTTATTTTTATTATTTATTGAAGTAGAAAAATACAAGAGCCGAAAGTACTAAAACAAGCATTTAAAAAGTTTTTTTTTAATTATTTAATTATGAAATTAAATCCACCACAATTCATCTCATTTTCTGCATAAACAATTCAGTCATTTTAATTTTTACATATTTTGAAGAAAAAAAATTGATGACTTTGTACCCTTCAAAATTTTAAAGAAATTTGGAAGCATTTAAATTGTTGAATAAAGTCAGAAAATTCTTAGCAAATGCTAATGTATTAAAAGATTGAAATTATTGGAAGTTATTTACAGCATGGACGCTCTGATCCTCATCTGGCATCAATTGAAATGGATGGCTCTCGTCTTGGAGAGGCTCCATGTTTTGATAAGCTTCTGGGATTGACCTTTACTCTGATCTGAAATGGAACACGTACATCAAATCTGTTGCCAAGGTCGCTGGAAAAATGGTAGGATCCTTCTACTGCTCCAGTAGATATCTCACTGCTGATGCAATTCTCTATCTATATAATAGCCAAGTATGTCCAAGGATGAAGTACTGCTGCCATATCTGGGCAGGAGTTGCTAAAAACAGCCTATCCTGCCTTGACAGAGTATAAAATAGACTTTGTAGCCTAGTGGGGGATGCCCTTTTCTCTTCCCTGGAACCTCTCTCCCAGAAAAGAGATGTTGCGAGCCTGTCGTCGTTTTATCGTCATTTCCATATTTACTGTTGATTTTTGTTGAGCTGATGCCTATATTTTTCCTCTTCTCAGATCAAACACCAACACCAACAAAATTTCTTAAGAATTGTGAAGAAATTGGATTATTTCAAGATTTAACCAAAAATCCTTTTGAAGAAGCTTTTAAAAAGGCATCAGAAACTGGTGGACCAGATGGCTCGTCAGACGTAAGAACAAATTTGATTTTGATAACATTTTTCTATCAATTTTGCTGACTCATATTTCATGTTTTAAACATTTACTCTAGTTGCATATTTTTTTAATATATATGATGAATAAACACTTACTACACCCCCACCAAAAAAGGAGAATATAATCCTTTGCTGTTATGATCACAGAACATATATTACCCCCCCCCCCCCAAAAAAAAAAAAAATAATGGAGGAGGCAATATCTGGAAAGAACCGGCTCATGACATTAAAATACATACTACCCCCTTCCATCCGAATTCAGCATTGAATTATACTACATTAGTCTGAAACAGTATAGTAAACTTAATTGTACATACATTTATGATAGTTTTGGTTCTAGACAAATACCAAATCACTATTAGTAGTTGATTTGAACAGAAATGTTTTCTTTTCTTTCTATATCCTCTCCAAAAAAAAAAAATTTGAAAAAAAAAAATCTACGTTCAGTTAAATCCTATTTCATCATATCTCAAATAAATCTATGCTGTATATTTCAAAGCAAACCTTGGAATATTATCCATTTACAGAAGGATTGGATTAGGAAGCTTATGTTGTTTTGTTCATGTCAAATCATATCACCATGATAGAAGCTTTAGTGCAACTTCATTATAATAGCAAAATTTGAAAACGGAAAAATCGATTAAAAAACAAACAAACAATGGTATCTACTGACTTTTTGTACCAATTTTAACTGAAATGCAATGACATCTACTTAAACGCCATGTCAGAAGTACTTTATTATTGCATTGTTTAAAAATACATGAGTTTTCAATCTTTATTGTAAAAAAACGCTTGCCATATTTCTTTGGGATCACATAAGATAACAAGGGAAGTAACTCAGTTATGCTAAAATCAAGGCAATAAACTCATATTTATTATTGTTAACGCATAATTTATTAAAAAAATTGGCAATAGTTACATACTATTTACCTCTCCTTGGAACACTGGTGATTATTAGCCAAACATTTTATTTTTTTTAATTTTCGTCACAAATATTTTCTTTAATAATTTTTTTCTACCTTATCGTTTTTTGCAATTTTTGAATATATTCATTACTGTAACATGGCAATTAAATAGAGACCAATACTTATTGGATTTCTGTACAAAACATATCTAAGAACACTGGCAGACATATAAATTAACTTAATGTTAAATTTGTAAAGAAAAAAAAAATTAGGCTCAGCCGTTTTGGAACATATGAGGAAGGAACTCGCACACACACACACACACACACACACACACACACACACACACACACACACACACACACACACACACAAAGTGACTTTTATATTTATATACATGAAAGTTATAATTATTTTGAATAATGTATTTCTAAAATCCTATAACACTATTTCTAGTACTGAGTGATGCTGGATTCTGCCATATTAAAAAAAAAAATCCTGGTAGTTTGAATTGAGTTATCTCCCTTTATTTTTAAAACATGGCGGACTCATCTATTTCTTCATAAAATTTGATTTTCTTAGTTGAAAAAATAACTACTTGATCAATTTACATGTATGCACAGTGTTAAGATTTTTCTGTGTGTGTATGTATATATATATTTTTATTAGGTTGAATTCTGGACAAGCACCATTTGATTTACTAATTTCTATTCTTCAGGGAGATAACTTGTATTTGTCTTTATGAATTACAGATGAAACTGGTGATTCGTGTGATGAGATAATGCCTATTTACAACCTCTTTTTCTTTTCAGTCTGTTCCTCTACCGGGTCCTCATTCCAATGAAGTTCTACACACTCCTGTGGTTTCGCGACCACACAAGACGGTGGAAACTCTCAAATTGGAAAACGAGGAGATTGAGATCCAAGTTGTAGACGAGTCATCCAACGAAGCGACATCAAGAAGTTGTGTTATCCAGCACCAGTTGGAGGGCAAGCGGCCGAGCCATGGAAGCTCTATGGCAACTCCGCCACCGCCAGCTTCTGCTTCGGCCACTTCTTCTGCTACACATTCCTTGCCTCAGCCTACATCTACTACATCAGATGATGATGGGGTCATCATGTCAACAATTCAACATGCTGACAGTTCTGTACCTTCAACTGATTCAGCTACTATCAGTAGCGCAAGCAGCACACCAAGTGTTATACAGAGCTCATCAGCACCTATGTGAGATATCTGAACACAGCTTTATTACATTTCTGAATTTTTTAGATGAGGATCGATTATTTGTATCATTTGGATTCTTTGAACTATCCTTCTCATCTTAAATGTTATTTTCACAATGTTTTGGTCGATGTAATCTGCACGGAATTTTGAATGGCATCCTTTATTTAATCCATGAAAGTAGCATGTTCTTGTTCTGTCAACCATGACTGGTTAGAAATCTTAACTAAATTTGCAATTGTATTTTGAGTGTCACCTAAAATTGCGAATTATTTATATCTTCCATCCAGTCATGGTTGCCGAAACGAGAGTATGATATGCTTGTGGATTTTAAGAAAGATTTTGTTAAAAATTCTGTGCAGATTTCTGAGTTCAGCAAGATACACTTGAAGGAGGTCAGAGGTTATGTTGATCAAAACATTAAAAAAACACTCAAGATGAGAACAGTAACCCAAAGAATCGAAATAAGAACTACTTTTTTATTTTTATTATTAAATAATTTTACATAGATACATTATTAAATATTTTTTTAGTTTTTTATTATTAAATACATTTATTATAAAATATTTTGAAAAAAATAGATTTATTATTAAATAATTTTTTTAATTTTTTCTTATTAAATAAGTTCTTAATTTTTTCATTATTACATAGATATATTATTAAATAATTTTTTATTTTTGTTATTAAATACATTTATTAATTTTAAAATTTTTTAAAATATTTTATAGATTTATTAATAAGTTTTTTAATTTTATATAATTAAATACATTTATTATCAAATATTTTTTATTTTTATAATTAAGTACATTTATTATTTAATAATTTTTTGCATTTTTTATTAAATACATTTATTAATAAATAATTTTTATTTTATTATTAAATACACTTATCAAATAATTTTTAAAAAATTTGTATACATTTATTAAATTAAAAATTTTTTAAAATACATTTATTATTAATTTTTTATTTTTATTTTTTAAATATTTTTAGTTAATTAGTTTATTTTTTATTATTAAATACACCATTTTCATAAAACAAATGTCTCTTCAAATATTTGTTTTCAATTTCCAATATCATAGTTTCTTTTTTCTTTTGTTTGATTAGTTATCATGTTTTTGTTGTTATTCAATATCCACCATCTTTAATTGACACTACATCGTACAAACCAGCGTTATTGTAAATTATAACATAACAAAAAGTAATTGTTTAGTTTCATTTTTAAAAAATTTTTTTTTTATTAAACTGTAGCCAGAGAAGACATTTTTATAAACCATAGCACCAAATTGCCATTTGTATGTATCCAAATATCCCTTCTAAGAGTATGTATGGTGTGAATGTGCATGCCTTTCACTATTCCATACATTGAAAATCACTTTAAATATCACTTGAGGAAAAAGACCCATTTGATTCCCCACTTTTGCTTGTAACGCTACAACTCTACACGTTCCCATCCAACCCTCAATATAAAACAGTAATTTAATTAACAGTGCATGGCAAAGATTTGTCTTGTAAAATATCACACAACGAATTTCACAGTTCACATCTTTATTAAAATTTGTGGACAGACAAGGCATCGTTGCGAGCCCTGGTACCAAATTGTTATCAGTATGTACTCAAATTTCTCCCATCCCGGCCAGAGGTTGAGGTGTGCCTTACAGTATTGGAGACATCCTCTCTTGCTGAATTCTAACTGGAGAAAGAGACCCATTTAATCTCTTATGTCTCTTTTGTGATATCACAACCAGATGTGACATGTTCTCCCATCCCTTAACGTCTTTGTTTAACATGTCACTTCAAATTTAGATGTGGCTTACACATTGACCTTAGAAACACAAAGTGACTTTCTCCTGTAAGCTATTATGTAAGATGTTGGTTTCAATGTGCCATTGCTTGAAATCATCTTTGACTGAGCCGTTCCAAGTCTTTCTTGGTCTCATGAGCAAGACGCATTACGAGGCCACTGAATCGTAGCCATGTCATTCCTCTGCATCTTCCATGATGCTAATAGATCAGGCTGTCTGGAGATACCAACATCCTGAACTAAAATGAACCAAACATTGATATTATTATTATTATTGATGTTATTGTTTTTTCCTTTCCCTTTTCAAAACTCAATCATGTTCTGCAAAGCCAAAAACAATAATTTTCCTTTACAAAACAATCAAACCAAATCCAAACAACATAAATAAATATTTGAAGATATAAAGAACTTGAAGCCTAAAACCTTTTACCAAAATCACTGGATTTGACATTAAATAATCTGAAAAGGGTTGATATGCTGTAAAACAAAACAACCAAACCAAACCTAACCTCTGCGTCCTCAGAAAAAAAAAAACAAAAAAAACTAACAGGAGTCCAGCATTTAATCCAATGTAACATAGCACCATAAGTATTTACACTTTAGTCAACTTGATTGAGAGTGAATGACAGGTTATTATGGAAAGAAACTCACAACACTTGCCCAATGCAGTTTGTGCATACAAGATATAATTTAATTTACATCACTTTTACGAGTACAGATCTTATTACCAAGATTGTCTAGAACTTCCAATTTCTGCAGACCTTCAACCAAGAACTCGGTACAGGGTCTACCTTTAATTGGATGAGCAATACCAATTCATCTTCCACAGAGATAGTTTTCAATATGGATTAATTTTCTTAGCAGTCCCTTTTGTTTAGTTTTTTTTTATTTTTCCCTTTTACTTTTCCTTATTGTTTTGATGATATAATAAAGTTATATTCCTCATCTTCCATTTAATATATATATATATATATATATATATATATATATATATATATATATATATATATATATATATATATTTTAATTATTTATTTTTTTAAATTACATTTTCACCCCAAACAAGGCACATTGCCACTTTGGTGCAGGGGGCTACTATCAGGGGCAACAACTACTGGAGTACTATGTAGGGATTTGGGCAGCAAGATGTCAGTTATCATTACACTTGAATTTCTGCACGTCAGTACAGTTGGGGAAGCAGGGATCTGGAATGGAATTTCAAAGTCTAGCGGTTCTGGGAAAGAAACTACTGGAGTAGAAAGATCTTTTACATCTAGGGATCTTTACTGTGTGGGGATGAGATTTAGCTGCCTGTTGAGTTTGTCGAGAGTGTTTACATCGTGGGGGCACAAGTGCTTGCAGTTCGTCAGAGCATTCACCATTAAAATACTTGTAGAACAGGCAGAGGGATGCAACATTTTATCAATGGGACAGAGACTAAAGTTTAGATGCCAGTTCAGGGCCTATCAGATTAGCGACTCTCTTTTGAACCTTGTCTAGGAGTGAGAGACTAGTAGCAGATGCACCAGCCCAAATATGACAACAATACTCCATACATGGGCGAATGGTGGCCTTATAGAGGTACATGATACTTTCGGGTGTTAGTAGTTTTGTAGCACGGTAGAGAGAGCCTACCTTCTTCACAGCGGCCCTGGCAATGCTTTCAATGTAATTGTTCCAACTCATGTTTCCTGTGAACGTTAGGCCAAGGAGTTGGAAAAATGTACTTTCAGATAAAGAGTCGTTGGCCATTGCTATTGGTGAGAGAGAAGGTTTCATGTAATTATTGAAGGAAACTAGTCTTGGCAGCATTGAATGTGACCATCCATTTTTGTCCCCATTCCACTACAGATTGGAGGTCATTTTCTAGTGTTTCTGCCATTTCTTTAGATATGTGTTCATTTGTTTTCCTGTCATGCCTGTTATAGAATGTGATGTT
The DNA here is from genome assembly GCF_053919585.1 of Euprymna scolopes. Classification (NCBI taxonomy): domain Eukaryota; kingdom Metazoa; phylum Mollusca; class Cephalopoda; order Sepiida; family Sepiolidae; genus Euprymna; species Euprymna scolopes. The sequence goes on from NC_136490.1 coordinate 152,813,707, forward strand.
ATCAGCATATATACCCATCTCAGAAGCAATTTGTCGGGGAGGTCATTTATGAATATTAGGAACAATAGAGGTCCAAGGATAGACTCTTGGGGCACTCCCACATTTATATCATATTGTTTAGATGTATGACCGTCAAGGACAACCTGGATTTTTCTCTTATCTAAGAAGGATTTAATTATGTTAAGTATTCTACCAGTGATACTGTATGATCTAATTTTCCTAAGGAGACCCTTGTGCCATACCCTGTCAAAAGCCTTAGATATATCTAGAACTACCACTCTGCTTTCCCCCGCTTTGTCCAGTGAAGTGTCAAGGTTTTTTATGATAGCATGCACCTGAGCAGGGGTGATTTCAGATCGTCTAGTGTGGCATCTGTCCGCATAGGAATATCAGGTAGGGGGTGGTTGAGAGGGTCCAGTGTGGAGTTTGGGGCAAAGCGACTGGCAAGCATGTTAGCCTTCTCAGTTGCTGAGCAAACAACCTCGTGATTGTTGGTTAGTGGAGGAATTGTTGATTACCCATTATTTACTACACTGTTGTAGATTTTCCAGAAGTCACGAGTTCCTAATTTTTGTGCTTTGATGCGTTTTTTGGTGGTTTCAGTAAATTCTCTCTTGGCTGTCGCTATTTCTTTCTTAACGTTACTTCTAGCTTCTATATACTTCTGTCTGTTTGAACTGGACTTATGTCGGTTAAATCAGTGGTATGCATGCTGCCTTTGAGCAATGGCAGTTGCGCAAGTAGAAGTAAACCAATATATATATATATATGTATTGTACTTCCATCCTGTCATCCAAAAGTTAGTAAAGTATGTGCCTTTTCTAGTGCTCCAGATGAACCCAGTTAAAATGGTGAGGGGAAGTTAGAAAACAAATAGCAAGTCGGACAACCAACTCCATTACCATTTAAAATAAATTTGAAAAGATATTCTCTACTTTGTAAAAAAAAAATGAATGGTGGATATTTTTGTATTTTGTTCATTTATGAGAAAATTCTATGATTTTATCTGAATATTTTAGTAATCTATCTTGATAAATAATGACTGTGAATAGTGGCAAAGCATATTTTTTTCTTGTATTTGCACACTAGTTCAATATAATAATAATAATAAAAACAAATGATGAAAAGCATCTGAAGAAAGCAATGGCTGAAACATTACAGACATTCTAACAATCAAGATAATATACCAAAGCAAATAATGTATATTAAGAGAAATGATAATTTTTCAAAAAAGTTCAAGAATTGATTAAAAGAAAAAAGGGTACATGTTCAGAATTCCTCCTGTATTGAAATACAAAACCAAAAAAAAACCAAAAACAAATGGTCTATGTTCTTGTGACAAAAAGAAAAGATTGTATTCCAAAATTTACATAAATTGATCAAATGGTTTTATTTTTAAAGAAGAAAATCAAATTTTATTTTTAACAAAGAAAAGCAAATCTAATAGTTAACTGAGGAGTAACTGTCTCGTGACGCCATTTTGAAAACAGTCTCAAAAAACAAGGGAGATAAGTCAGCATGAATTCAAACTTGCGATATTTTTTGTTGTAATACTTACAAATTACCATTAATTATTTCAAAAAGTATTTTCTTTATTAAAATAAAACTATTTAAATAATTTCTATAATTTTTGGAATATGATATTTTCGAGTATGTACAACAGATTTTTTCTTTAATTTTGATTTTTAATATACAAGGAATTCTGGATAAGCACAAAAGAATTAATAAAAAAAATTAATCCTAAAAAAAGTTTTGTTAGAATGTAGTTAACTTTTGATTTTGATTATTATTAAATACTTTTTTTTTCTTTTTCAGTTTATCTCCCAACATGATATCATCCACCCAGTATACAATGCAAGTGTACCTCCAACTGCCCACGGGACAAACAGTCCCTGTACAAATCCCAGCCACCATCACAAATTCAGCCATGCCAATGGCATCCATTCCTGTCCCAACTATTTCCCCCAAATCTTCATCATCAGCAACCGTAGCCACTGCTGCTGCTGTTGCCGCTACCTCCTCATCATCAGGACTAAGTCAGCCGTCGTTAGCCAAGCAGGTAATTGCAGTTTCCATTATCTTATTGTTTCATTGTCATTCTGATAAACATTTGGTGACACTAAAATTCAGAAACTGCTTCAATCAGTTTATCTTAAGATTTTCATCATTGCAGCCAATGCTCTAAATGTACCATTTCTCTCTCTCTCTCTCTCTCTCTCTCTCTCTCTCTCTCTCTCTCTCTCTCTCTATATATATATATATATATATATATATATATATATATATATATATATATATATATAGTCATCCACATACAGTACTGTTTTGCTATTTCACAGCTCAGCAGTGTGGCTAGACAGGCAACTGCCTAAAACCAGGATCGAAACCCGGCCGCCTAAATGACAGTCAAGGCTTCTCACCATTGTGCAATATGGCTGCTACTGTATGGGTAATGAATTAATGATGTTTTGACATCGTCCAAATGCCTCTGCTCGATTTGTTTACACAAAGAGCATCACTTAATACGCTAATAGCAGTTTGCATATCACTTATATACTTATTTCCAAAACTACACCCCAATCGAGTGGTTATACATATTCTTGTTTTTCTGAAGATGAGATTTACCTTGAAAATTCAAAGAACAACACCACAATATCATCTTAGTCTGACACATTATGTTGGTAAATAAATAATAATAAAAAAATTATTGAAATTTTTTAATGTCATTTATTCTGTTTATTTTGTCTGGTATCCTACTGAGTTTTTCTTCAAAGCTGTATTGTCATAGCCTTCAAACACAATCTACTAGATATATTAAAGGCGATCAAAACAACATTGATTTTATCAGTTTCAAATCTGACAAAGAGGAACAGCATGTGACCATCTTTCCTCGGTGTCTGATATGGTCTCCTCTTTGTTAGATTTGAAATTCTGTAATATATATGTATAGTTACTAGCAGGCTGCTCATAAAATATGTTTAAAAATGATATTTTGATTAATACAGATTTTGTATTTATTATTATATTATATTGGACCCAATATATAGTACTGATTTAAAAAGTTAAAACAAAAAATGATTTGTGTGCAAACACTGAGAATCAAAACCAAAATGTTTAGCTTATTTTTGCACTGATTTTCTCCAGCTAAAACCCAAACATAAAGTTTTGCATGGGTTCAAATACCCTATATATGAAGTTTTGTCTGTAGACCAAAAACTGACAGGAGTTTGGTAGACAAAATTTTTTAAACAAATATATATACGCATACATAAATATATATATATATAGAAAGAGGTTTGTGTTTATTATAACCTTTTTACGCAAATATAAATCATGTAGAATATCTGCATGAATATAATTACATGTAATAGTTAACTAAAGATGATCATCCCATAAGAAAAATGAAAAAAACTAAAGGGGAATTAATTAAAATGAATGTTTAAAAGGAATATACAAATTGGCTAAGTCTTTTGCAGATGAATGCAATTCCACGACCCATATATAACAAAGTTGTTTTCTTTTTCAAAATAAATAGAAAAAAGGGGTTTTAATATGAATATAAATACACACAAAAAGACAAATTTATAGGAGTATATATATATATATATATATATATATATATATATATATATATATATATTTTGCTCTTATTTTTTAATTTTCTCAATAATTGAGCACTCAGTTTGTGTTCTCTCTCACTGAGGAAAAAAATTTGACTCACTTTTTTTGTTAGTTGAAATAAAGTAAATTTATTCATGGTATTTTCCAAAATAATGTATTGTCTTAAAAGTCTATTAGTTTGCTATGTAGTTAACAAAATTCTGCCATGTCGAACATGTGTTTTAAAAGTCTCTCACGCCATCATGTGGCCACACGGCCATCTCATGCCGGTACACCTTCCTGGTACTCTGACCACGTTGCTCCTAGCTATCGCCACACACATGATTTCTCATCGTTTGCGGTCCACTGTGTTCTTTTTTCACTCCACTTATTCTTTTCCTTCTTTTCCTCTGTTGTGACGTCAACTAGCGTACCGGCTTTGTCATTTGCATATGTATCATGCAGCTGCTGCTTAATATGTGTTAATGACTTTGTTACACAGAGATACATCCTCAGCAATCAGTCTGACAGTGAGTTTGTTGTTGTCAAGCTGAGGTGTGGTCCTGTTAAGTTTCAGGAGGTTCACCCTCCCAAGTTTTGCCTTCCATGTTAGTTTATTGCGCCTCTATCAGGAAATGTAAACAGGACTGTTTGGGCATTTTCTGTGGGTCAGAGAGGGCTAATCCTAGTGTGTTGGCTTTTTAAACCTACCTTGTGTCCAACCTACTGGACAGGAGATAAATAAAATGTACTATATATATATATATATATAGAGAGAGAGAGTGGATTTTAGAGGCAGCAAACTTTAAATTGACAAATTTATTTTTTTAATTGCAAATTTGGTAAGTATTGGTTATTTTGAATTCAACTTGGTTTGGCAATTCATCATTAAGAGATTGACACCCAAGCAGTGTTTGCAAATTGTAAATGATACAATCAATTTACTGAGAGGAAACATTTGATGAATGAATAATTTTACTAAATGAACCTGTCAATTGGCCAATTCATTTGTGTGATATAACCTCATTATATTATTTTCTGTAGGCATATGTAAAGCTTCATGTCTAAACTGATAAACCAGACACAATAAACCACTTGGAAGACAACATTCAACACATTATTATACTTGGATTAAACAATGACTTAAAATGATTAAATGAAAAGCTAATATGCCAAATTTTATTTCTTGTTTGATTTTAATTTTTCATTGATTTATTTACTATACTAGCATTTCAGCCCGGTGTTGCTCGGAGGTGTATGTTGAGCAAAAAAAAAGCGGTCAATTTTTTTAACTTTGACCCCTATTATGACCTCTTAACATTTATTGTTTTGGGCTCAAATCAAGTTATTAAGTTAGATCCATGTCCAAGGAACCTATATCTAAAATTTAAAGTGATTAGACCCAAAATTGTTGGAGGAGTTTGGTAGAGTTCTCAAAGGTGAAATCGTTGAACTTTTACCGCATTAACAGCCAAATTTCTGGTCGAAAACCGATCACAAAGATTTTCCCAAATCTTAGTACCCTGTATATCAAATTTCGAGTCTGTAGACTTAAAATTGTTATTGCATAGGGAAATGTACACACAGATACATTCACTTTTATAAATATAGATAGGTAGATAGATTGGATGCAACATATAGTAATGATTTAAAAAGTATAAAAAAAAGGACTCATGCGCCACCACCAAGAATTGAAACCAAATCATTCAGCTCACGATTTATTTTGCTTCTGCCGTCAATGACTGGGCTATGAAAACATGTTTACTGCAAGGCTAAAAATTAAAACATGAACCAATAATTACTGCGTTACGAATTCGTAATGCCGGCGTTCGACCTTCACCTGGCAAATTTCACTTTTTAAAATTTTCACACTTTTAAACCGATTTTTCCGGGCTAAAACCCAAATATAAAGTTTTGCATGGATTCAAATACCTTATATATGAAGTTTCATATCTGTAGACCAAAAACTCTAGGAGGAGTTTGATAGGCAAAATTTGTTAAACAAAAATATATACGTATACATAAATATATGTGGAAACAATTTTGTGTTTACTATAAACTTTTTACGCAAATATTATGCAAGTATAAATCATGTAGAATATCTGCATGAATATAATAAGATGATCATCCCATTAGAAAACCGAAGCAACTAATAGGGAATTAATTAAAATGAATTGTTTAAAAGAATATGCAAATTAGCTAGATCTTTTGCTAGTGAATGCAATTCCACAACCCATATATAAGAAAGTTGTATTTTCTTTTTAAATAAATAGAAAAGAGGGTTTTTAATACACACAAAAGAAAAACGAATTTATAGGAGTATAGATTAGCATTTCATTTAATCATATTAAGTCATTGTTTAATCCCTGACGAGATGTTGAATATTGTTGAAACATAACTTAATCCGTGTTGGGTTTTTCTGATATAATTTCATTTTTAAATAAAGTTTATGATATTTTATTCAAAACAAGGAAGAAGAAATAAAGATGAAATAAAGGTGGAAGGTTCCTAACTATTTTGATTTTGAAAATTTTTTATTAATCTTATCTTTTAAATTTTGCTCATATATATATATATATATATATATCTATATATATATATAATATAAAGCTGAATGTCTGCGTGTGTGTGTCTGGTCACGAATAGGCTCCTATATGGTTGACTATTTTAAAAAACTGATTACATATAATGATAGAAGATGTATCGAGACACAGGAATGGGTATGTTTGATCTGGCAGAACGATGGTTTATTAAAATCGTGAGGTCTGCGTTTGTGCCTGGTCCACAAAGTATAGAAATAAAAAATTTAAAAATTAAGAAAAAAATGTTTACAAGTGTTTTTGATATAGATGTACATAAGAATACTTTGATTAGTATGTTTTAACTTAAATAGGGATGGTATAATAAAATTGTTTTGTCTGCGTTCGCACCTGGCCTCCATAGAATGGAAATAGGCACAAACTTTAATAAAGACTTTTCATATCTATCTGCGTAAGTATACTTTGATAATTATGTTTCAGTTTGAAGAAATATGGTATAATAAAATTATTGGGTGTTCGTTCGCACCTCACCTCCATAGAACAATCACGAGGTTCTTTCCTCAGCAACCGAGAAGGCTAACATGCTTGCCAGTCGATTTGCCTCAAACTCCACACTGGACCCTCTAAACCACCCCCTACCTCAATTTCCTATGCGGACAGACGCCACGCTAGACGATCTGAAAATCACCCCTGCTCAGGTCCATGCTATCATAAAAAACCTTGACACTTCCAAAGCATGTGGACCCGACCTCATCCCAGCTGTGCTATTAAAAAAGTGCTCAGCCGAAGTAGCTCCAGTTCTCTCCAAACTCTACAACAAATTCCTTAATGAATCTTGTTTTCCGAGCTGTTGGAAAACTGCTTCTGTAGTACCAGTATTCAAGAATTCTGGCGAAAGAACTGACCCATTAAATTATCGCCCTATTAGCCTCCTCCCACTTTTTGCCAAAATATTTGAGACCTTAATTAACCATGCTCTAGTCCAGCACCTTACAGATGCTAAACTTCTGACCGACCATCAATATGGATTTAGACAAGCCCGTTCAACGGCAGACATCCTCACTGTAATCTCTGAACGCATATACCATTCACTGGACAAAGCGGGAGAGGGCAGAGCGGTAGCTCTAGATATATCTAAGGCTTTTGACAGGGTATGGCATGAGGGTCTCCTCAGGAAGATTAGATCTTACGGTATCACTGGTAGAATACTTAACATAATTAAATCCTTCTTAGATAAGAGAAAAATCCAGGTTGTCCTCGACGGTCGTACATCTAGACAATATGATATAAATGCGGGAGTGCCCCAGGGATCTATCCTTGGACCTCTGCTGTTCCTGATATTCATAAATGACCTCCCCGACAAAATTGCCTCTGAGATGGGTATATATGCTGATGACACCACACTCTATAGCAGGCACGACAGGAAAACAAATGAACATATATCTAAAGTAATGGCAGAAACACTAGAGGATGACCTCCAATCAGTAGTGGAATGGGGACAAAAATGGATGGTAACGTTCAATGCCACCAAGACAAAACTGGTCTCATTCAATAATTACAAGAAACCTTCTCTACCACCTATAGCAATGGCCAACAACTCTTTATCTGAGAGTACGTCTCTCAAGCTCCTTGGCCTAACGTTCACAGGAAACATGAGTTGGAACAATTACATCGAGGGCATTGCCAGGGCCGCTGCAAGGAAGGTGGGCTCTCTCTACCGTGCTAGAAAACTTCTAACACCCGAAAGTATCCTGTACCTCTATAAGGCCACTATTCACCCATGTATGGAGTATTGCTGTCATATTTGGGCCGGTGCATCGGCAACTAGTCTATCGCTCCTTGACAGGGTTCAAAAGAGAGTCGCAAATCTGATAGGCCCTAAACTGGCATCTAAACTTCAGCCTCTGTCCCATCGTCGAAACGTTGCATCCCTCTGCCTGTTCTACAAGTATTATAATGGTGAATGCTCTGAAGAACTGCAAGCACTTGTGCCCCCACGACGTGAACACCCTCGACAGACCCGACAAGCTGCAAAATCCCACCCCCACACTGTAGAGATCCCTAGATGTAAAAGATCTTTCTACTCCAGTAGTTTCTTCCCCAGAACAGCTAGACTTTGGAATTCCATTCCAGGTCACTGCTTCCCCAACTGTACTGACATGCATAATTTCAAGTGCAACGTGAACCAACATCTCGCTGCCCTAATCCCTACATAGTACCCCAGTAGATGTTTCCCCTGATAGTAGCCCCCTACACCAAAGTGGCAATGTGCCTTGTTTGGGGTGAAAATGTAATAAAAAAAAAAAAAATAAATATGTCACAAAGTTTAACAAGGTTTTTTAATATAGATCCACAGAATATTGTGATAAGTGTTTCAGTGTGAACAGGTATGGTATAATAAATTATGGGGTTTATCTATTTTATTTTTACTTTCATCATATTTTTCTTTGGTTTTGATACCTCCAAATTCGAAGCTATCTCTTTACAACACTTCCTTTTCATAAACTATCATACTTTCATAAATCAGAGTCCATTTTTCTGTAGGCTGTTTTTGAACCCAGTCAATGACGGGTACTTTTGCTAATATATATATATATATATATATTTAAAATAAATGCGTATGTATTATATACGTTTGAAAGCCAAATCATGACGCAATATTATGTGGATAAACAATATTCATTGTTTAAAATTAATATATTTCAAAGCAAGACTTCATCTTCAGAATTTTGTACATTTTCTTTTTTTCTTTTTTTTTTTTCTTCTTTCTGGCCATGGTGTTGATTTTGATGAGAAAGTTGTTAAAAGAAAGTCTGCCCTGTTGTTTTTAGCGGTGTTGTTTTGAAATGTCGGAATGGCGCTGCTACGTGTTTTTCAGTTAAGGTTGTAGATTCTGTGTTAGTAGCGTTGATTAAAGTTTAAAATGAACACGTATGTATTATGTACGTTTGAAAGCCAAATCATGATGCAATATTATGTGGATAAACAACATTTATCCACATAATATTGCGTCATGATTTGGCTTTCAAATGTATATAATGCATGCATATTCATTTTAAATTTTAATCAACACTTCTAACACAGAATCTACAACCTTAGTATATATATATATATATATTATGTGTTAATTTCCTTTTGTTTTTTCAGAAGTTAAAAGCTGCTTTACAGAGTAGTCAGAATGTCCCTCAAGATTTAACAACTTCCAATAACAGCCGACTGGTGGACTCAGCAAATCACATCAGTCAAATGGCATCTCCTTCTCCATCATCTATTTCTGTGAAAACGGAAACAGCTAGCATTGCGTCAGATGCTACTGCATCATCACCCGAAAGTCTGGATGCTGCTATCATTTGTGGTGGCGTGATGTAAGTAATATTACACTTAACAACAACAAAAAAACTGATTCAATTAATAGCAGAGGTAAAGAAATCAGCTAACATACTTCCTAACTTCTGGCATGGCTGCTACCAGAAGCAGTGACAAGGCAAATCAGTTCCTTCACTTAATATATGTTTATGAAAGTATAAAAATAAAATTATTGAAATGAAAATAACGAAATTTCCCCCCACCCCCCCAAAAAAAAACATGTATCCAATGCATAATATTCTTAAAAAAGTGTTTTCAATAATTCTTTAAAAAAAAAAAAAAAACTAATTTCAATAATTCTTAATTAAGATAAGACTGAAAAAAAAAAAAATGATTGAAAAAATGTAATAAAAAAGAGTACATGCACAGGGGAGATAAAGGTGTGAGAGAAAAAAACCAAAGGAACTGATTTACCTTGTCACCACTTCCGGTAGAAGCCACGCAGGAAGTTAGGAAGTACGTTAGCTGACTATAACTGAAAGTTCTACTTATTTATTAGACTAGCCATAATTACTATGTTGCCCAGATTGAAAATTTAGAGAAAAATAATTTGAAAGAAAGTTCCTATTAACTTTGCAACTAGTGGTATCCTGGATTGGGACAAAAAGTAAACTTGCCTGAGTCTAGAAGGATTTCTCTGCACTGACTGAGTACAGAACAGATGAAGTGTATCATCAAAACTGAAGACACTACACTTTGATCTTAGCCATGTTTACAAATTAAAAAAAGATTTTAAAAATTGTCGTTTTCTCTTATTTTTAATTTCAAGAAATCTTGAATGAAGAGTAAATGAAAAACTAATTGAATGTGTATTTATGAAATTTACTTATAGGTGAGAAACACAGACATACAAAGTGTAACAGTTTTATTAATACAAAGATGAAGAAGTCACAAACACCAAGCAGTAAACAAATTGCTTGTCACGTAAAGTTTGAATTCTCTGAATTGACCTTTGTCACTTGGATGGATTTATGAGAAAAATTTTATTTTAAATTCCATTAAAAAAAAAAAATCTCAACTCTGTCTTTACATGGATTTTCTGATATTGTGCCTCTTTGATTGTTTTTTTTTTTGTGCTGGGAAGGATGAGGAGAAGGGGACATATATTAGTTTTAAAATGCCAAAATTATTCCCTCTTGTAAAATAAAAACAAGTTATTTTAAATCCCAATTTAAAAAAAAAAATATTCCTTCTCAGTTTTTCCAGCAACCCAGACTCCTCACAACTATTTTCTGTAGTGATAACTAATGTTGGTGTTCTTTGATACTTTGGGGTGGGGGTGGGGGGATTGAAGTTATATTATATTATTATGATGGCAATATTAATAATAATGTTTTTTTTTTGTTTTTTTTTCAGTATTCGATTGTTAACTATCATAATTTATTTTCCTGAAATAAACATACATTAATTTTAAATAAAATTTTTTGTTTCAATTTCTGTATTAAACTGATTGCATTTTTTGTATAATGTTTTCTATTTTTTAGAAAAAGACCAAAACGTTCTGGTGAAGATGACCCAGATGAAAGGAGAAGAAAATTTCTTGAAAGGAATCGGTGAGATCATTTAATTCCTAAACTTGAAAAAAATAATATGTAATTTAAAAAAAAAATTTCAACGATATCTTAGATGTTTGTATGTGTCATGGAAGTCATTCATTGTTGTATTCTGGATGTCTCGGCTCAAATTGTTGCCTAATGCCATGAGAACCTCATGTTTTTGACGCGTTGCACTGTCAATTGTTTTACATTCACACTGTGTTTAAATGATCTTCAGAAATTGATAGTGATGTAGCTATGTTGGAAACTTGGGTAAATGGTAGGTTTTGTTAGCAACTTAAAAGCCAAAAAAAACTTGCTGTGACAAAAATAAAAATGAAAAGCTATGTTGCTTTCGTTGGAAAGACAAGATAAGGTGAGGCCATGAATGACCAAGTCCTCTCTTTCTGATCTTGAGCATGTGGTGCAATGGAGAAAGAGGTGGTTGGTTAATTTTAATGCATCTAAAACCAAGCTTCTATTTTTACATCATTAATGCTCTGATTTCCAACTGAAATGAATGGCTCTCATCTTGGGGAGGCTCCATGTTTTGACAAGCTTCTGGTTCTGACCTTTACTCTTGATCAGAAATAGAACGTGGACATCCAATCCGTTGCCAAGGCCGCTGAAAAAATGGTAGGGTCATTCTATCGCTCCAGTAGATATCTCACTGCTGATGCAATTCTCTACCTGTTTAAGAACAAAATATGTCCTAAGATGGAATACTGTTGCCACATCTGGGCAGGAGCTGCTAGAAGCAGCTTATCTTGCCTTTTCTTTTCCGTGCAGCCTCTTTCTCATAAAAGAGACATTGTGAGCTTGTCTTTGCTCTATTGTTATTTTCCAGCTGACTACAATATCGTCATCTGCAAGCTCAATGTAAACAAGCTCTTGATGAGCCATAATCCAATTTATCAAATTCCCACTACTAACAATTACTACAATAATGTCCCATTGACTACTGTATACTTATTAACCCGTATCCTTAAGTAGCTTTCAGGCCTTGATAAGTGGTGACTCCTTCGTAAAAAAAAAAAAAAATCTGGCTGGTGCTAAGTCTTAATTTTGTTCCTTAAAGGAGGTCAAATTTAAAAAAAGAATTCTTTGTCCTTCGAATTTTGTTTTCATCAGTCGCCATCTTTGGATCTTCTCTCAGCCTGTCTCTCTGTTTTACTGAACTGACCGATCGTTTCTGTCAGATTCTTCAAGTAACGTTTCTTTTATTAGCAATGATTTTTCTTAAGACAACTTTTATTATTCGCTATCCAGTCATCATTCCTACAATATTTTTCTTCTTTCTTACGATTGGTCAAGCAATGAAAACCATTTAATTTACTTAATAATAGATATTTAATTATGATTATAATATTAAATACTAGCTGGCAGCCGATCGTACAATATGCTTAAACATGATATTTTAATTTATGCAGATTGCATATGTATTATTACAGAATCAATCCTCTATTGATTATTATATATTACGAGGAATAATTTGCACGGTGGACAAATTCGCAAAAAAAAAAGTAAATAAATAAAAAATAATTATACTGTCGTTCATCAAATTCTGTCTGTGCTTGTTTACATCACGTCAGCTGATATTTAGGCTTGACGATGAATGCCCTGGAAAAGTCACTTTTGATTAATGTTAAGTTTTAAAATATGCAAACGAAAAAATGATTTGCGTTGATTTTAAATGGTACCTTTTCTTTTGTCATAAATTGAACCCATTAATAAGAAAAAAGTTAAAATAAATGATGAATGGGCTTGAACAAGGGATCATTCGATCTGTAGTCGGATTCTCTACCGCTAAGCTAAATCTCCAGATTATAATAAATTTTTTTTTTAAGAAAAAATGATTTGCTGAAATTTTATTATCTCCCTTTGCCTGTGTAGTGTAAAATATTCCTCTATAAAAATTATTCTTTTTAAATCTTTAAGAGAGGAAAGCTATTTTTAAGATCAGATTTTTTCGATTTTCGATACTTATCGGATGAGTTTCTGTACAAAACATATCTAAGAACACTGCCAGACATATAAATTAGCTTTAAGTGAAATTTGCAAAAGATAGTCTCAGCCGTTTCAGAACATATAAGGAAAGAACTCTTTCACACATATACAAAGTGACTTTTATTTAAGAGTAAAGATAGAGATAATTGAATTATTTTTAATATATGGTGCTTATATTTAAAATAGCACGCCTTAGTATTTGTTGGAAAGTGATTTTATTCATTAGATATGTCAAATGTACTATCATGAACTTTTGAATTTTTCAACCTTAAAGATTTTTTTACTAAAAATCCTTTTTTCATAATCAGGCAGTCCTTTCAAATTATAACTATAATTTATGTAACTCATTTTTAAAAAATTCTGTAAAAATCAAAATTGTTTTTCTCTTATTGTGGATGTAATCTGATTAATGCTAAGTTTCGATTAAAGAACTAATTTGTGTTAAGTTGGTTCAATTTGAAAAAGAATTCTCATGTATTTGACTATTTCTGGTCCTTCTCTTGTTTATCTCATCGAGATAGACCAAAGATAGACAAATCAAAATGTGTGTTACTTTTTCTGCTTTCTTATAATTAGTCAGGCAAGGAAAACCTTTGTTTCATATAAAACGGGTGTTACATAGCATAGACAGTTATATGCAGATGCATGTAAAATGATGTCACTGCTAGGAAAAGATAAAGACTTTAAAAAGGAGATCACGTTAGAGACAAATAATGTTCAAGATCACACAAGAAGTGTGAAGAATGGTTGAGATCACATGGGTGACAATGAGGAAATAAATGTTGTTACAAAGAAAAAACAAGTTGAAGTTATTTTCTATTCTTTATCTGCTTTGTGACTGAAAGCTACAGCGTGTTGGGTCCCTGAACAACGTTACAGATGGATGTGTTTATACTTAAAAATTAGCACATTTTAGTATTTATTAACAAGTAAAAAATTCTCATGTATTTGATTATCTCTGGTCTTTCTCTTGGTCTATCTCATCGAGATGACTAACGGTTTTCTGACAAGTTCTAAGCGTCAATTTTTTTTTTTTGGAGACTTTTACTTAAAACAAGTTTTCTGATCGTCTACAAAACAAAATTTGTGTTGTATTTTCTGCTTTCTTATAATTAGTCAGGCAATGAAAACTTTTGTTTCATATAAAACAGTTGGACTTTAAATCAAGCCACAATAATGAACTGTTTATATTTAGAAATTAGCACATTTTAGTATTTGTTAACAAGTAATTATATAAGTATAAATAAGTGTCATTTTTAAGTTGGCAGCATTCTATTAAATGTATCTTGCTCGATTTTAGAACAGTTCACTTTTGAAATGTGAAAAATCTTCTGTTTTGGCACCAAATATTTTTCAATTACGTTTTTCTTCTTTGGCAATTGAACAAAAAAAATAATGGGTGTGAAAAATGATCACGTATGTACAAAGAAAGGCACATAAGTATTTCTACAAATATTCAACTTCAATATTTTTTTATCTTTTTCTTAAGCATTTACAAAACGAATTTATGAACAGTGTGCAAATTCTGACAGTTAATTCAGTGTTGATTTGAAACCAATCCTTATTTTTCAGTTCTCTAAAAAATCAAACAAATAACCTTTGGTTATTTACAAACTGAACAGATATTTAATATAATCGGATCCTTCTTAGACAAGAGAAAAATTCAGGTTTTCTTCAATGCTCATACATCTAAATGGCATGACATTAATACGGGTGTGCCTTAGGGGTTGATATTTGAATCTTTATTGTTCCTGATATTCATAAGCGATATCCTTGTTGAAATTGTGCCTGATTACTCTATGCTCTAAACTAGACATGTGGGGGGGGGGAAAATATATATATATATATATATATATATATATATATATTCAAATCAATGTCTGAAACCTTAGAAAATGATCTGTAATGTACACGGAGACATAAATAGATTTTAATATTAAATGCTATCAAAACAAAGCTGCTTCCGTTCAACAATTACAATGAAACTTTACTGATTGCCATGGATAGTAACATTTTAGCTGAGAGTTCATTATTCAACTCAGCCTAACATTAATTAGATGATGTTATCAATGCTGTTTTTTTTTTTTTTTACATAGGAGTCACCAGTTATTAAGACCTAGAGGACACTCGAGGATAAGGGTTAAAGAGTGTACAGTAGTCAATGGGACAATATCATAGTACTCGTTAGTAGTGTAAATTTGGTAAATTGGATTACTTAAGTGGAATGGCTCATCAAGAACTTGTTTACATTGGACTTGAAGATGACCTTATGTAGTCAGCTGGAAAGCAGGCAAATGGAAGAGAGTTTCACAGGTGTGCAGTTCTAAGAAAGAAGGTTTGTTCATGAAATCTATGTTTAGGTTTAGGCATAGATAAAGAGTGGGGGAAATTATTGATAGTGTTTTCAGCTAGACAGGTGTTTCTCGTAAAAGTTTGGTGAGCGGAGACTATAGATTGGAGCTCGGACGAGCACTTGCCATGAAAATAATGATAAAGCAGACACAGGCTCGCAACGTCTTTTTTGTGAGAAAGTTTGCAGCGAAGAGAAAAGGGCATCCCCTACAAGGCTATGAAGTCTATTTTGAACTCTATCAAGGCAGGATAGGTCTTTCTAGCAGCTCCTGCCCAGATGTGGTTGTTGCAGAGAAGATATTCTCCCCCTAGTGCGCTAGAAAAATACTCATACCTTACAGTATCCTGTATCTCTACAAAGCCACTAGTCTCTTTTTTAATAAAAAGACAGGAAAGAAAGAGTCTCTAATCTAATATGTCCCGCACTGTCAACCAAGCTTCAACCTCTGTCCAATCACTTCAATGTTGCATCCCTGTGCTTGTTCTACAAGTACTTTAATGAAATGTGTTCTGATGAACTTTATTCACTGGTATCTATTGACTAACCAGACAAGCAACAAAATTCCACGCCTTTGCTGTAAAAGTCCCCAGATGCTGAAGAGCCTTTTACTTTGAAAGTTTCTTTCCATGCACTGTTAGACTTTGAAATTCCCTCCCTGTATTTTGCTTCTTTGACTATATTAACTCAAAGAAGTTTAAGTATGATGTGAACAGATATATCGCTGCTCAACTCCCTTCTTGGAGTACCTCTGTATGCATAGCTCCTAATCTACAGTAACCCTTTTTGTCTCCATGGCAATTTGCCTTGTTTAAGATGAATATAAGTAAAAAAAAAATAAAAACAAAAAAAAAAGATGCTTTATTTTTTGTTCAAATTTGTTTTATTTTAATCCAATAATTTATAGTCATTTAAAAAAAACAAAAAACTCCAAAATGTATTCTGTTAATTTTTTTCATGTTTCCATTTGTTTGTTTCAGAGCTGCTGCAGCCAGATGTCGGCAGAAGAGGAAGCAGTGGATCACTAATTTAGAAAAAAAAGCAGAAGAATTACAAAATACTAATTCCCGATTGCAGGTTTGTAAACAGAAAAAAAATAAAACTTTGTTTGCTTTATTGAAAATCTCTTCTATATATATAAAAGGCAAAAATGGCTGTGCGTTTTTGTATGTCCGAGAAAGGCTTTTTTCACGGGGGTTCTCAACGAGGTTACATTTATTTAGAAGTTTCCTCATACTTCCTACATTATAATATCTCAGATTATCCTCATACTTCCTACATTATAATATCTCAGATTATCCTCATACTTCCTACATTATAATATCTCAGATTATACTCATACTTCCTACATTATAATATCTCAGATTATCCTCATACTTCCTACATTATAATATCTCAGATTATACTCATACTTCCTACATTATAATATCTCAGATTATACTCATACTTCCTACATTATAATATCTCAGATTATACTCATACTTCCTACATTATAATATCTCAGATTATCCTCATACTTCCTACATTATAATATCTCAGATTATACTCATACTTCCTACATTATAATATCTCAGATTATCCTCATACTTCCTACATTATAATATCTCAGATTATACTCATACTTCCTACATTATAATATCTCAGATTATCCTCATACTTCCTACATTATAATATCTCAGATTATACTCATACTTCCTACATTATAATATCTCAGATTATACTCATACTTCCTACATTATAATATCTCAGATTATCCTAATACTTCCTACATTATAATATCTCAGATTATCCTCATACTTCCTACATTATAATATCTCAGATTATACTCATACTTCCTACATTATAATATCTCAGATTATACTCATACTTCCTACATTATAATATCTCAGATTATACTCATACTTCCTACATTATAATATCTCAGATTATCCTAATACTTCCTACATTATAATATCTCAGATTATCCTCATACTTCCTACATTATAATATCTCAGATTATCCTCATACTTCCTACATTATAATATCTCAGATTATCCTCATACTTCCTACATTATAATATCTCAGATTATCCTCATACTTCCTACATTATAATATCTCAGATTATCCTCATACTTCCTACATTATAATATCTCAGATTATCCTCATACTTCCTACATTATAATATCTCAGATTATACTCATACTTCCTACATTATAATATCTCAGATTATACTCATACTTCCTACATTATAATATCTCAGATTATCCTAATACTTCCTACATTATAATATCTCAGATTATCCTCATACTTCCTACATTATAATATCTCAGATTATCCTCATACTTCCTACATTATAATATCTCAGATTATCCTCATACTTCCTACATTATAATATCTCAGATTATCCTCATACTTCCTACATTATATCTCAGATTATCCTCATACTTCCTACATTATAATATCTCAGATTATCCTCATACTTCCTACATTATAATATCTCAGATTATCCTCATACTTCCTACATTATAATATCTCAGATTATACTCATACTTCCTACATTATAATATCTCAGATTATCCTCATACTTCCTACATTATAATATCTCAGATTATCCTAATACTTCCTACATTATAATATCTCAGATTATCCTCATACTTCCTACATTATAATATCTCAGATTATCCTCATACTTCCTACATTATAATATCTCAGATTATACTCATACTTCCTACATTATAATATCTCATATTATACTCATACTTCCTACATTATAATATCTCAGATTATCCTAATACTTCCTACATTATAATATCTCAGATTATCCTCATACTTCCTACATTATAATATCTCAGATTATACTCATACTTCCTACATTATAATATCTCAGATTATCCTCATACTTCCTACATTATAATATCTCAGATTATCCTCATACTTCCTACATTATAATATCTCAGATTATCCTCATACTTCCTACATTATAATATCTCAGATTATCCTCATACTTCCTACATTATAATATCTCAGATTATACTCATACTTCCTACATTATAATATCTCAGATTATCCTCATACTTCCTACATTATAATATCTCAGATTATACTCATACTTCCTACATTATAATATCTCAGATTATCCTCATACTTCCTACATTATAATATCTCAGATTATCCTCATACTTCCTACATTATAATATCTCAGATTATACTCATACTTCCTACATTATAATATCTCAGATTATCCTCATACTTCCTACATTATAATATCTCAGATTATCCTCATACTTCCTACATTATAATATCTCAGATTATCCTCATACTTCCTACATTATAATATCTCAGATTATACTCATACTTCCTACATTATAATATCTCAGATTATCCTCATACTTCCTACATTATAATATCTCAGATTATCCTCATACTTCCTACATTATAATATCTCAGATTATCCTCATACTTCCTACATTATAATATCTCAGATTATCCTCATACTTCCTACATTATAATATCTCAGATTATACTCATACTTCCTACATTATAATATCTCAGATTCAAAAACACATGTCGTCTCTACATTTGTTTTGATCGACTTTTAAAAAATTCCCTCTCTCCCGTCCTTTCCAGTGTTTGTTTGTCTTTTTCGTATAAATAAAGCAAAATTAATTGAAGCAAACTTACTCGCCTAGCCTTCCGGCTGGGACGTTCAGAAAGGCAGTTAGCTAAGCTAATGTGGGGGAAAACCCTTCATATCAGACAATTGCTATTCATTTGGATGCGGCCAGAGCTCCCTCTTTGAGCGGGGAGCTGGTTTTTCCCAACATCGTGGAGAAACAGATACGGCAGAAACTGGCCTACAGCCAGAGTTCATTTCTGCGCCTGCGTAAACTCATTCGCTTAACTATTTATTTCTGCAAGTCAACTTTTTGATCGAGATTGCTAAATTTGAACGCTTTTCACTTCCTGTTGCATCATAGCGTAGCAGTAAGATGTCAGGTTTTCTTTCACTTTCTTTTCCGCCTTCACGGCACGGGGTTGAGCCTGCCTGCCTACTAATAGTTTTTTTTTTGCTCAGCACACACCTCCAAACACCCAGGCAACACTGGTCACCCTCGCTAGTTATAATATAAAAGAGTCTGTTTTGCATGTACTAAATGATTCATACACTTTTTAATTTCTGGTAATCAAAACTCTATATGTTAAACTCAATGTGTGTGATGTTTGTGCGTTTCCTATAGCAAAAAGGTTAGAGAATCTACATAAAATCTAATAGTGTATTTGTTATAAAGGACATAACTATGTATCGAACCGGATACGAAACAGTATATAAAAGAGCTACCATTTTAAGGTAGGGCATCGTGTCTTGCGTCCTACCAGTCTCGCGTCTTGCACTCGACAAGTGTACTCTGGTTAACCAAGCTTTCCAGGGACGAGCGTTTAGCTCTCACACACTAAGTTCCTTTTTCTTTTCCTTCATTTACATTTATCTAACTTCAAAAGCAAGTAGCCATTTTTATTTGTATTACTGCGAAGTACTAATAAACTTTCTTTTGTTACGCATTCCGCTTGGCGTATTTTGTCATATTATTATATACCGTTGAATAGGATTTAACAGAATTCTTATGTAAAATGTACATGGGAAGACATTGGATATGTTCTCAAGTCTCTAAATGTACTACCAAAAAACCATAAGTTCATAGCTCCCTTAAAACTTCCAATATATTCTACTTTTATCCAATTTAAATCATATCTATAAGATTTTCTGTAAACAAAACAAAACAATGGAAATGGTCATGAACCTCTAAATACCCTTCTAACCTAATTATGGGGGCTGAACTTTAAAACTTCAAGTATAATCTATTTTAATGACATTTTTATTATGTATAAAATTCTCTGGGGTAAAACAATAGAAATGATCCTGGATCTGTACGTTAGTGTCTATGTGCCTAATATCTATGTGCCTGCACCTCTAAGTGATCCATGGGGGACAAAACCTCCTTAATACGTGAACTCACAAAGAGGCTACAATTGCTGAATCCACATGCAATGAAGAATACAAGAGAAAATGTAACATTAGAAAAGACGGAGCAATCAACACCTGATACAGAATTATGCCACAGATCGGGAAATACTTCAGAGCTCGACTCGGTCTAACTTGCAGAACAATGGCATGATCACGGTCATCTTGGCAAGCGATGGCTGAACATCATCAATACATGAATAAGTAGCCTCCTCAAAGCACATCCATCTTCAAAAAATGGATATTATGAAATGTAAAAACATAAAAATTAAAACGATGATATAGTATTATGGGTTGGACCCCAAAATGACATAGGATTCCTCATTCAATCCTGGGTAACATAAAAAAGTTGATGTCGTTTGTATTGCCTTTTGTAAATTTCCTTTAAAAAAAAATGAGCAAATCTAAAGTTAATCAGAATTATTTTTAAATTGCAGTTATTAGCCAATCGAAAATATTCATATCTCATGACAAATCTAGTTTTAATGAGAAGAAAGGGGTAAAATTGGATAAAAGCACAGTAGAAAAATGAAGGAATGCATAAATGAGTTATCTCCCCTGTATTGATTCACTGTCCTAGAGAATTTTGGTGTCATTTTCATGGGTTATCTCCCATTTATTGATTCACTGTCCTAGAGAATTTTGGTGTCATTTTATGGGTTATCTCCCATTTATTCTTTCCTTGTTATGATTTAGCACTCATTTTATTTATTCATTTTTTTTATAAGTACTTTTGTACTACTATTTTGTGTTATAGATTAATAGATAGTTCTTGGTAAAATTCAGTTGTAAAGTTACACTCTTCTAAAGGTTGAAGATTCAATCCTCAGTGCAGGTAACACTCAGAATACAATTATGAATTACTTAGGATTTCTACTCAATCATGGCTGATGGAACAAGAGTATGCTACTCCCATGGATTAAATAAAGAATTCTGTTTGAAATTCCATGCAGATTTATGAGTGACAGAAAGATACCCAAATTCGACAAAATACACCTGAAGAAAGAGTATTACATTGACTGAAAAGTTGTGGAAATAATGCTCAAAATGAGAATAGCAGTTTGAAGAAATAAAATAATATGTACATAAGACTTGCTGTGTGTGTGTGTGTGTGTGTGTGTGTGTTGTTGTTGTTGTTGGAGTCTTGTCATTAGTGTCTTTACTACTGATCTAAACCTTCCATCTCTCAAGTCCAGAATGTTAGCTAAGACTCATTGGGTTTCCACTGTCTTGCATTGGCAGCTAGTGGAAGACATTGGTTGTGATTGTCAGCACTGTTGGTCACTGGCGGTTAATGCTGTTTTGAGGTGGTTACTTGCATTTACTAGCAAACACTGGCTGCTTTAAAAATTGTCACTGTCGGTTTCCATTGGACTGCTCTGAAATGAAAGTGCCTATCTTCATGGTGAGCAGTGCTCGTCACTGGCATTTTGAGTTACTTGTGTTTACTGGTATGCACTTACTTCCTTTGCAGCTATTGGTCAGTCATTGTCTGACATTATCATGATCAATGTCAACCCCGATTGGACTGCTGTGAATTGAAATCACCTGTCTTTTATTGTTTGGCACTGTCATCCAGTGGAAGGCACTGATGGTCATTGGCGGTTACTTGCACTTGGACACTAGCTCAGATGCCATTGGACTGATCTGAACTGAAATTGTCTGTTTGCAATGGCAAGCACTGGTGATCATTAGCATTTTGTGGCAGTTACTTGCGTTTACTGGCAGGTACTGGCTTCCTCTACAACTATCGATTATGACAAGTGAAATGAAATCACCTGTCTTCAATAGTCATGCACTGTCATCCATTAGCAGGTACTGCCATTCAGTGGCAGGCACTGTTGCTCATTGGTGATTATGATGATGATCGGCAGTAACTGATGATCAGTGTTTTTTTCAGATGGGCGAGTACTTGCAGACAAATCACCTGTCTTCAATTGTCAGGCGCTATCAGCCAGTGGCAGGCACCATCATCCATGGTGGTCATTGCTTTTTTAATGTGGTTACTGTTAATTCATGACAGGGGCAGGCACTGCTGTTTTTAGGTGGTTACTGGTGGGCACTAGCTGCCTTAACTGTTTGTCAGTGGACATAACTGTCAATCAAAGCTGGCTATGACCAATGTCGTGTTTTGTTCTGGAGTCAAGCTATTCTTTGTTGTATGCAATCGTAATTTGCTATATCGGTATAGATATGTTTTTGTACTTACACAGAATATGGACTGTGCTAATTTTTAGATATAATATTCAAGTTAAATTTAACATTATACGACATAGTTTGTGTATTAAAATGTTAGTTGAAAGTACATATAGCTCTGACCTCCCATGTTAAGAATGGATTTCTAAATAAGATTTCAACACAGTTTGTATTCTGCATGAGTACTTATTTCTTAACTGATAAGTGCATGAATATAGCACACATATTAAAAAATGTATGAAATAATTTTGGTGACCAAAATAGGATGTTTATTGTTTGTCTGTTTGAAACTTGTAAATGTTCTGAGAAAGAAAATTAGAGGTTCTTGATTACCACCTTTTCCATAACACAATATAGTTAATTGTTGTCGCATTTATGTTTTTATATGTTAATAAGTTTGTGTAAAATTTGGGTCCACTGACTATGACAATGGTGGTGTTCATTAGAGTCAAACTTATTGTTGATGTTTTGTTGTTGATAGGCTTTTTTTAACTGTTCAAAATTCCCTTAATCCACTAAATATATGTGAACAGTCAATCAAATTATCTGGAACTTTATAGTGAATTGTGAAGGAAGGGATTCATTTTTTTGTTAGGGAAGAATGAATGTTAAATATACAGAATAAGAAATTAAACACGGATGATATGTTTGTGAAAATATGTAGCAAATGTATAAGAGTTCCTGGTCCTGTCAGGAAGAGTGAGAGGAGAAAATAATGAGTGAGTAAATATCATGCTACCACCTGTAAATATGACTGATTTGAAAGAGTGACTCTCCTCCGATACAGGGTTTATGATAATTAATAAAATCAATTGATAATATCCGCAAAAAATGCATCACGTATAGTCAGTTAGTGTGAACATATTGAGTTTATGAGGTGCCTTCAATAAGTTTCCAGACTTTTTTTCTTATGGGCACTTTTATTGGTAGTTCACACATGAAATTCTGGTCCCCTTCAAAGTGATCTCCTCCAGCTGCAATGCACTTATTGTACCGTTCCAACAACTTCTGGAAGGCCCCATGGAAGTCCTCTTGTGTGAGCATGTCAATGACCTTCATCACAACCTCTTTCATTTCCTCAAGTGTCTCATAACGACAGACTCTAAGGTTTTCTTTGAGCTTAGAAAATAACCAAAAGTCACAGGGAGAAATGTCTGCAATGTGGGATCTGAATGATCAGCTTGACCATCTCCCTGCTGTCATGATAGCGTCTTTCTGATCTTCTCTGAACACCCTCGGGACAAACTTTGCACAAATCTTCCGCATCTTCAGTTCCTCGCGAATAATTGTGTGTACAGTTTCCACACTGACATTAAACTGTGCATCATCTCTCACAGACTCCCTGCCTTCCTTGAATTTCTTATGCCACTCAAAAACTGATGTTCGAGTCTATATGTTTCTGTCATTTTTACCAAGTTTATTTCATGTTGTTCTTCTAAAGCGTTCAGATTGCATTTTTGAAATTCACCAGCTGTGACAATCAGGCTTTAGTAGGGTGTATTCCAATTCTTGTTGTAGCTATTCATTTGAACTAGAAATCATAATAATTGGTCAGTCATCTCATAAGATGTATAGTAATAACCACCCAATTTCCAAGAGTCTATGACAATTCTAAATGCCTGTACAAAAAAGTCTGGAAACTTATTAAAGGTGCCTCATTGTTGTGGCATCTGTGTTTATATGGCTATAATGTGTTATTTTCGATGGAAAAAAAGTTGTCTCTATTTTATTACTTATTGACAAATATCCTATTAAAAAAAAAAATGAATAAATCATTAATGTGAATTTTGTTTCTTAAAAAAAACAAATCTACAGTATTAAATTGTCATTTCTGTTTCTCTTGATTTTTCAGAGTGAAGTAAATCTTTTAAGAACAGAAGTGGCACAGTTAAAATCTTTGCTTCTTGCTCATAAAGACTGCCCAATCACTCTTCAACAGAAATCTATGGGTCAACTTTCCATTCAAGCTGGTGAGTTTATAATCTCAGCTAAAAACATTTAAAATTGTAACATAATCCTAATCTTGTCCCTATGTTAGTACAGCCATTACCACCTGTTGTACCCTTTGCAGACTGTCTTACTGCACCAGACATTAACGTTATTATTATTGATATTATCGGGGGGGGGGGGGTTTCCTCTTCCTAAATAACATGACGACAATGGGTGATACAAAAAGCCAACATTTTATGAAGCAAAACTTATCTTTTTAACTTAATTTAGGATCGTCTCTGTAGGAAATGGCTGTCTTACACTATCAAAGTTGAATGCCTAAAAATACTTCCATCAATCTCCTAGAGTTAACATTCACAGACAACACGAATTGGAACAAATACATTGAGGCAGTTACCAAGGCTGCTGCGAGGAAGGTAGGCTCTTTCTACCGTGCTAAAAGGCTACTCACACCTGAGAGTATCCTGTATTTCTACAAGGCCATGATTCACTCATGCATGGAGTACAGTTGCTACATCTGGGCTGTAGCATCTGCCACTAATCTCTTGTTCCTAGACAGGCTTAAAAAAAAAGAGTCGGCAACCTTATAGGTCCTGAACTACCAACTAAACTCCAACTTCTGTCCCATCGCTGAAACGTGGCATCCTTGTGCCTGTTTTACAAGTATTTCAATGAACTCTGAGCACTAGTACCCCCTTGACGACAATACTCTCAATAAACCTGACAAGCAGCAAAATTCCACCCCTGTTGAGATCCCTAGATGTCGTAAAGCCTTTTACTCGAATAGCTTTTTCTCTAGGACTACTTTGGAATTCCCTCCCAGACCCCTGCTTCCCTGACTGTATTGACATGCAGAAATTCAAATGTTATGTGAACAGGCATCTCACTGCCAAACTTCATAAGTAGTGTCCCTGCAAATTTGGTCTCAAATAGTAACCCCTCATGACTATGTGGCTCTGTGCCTTGTTTGGGGTGAAACATAAAAAAAAACCCAAAAAATCATGATGGAATAAACGAATCAACATAAGTAGTCACATGAAGGATTTTCAATTAAATATTTGAAACTTCAAATGCAATCATATAAAACCTTTTTCTATTTAAACCTAGTGCTTTTTCTTGTTTAAACCTAGTGCTACTAGATACTGGCTTCTTGGCCTAAAATGCCCCAAACATTTTATTTTTTATTTTTCCTTTACAAAACTCAATCATGTTCTGCAATGGCAAAAACAAGAACAACAATTTTCCTCTACAAAACAATCAAACCAAACACTATGAATAAAGAACTTGAAGCATAAAAAACTTTCACTAAAGTAACGGGATTTAGCATTAAATAACATGAGGAATTGAGGCGTCATAAAACAAAGCAACCAAACCAAACCAAACCTGCTAGTTTGAAACTCGGACTAACTTTGATGCAAACGAAGCATAATAATTTAATATTTATTTGATGTTGCTATATTTTTTAGATTTTTATTTTTAAACCTATTTACTTGTATTTAAAAAAAACAAGGTTGATAGCCATTAGTCGCATGCTCTCGTTTAATGAATGAATGAGTGAATGTAGGATTGACATGAAATTTTTAAAGATAAACTAAAATGACCGAAAAATGGGCTGAAATGACTTAAATAAATTAAAAGTAAATGGCTTAGAATGACTTTAATGAAATTAACGATGAATTGAATGACCTTAAGAATGACTTGAATGCTTAAAAAAAATAACTGGAATCCTTCAAAAACAACTTGAATGATCTGGAGAATGACTTGAATGGCTTTGAGACTGACTGGTTGTAAAGTGGGTGATCATTTTACATTAAATTAATACAGAAACGTGATCCCCCTCTTTATATCACAATAAGTACAGCATTTAGTAAGAACAGATACTATACTTTGATCTTGGCCAAAAAAGGGTATTTATTTGCTCCCCCACCGAGCAAATTAGGCACAAGGCCGATTTTTAATGTGAGGAGTGAAGGGGAAATCGGGACCAACTGCTCGGGGAGTAGGGGAGCTGGATAGTGACACTTGGTATGAAGGGTTGTCCCTACATTGACCAAGGTCTTATATGTGGGGCTGCCCCCACATATGGTCTTTGCTTGCAGTATCTGCCGGAAAAGATACTACACTTTAATCTTGGCCAAAAGGCCAAGAAAAGCTTAAAAAGCTAAGAACAGTATCTATTAACAACAGACCTTTGATCGTAACCAAAAAGGCCAAGCACAAAAATGTTACAGACAGACCGACCGACCAACGAACCGACGGAGTGACTTATAGAGTCGCTTGCACACGACTAAAACACATCTGTTTCAATTATTTTGCATAAAATGGAAAAATATTAATCTTTCTTCCATGAAATATAGCTACATCTATGATGGGTAAACATAAGTTGATGAATAATTAACAAAAATCTAAAAAATTGTGCAGATGAAATTGAAATAATAATACCAGATAATTTAGTGAGTTAATCTAATTAAAATGAAATGATAATTAGATTACAAGATTTAAAAAAAAAATACAGGAAATTTAGCTTAATTAATTTCCACATAGATATAATTGTTGGAAATAGAAAACTGCATTTTAGTTTTGGAAGACTTTTTTTTTTTTTTTAGTTTTGAAAAATTCTAAGGGGAAGACAATTCAAAGAATTGTTAGTTTTGAGTAACACAAAACAAATGCACTAAATTATCATTAACACAAAATGAACCATTAAAATTTGTTAGATTTTCTTTTTTTTTTTTACAAGGAGGTCACCACTTATCAAGGCCCAGAAGCCACTCAGGGATAAGGGTTATTGCATGTACAGTACGTTATACGTTAGTGTTGAGATTTCATAAAGCGTCTACTTAAGGGGGCGGCCCATCAGGAACTTGTTTACGTTGGACTTGAAGACATCCAAGTTGTAGTCAGGTGGGAAACAGGCAGACGGAACAGAGTTCCACTGGCGTGCTGTTCTAAGAAAGAAACTGTGTTCATGGAATCTACGTTTTGATTTAGGCACAGATAGAGAGTGGGGAAAATTTTTCACAGTGGCTTCAGCTAGACGGGTGTTTTTCGTAAAAGATTGGTGAGGGGGGACCAGAGATTGGAGCTCAGACGAGCACTTGCCATGGAAATAACGGTAAAACAAAGACTTCTAACATAATTAGAATTTTGAAATATGATACAAAAGGAATTTTTTGTATTCATATGAAAATGTACAACTTTAAAAAAAAAATGTTTTTGAACAGTCTAAAAAAAGAAAGAAAAGCAAATTCTGAAGTTAAAGAAAAATGGTCATTATATGACTTTAAAAAAAACACGAAATTTTCCAAAATAAAATTTCCGTAATATATCAAAATAACCATTAAAAGTTATAAACCTTAAGAACTTCTTGAATTGTCTCCTCTTTGAATTCTTTAAAAATGCAAAACAAATTGTATATGTACCAAAGTAGATCTGATCTAATACATACATCAAATCTGTTGCCAAGACTGCTGGAAAAATGGTGAGTTCATTCTACTGTTCCAGTAGATATCTCACTGCTGATGCAAGTCTCCACCTGTATAAGAGCCAAGTACGTCCAACTGTGGAGTACTGTTGCCACATTTGAGTACGCGCTGCTAGAAGCAGCTTATCTTGCCTTAAGAGAGTTAAAAATAGACTTTGTAGCCTCGTAGTGGGGGATGCCCTTTTCTCTTCCTTGCAACCTTTTTCCCACAGAAGTGATGTTGTGAGCCTATCTCTGCTTTATCATTATTTTCATGGCAAGTGCTTGTGTGAGCTCCAATCTATGGTCCCCCTGGCCTAACTTACTAAAAACACTCGTCTAGCTGAACCCAATATCAATAATTTCACCCACTCTGTATCTGTTCACAAACCTAAATGTAGATTCCATGAACAAAGCACTGCACGACTGTGGAACTTTTTGTTTTCCTGCTTTCCAGCTTTCAAACTGACTACAATATGGTTGTCTTCAAGTCCGACATAAACAAATTCTTGATGAGCCATCCCCTTATGTAATCCAATTTACCAAATTTCCACTACTAACGATTACTATGACATGTTCCCCTTAACCTACGAGCCTTGATAAGCAGTAACTCCTTTGTAAAAAAAAAAAAAGTATAGTTAGAATATATAACAAAAAAAAGTATAGTTAGAATATATAACAAATGAAAGCTGAGATTTTTAAAGTGCTGCTTCCATGATCAGCTGCACAAAGACGTAAACTGTCTCATCAATGTCCAGTTGCCATTTGGATCTGATTTCAACTGAGATATTTTTGGTGTGCGTAATTGAAGTTATTTTATTCACATACAACAGAACAACAAAATAAAAGCACAAATAAAAAACACAAGAAACAGATAATGTTACAAGTTCAGCTAGAAAATTAGTACTCCATTTCTTTTTTTTCTTTTTTTAAAGGAAACATTTCTTATTCAATGTTCACCAAATAAATAAAACATTGCCGAAGCAAACCTTTCTTTAATACATGCACTATAAGTAATATTATAAACAATATAATCATAAAGAAATTTGTGAGAGTATTGCTTCTGAACTAAATCTCATTTGATGTTTGAGTTGTTACATTTTGTTGCTCATCTAGCTACAACCACTGTAAAGAATTTTTCTTTCTTTCTATGGGAACCTAAAACCAAATAATAGAACTTCCATGAAGTTTCATGAGATGTGTGATATTATGGAAAACAATACCACACAGCATCTACAAAATGGTTATTTACAAGTCAAATGTCAATAAATTTCTCTCAAGCTGTCCTCTAATCAATTTTTGCTTGTTCTGCCCATCCTTTTCAAATCCACTCATAGTATTATTCATCATTTAACTGACAATCTTAACCTTTATCACCATGGCATTTGGCCTCTGGAAGTGCTGACTCATTAAAATAAAAACCTTTATTTTGTCTCTATTACTTACCACTATTTATTGGAAATACGTCACTAACTCTAGATGGGTTTAACCAACTTCCTCCAAAGAAGGAAGTTTCATGGGAGTATGAAATTCACAAGTGGTCTCTAGTAGCATGTCTATTCCTGTTAGGAGAGAAGAGAACGTTTGGTTTTTGCAACTCTTGCAGGGAGGTGTTGACGTCCTCCTACATACAGTGCCTAGAATTCCCAAATTGGTCACCCATCTGGTACTGACCCGGTTCAACATTGCTTAACTTCAGTGATCTAATGAGAACTGGTGTGTCAATGTGATTATACCATACATACATCTATTTGTTGTACTTTTATGAATCTTAGCTCTATTTTTGTTCTTATAAATCTTAGCTCTGTATCCCTATAAATATTACCTCTATTTATTGTGTTCCTAAAAATGCTACCCCTATTGTGTCTGTAAATCTTAAATTCCTATTTAATTTGTCCTTATAAATTTACATCAGTTTATTGTGTCCGTATGAATCTTTCCTCTTTTTATTGTTTACTAGCAGGCTGACTTGTGTTGCTTGGTCATGAAATACACTTAAATATGGTATTCTAAATACACTTGAATATGATATTTCAATTCATGAAAATTTTGTATTTATCATTATTGAGCCAATACGCTATTAATTATTATCTTGTACCCAATATATAGTATTGATTTCAAAATATAAAAAAAGAATATGACTTGAGTACCATTAGTTAGAATTGAAACCAGAACTTGTAACCCTCCAGCATTATCCATTATCATCTAAGCTAAGTTTATATGAATACAAAAACCTTAAAAATTAAGGTTGCTAAACATATAATTGTATATTTGCTCATGTATGACTTATGCCTGTCAAGTTCCATCTTTTTCAATCTTAGCAGTTATTTTTACTGTCTAAAAACCAAATTGAATTTATTCCACAGGTTCAGATTCACTTTTAAGTTTCAAATCTGTAAACCAAAAATTGACAGAATAGTTTGAAAGAGACCGTTTCTCACACAGACAGACAGACAAGGTCATACACACATATATATATTAGGTTGGTGCAAAAATAATGTTGTTTTTGGACATTGAACTTCAAAAGATCATAACTCCTTTCATAATAAACTTTATTAATCGAAATAACAACCATTAGAATCGACACATTTTTTGCCAACGAGAAACAAGTTTGTTTATCCCATTAGCATAGAAATCCGGAGTTCTGGAAGCGATGAAGTCATTGAAGACTGATTTGGTATCATCTCGGCTTTTTAAGCATTTTTCATGCAGGAAGTTGACAAGATGCTTAAAAAAATGATAATCAGTGTGCGAGAGGTCCGGTGAATATGGCGGATGAGTCTCATAGCCCAATTTGTTCAGCTTCTGCAGGGTCAGTTGAGCAACATGCAGGCGAGCATTGTCATGGAGGAGAATTTGTCCCTTCATATTGACCAATCTTGGGCACATACGTTGGAGCTTCTGGTGTATTTTGTCAATTTGTCGGCAGTACTTCTTCACCGTAATCATCTCGCCCAGGTGCAATTTCAGCTTCAAGAAGTGTTGTGGAGCTTCTCCAGCATCAAACCACTGTGCTGAACGTCACCGGTGTTTGTAGAGGATCCACTTCTCATCACACGTCACAATTTGCTCGAGAAAGGGGTTGTTTTTGTTGCACAGAAGGAACGTAGAAAACACCTCAAAATGACGATTTTTTTAATTATCGTTCAATTTATCCAACTTTTTACTTCCCTATTTGCTTTAAATCGTGAACGACTGTTGAGTGGTCGACCTCGAGTTCAACAGCAACTTCTCATCTGGCTTTGTGAGAATCAGCTACAATTAAGGCTTTCAAATGTTTTATCAACCGCAGTCAGTTGACTGCAACCATCTTCATCTTTGAGGCTCTCATCACCATAGAGAAATTTTTTGAACCACCGTTGTGCCACATGTTCGTTAGTGGTTCCTGGACCAAACGCATCTTTGATATCACAAGCTGTCTTGGCAGCTTTTTAGCCTAGTTTGAACTGAAACAAGAAAATTGTGCGGATTTTAATTTTTCCATGGTGTCGAAGAGCCTTAAAAAAAAAATGAATGGAGAGATTGAAAATGATAACAAAAAATTGAAAATGGTAACAAAAACATGATTCGATAGAGTGAAAAACATGCTTCAAAATGATATATAACATTGCTATATATATATATATATATATATATATATATATATATATATATATATATATATATTTATATCAATGAATTGATTCAGAAGTCCTATGATATTGTTTTTGCACCAACCTAATATACATATATATATACCTGTAGGTATACAAGAATAATTACTATTTAATTATATATATATAATTACTATTTAATTATATATATATATAATATATATTTAATTATATATATATATAATTACTATTTAATTATATATATATATATATATATAGAGAGAGAGAGAGAGATTTATAAGGAATGAATAGAGGTAAGATTTATATCAATTTATTCTAGATATAAATTTTACATCTATTGTATGCTGTGCTTCTATAAATCATAAGTTTTTAAAACTAAGCTCGGTTTTTATTTGCATTATATATCTTTTGCTTATAATTTCTGACAATGCTTGAAAAAAAAAGATGGCGGTTGCTCAGAATTCACCCTCTATTAAAAAATGTACAGAAAAATTTTTATGATTTAAATACCCGAAAAAAAATCATATCCCAAAAATCATATAAATTTATCAAGTAGGTTTAATTTTATAAAGAAAATCGTTTTTAAATGATTTAAAGCAATTAATGAGAAGTAGGCATTACAAGGCTAATCTTGTAAGTTTGAATTATTGTTGAGTTATCTTACTTTTTAAGATGGTGATGCAAGACAGTTTCTTTTTGGTTACTTATAAAATTTGATTTTCTTAGTCTATATCTTTTAAAAGTGAGAATGTGTGTGTGTTAGGACACTTCTCAACCTATATACTCAACAAATTTTTGATTTACAGATTTGAAATTTAGTATATAGGGTATTTGAACATGTGGAAAGCTTTTTAATCAGTTTTTATCCAGAAAAAACGCTGCTAATGGGTCAAATCAAAATTGAAAAAATGGTACCTGGGTGGGGAGGGGGGTCACTGAATTTTATCTATTTGTCAACTGTTTCATGACGTTTGAAAACATTTTTTAAAGATCTCAGCAAGCTGGTCTAATGGTTATCATACTTGAATCACTGCCTTTAGTTTTGGTTTTGATCTCAGCTCGAGTATTTTTTTTTTTTTTTACATACAAGAGAAAACATAATACTCACATGCACATATCTCACTTTTGTTTTTTTTAAGGAATTTAATGTTACCTTTAATACCGGACAACACCGGGTACATCTTCTAGTTAAAAATAACACTATTTGATCAATTTACTTGATTTTTGGAATATATTTTTATTTTGTCATGGTGATGTATATCATCAGATTAAAAAAAAAAATTGTTTTTTAATATAGGGTAAATTCTGAACAAGAACCAAAAAAAACCCTAAAATTTTCTTTTTGTCTATTGTGCAGTTCCGATGACCGGAGAATCCGCCAACATCATCATAACAAGTACAGCAATTTCAACCGGAGCAGAACACCTTGTGCCAGCCAATTTGACAAATGCAATTGCATCTTCTTCATCCAATGCTCCAGTCTCATCGTCGACTCCCAGCACAAACTTTAACACTGGAGGAATTGCTACAACTATGGTCACTGACAGAAGTCATGGTAACAGCATCAACTCTAAGAATTCTAATTCTCTTCGGTCAGACGCTACAATACTTGCCTCTCCCAAATAATTGCTGTGGTTATGGCAGATGCGAATATTGTAGTCATTTTGGTTGAGTTTCTTAACCGTGAACGGAATTGTTGAATTGAATGTCTTAGTGTTTTTAGCATGCATTCATAATGACAGAAACAAAGATGTTCTGACTGCATAACAGATGTATGAAAATGGAGAACGAAATGGTTTATCTCTTCTCTTTTCTTAACACCTCTTCCTTTAGTTTCATTTAGTTCTATTTCAAAAAAAGATACACCTTTTTCTTCCTTTACACCATTTTCTACTTCCATTAATTTTTCAAATTTCAAGATGGAATCCTACACAAAAGAAGAAAGGTAAAATACAGAAATGAAATTAGACGCATACAATTATAATAGCGAGGAATTTAGTGATTGGAAAGTTATAATTACAAAATGAATTTTGAACATATATATATATATTAAATACTTTATGTTGATATCAAATATTAACATATACTTCTTAAATTCTATAAAAGATGACAGAAATATTCATTGTTATTTATTTTTTTATTTAATTGGCAAGAAGGACCATAAATTATTATTTTTAACTTAGTCTCATAATTGACG
The DNA here is from genome assembly GCF_053919585.1 of Euprymna scolopes. Taxonomy (NCBI): domain Eukaryota; kingdom Metazoa; phylum Mollusca; class Cephalopoda; order Sepiida; family Sepiolidae; genus Euprymna; species Euprymna scolopes. The sequence goes on from NC_136490.1 coordinate 152,847,524, forward strand.
AAGGTCTAGTATGACCGAAATATTTTCTTTTCACGTTCTATAAAAAGATATCATTTTTCCGTTTCTACCTCCTGCCAAGTAAATAAAAAATAGTGTTTTTGCCATCTTATATATTTCTCAATAACGATTAATCTGTATAAATAGCATATAAATATCTGACAGAGTGAAATTAATAATGGAGTTGAAAACTGTTTTGATTTGTTTTTTGTTTATATATATATATATATATATATATATATATATATATATATATTGATATCATTTTTAATGGCAAATCTTGTTATGAATGCAAATTTTATATTTGTGTAAAAAGAAGAGAGAGGAGGAGGTCAGAGTAGATGTTAATCTGGGTGCAAATTGATGTTTATTTATTAAAATTGAATCTCAATCCAAGGATCACCTCATCAAATTCAGTTTCCATGTTATTTGTAATTGTTTTTTTGTTTTTAATGAGATTGTTTGATTTTCTGATGATTGAGATTTCGTTTTACTAGATCAGCATCTGTCCGCACCTCGACTACTTTTACTGTTTACTCACATTCAAAAAAAAAAAAATAGTCATTTTCTCATTGAGTTTACACAAAAAGTATCAAAACAGTCTTTCACGTTTTTAGTAATTATGTGTTGTAACGCAACATTTATTTTTCAAGCAGATTTTTGTTGAGTAAGACGTTCTCTATTGATTTGATCCACTGATCATTTTTCTACTTGCAAGTCAAATTCTTTTCCAAAATTCATGTTATTGTCTTTTTTAGTTGAAAGTATAAGAAAAAAAAAAGAAGAAACTTCCAGATAACAACATGACTTTTGACAGCAATATGTATTTACATTGCAGTATAATTTGTGTAAGTTTGAAAAAAATGATCAACCGATTGAATAAACACACATACACGATTTAGTATAAGGATAAAATCAACAGAATATGTGTGTAGAAAAGTTAACGAAAGATTGGATTAAAATCAAAGCATCAATCGACTAATATTTTGTTTCATTTATTGACAAAACATTTTCCGAATAAAAGCAAGATGGTATTTTGGATATTCCCTTGTTTCTTGTACAAAATGTCTTAAAAATGCCATCTGCTTTCCCATGAAAGGTTTATACCAATAAAAGAAACAAAATGTAAGTCTGCTTTTTTTTTTTATGTAATTCTTATTTTATATATCTTGTTTGCTTTTCATTTAATCATATATATATATATATATATATATATATATAAAATATATTGTATTACAGAAGATAGGATCATATCAAACATGATACCATTGGTTTTGAACTGTTAAAGCTAATAAAACAACCTACTGTTAGCTTTCATCAGCCATGCAAGCTTATGGTAGGTTGTTTACATTACATTGTTTTATCTTAAGCTGTAACAGTTTGAAATCAATTCTATCATATTTGATATGTTCTGATTTTCTGTAACACAATAAATAAATATTATGCACTTATTACTCAATAACTGAGCGTTTTGTTTAATTTATTTTTCCCAAACTAAAAGATTTCATTATATATTAATTTTTGTTACTTAAATGTGTAATTTGACATGAATTTATTTAGTAAGATAAAAGAAAACACTGAACACATGGATTGAATTGTAAGTCTACAACATTGATATTTTATTAAATATTTTCTACAATCAATATTCAAATCTACTTAGGCGTAAAAAACCCAATGACTTGGTCTACCACGTTTTGCAGTTTCTTTTTATCCATGAAGTTGTCAGTTTATAATATGTGTGTAAGAGGTGTGTGTGTGTCTGTATAATGGGTACAAGCATTAAAAAAAAAAAAAATAGCAAATAATTCTGGTTAGTTTCAGTGAATTATCACTTCTTAAAGGATTTTCTTTCAGCAGAGAAGTGAAGAATAGAATTGAAATGCAGTTGGACAGTTCACTAAAATGGACATTTCCATAAACATTTATGTTTGATGGGATCTTAACATTGTCTACAAAAGATTTTTTTTCTATCTCCTGAATGCAACAAGAAATGCAAGTTATTTTAAAATTAAAAGTGACTCAGCATAATTCAAGAATTTAACGGGGGTTTTCTCGCTATACAAATCTTTTTTTCTTTAAAATCTCGAGTCAACTTGATGACGCTTCTCTTTAATTTTGAAGGCTATTTACATTTCCAGTTGACAACTTTTGTAAAGAAAAAAGAATGTTTATTAGTGAAATCTTTTGTAGATATTGTAAAGAAAAAAGAATGTTTATTAGTGAAATCTTTTGTAGATATTGTAAAGAAGTGAGATGCATAACTTGAATGATAATTCCTTGATGTGTGTTTGAAAATGATTTTGTGAAGAGATTATAGTGCTGGTGTAGATTGGTAATTAACTTTTTTATTTTTATTGCGGACAATTATCCTCATCTTTTCTTAATTGTTTCACGGCGTTTCGGCCAACTATTCTTCTGGCCTTCGTCAGGTGGTAACCGCGACGGGATAGGAACTCTGAATCTCATGACTACATCCACTGCAATTACTGCTTTCCGTAGTTGTCGTCTCACCACGTTTTGACCAAGTAAGCCTCTGGCCGGCTTTGGGTAGGATTGAAACCGCTATCTTCAGACGATTCTCACTTGGAACTGTAGAGATTCAACATCTCTATCCACTGCGTCACGGGCCTCGAAGCGCAGTTGATAGAGACGTTGAATCTCTATGGTTCCAGGTGAGAATTGTCTGAAGATAGCAGTTTCAATCCTACCCAAAGCCGGCCAGAGGCTTACTTGGCCAAAACGTGGTGAGACGACAACAACTACAGAAAGCAGTGATTGCAGTGGGTTCAGTCAGGAGATTCAGAGTTCCTATCCCGTCGAAGTTACCACCTGATGTCCGAAACGTCGTGAAAAAACTAAGAAAAGATGAGGATAATAGTCCGCAATAAAAAATAAAAAAATTAATAAATAATACTCATCTTTAATAATGAATTCCAATTAAATAATATAGATTGGTAATCTTTTCAACAAACACATTTCAAGTGAAAACATTATTACGTACATACGTGTCATGTCGAAATCAGTACAATTTCCAACAATTACGAAAAATGATTTAGTAGGAGATATGCTAGATGCATTTTTAACAAGAAAATCATCCACAATTACATTCTGACATATTGTGTTTAAAGATGTTGGATCCTTAGCCAAGGGAGATAAGTCAGTTTGCCATACAGAATTAGTTGCACAATTCTTCCACATTAAAACAATAAAACTCAATAATTTAATAAATTCTATTTTTACTTCAAATTATTTTTGTACTGGATCATTTTTCCATAATTTTGTTTTAATTTATACTAATTTCGACATGACACATAAGTACATAATATTTTTACCTGAAATCTATACAAGCAATGAGATTATTTTACTAGAATTAATCAACTTTATTCTTAAGTAAATCTGTGTATAGAAATCTTGTTTAAATGAATTTTCTTGTTAATATTTTGAAATTTGTGTGATTGAGCTCGCATATATCCAGTTTATATTTTTACATTGTTATTATTATTAAACCATTTATGAATTTTTCCGAACAATCTAACTCCATTTCTGTTGCCTTTTTTCTACAGTTTTTCTTCAGTTTTTTGTCTTTCTTCAGCTTATTTCAATTTCACATAATCTACCTCGAATAAATATAATTTGTTATTGGTTCAAATTATCAACTTAGCATTTCTTGTGCCATCATGACGTCAATGTGCAAGAAGCGATGGGTTAGGGTCATTTGAAATTTCCAACCAATTCTATTTATGACTATATCTTATGAATTATCTTAATTGCAAATATATATATGCACCCTCCAGACACAAATATTTAATCTCTATATTAATTTGTGTGACCACTTGTGTTTCTCACTGCTATGTGACTTGCTTGTTTTTATGGGTTTTTTTTTATTATTAATCAAATATTTATTGAAATCAGGAGTGAAATAGCATAAAATAAATTTTTAAAAATTCTATTTAAAAATATAATTTAATTATAAAATTATATTCACCATAAATCATAAATTATTTTTTGTAAATAAGTCATTTAAATGTTTTATTAATAGTTAAAAAAAAATGAATAACTTTTTGATCTATCAAAATTTGCAAAAAAAATTGAAAGCATTTAAACTGTTAAATAGAAATAAAAATCAACAGCAAATGTTAAAAACTTGAAGTTATGGAATCCGATAATGTAATAAATAACCCTTATCCCTGAGTGGCTTCCGAGCCTTGATAAGTGATGACCTCCATGTAAAAAAATAAATAAATAAAAATAAAAATTGAAACATTATTTTAACAAATTAGTTCTAATTATAGATTTAAAAATCTTCAATTAATAATTTAATGACTAAATGATATTGTAATAATTAAATCCAACTTGAAAAACAAACACATTTAAAAAGAAATAATAATTTGGTAAAAAACAAAACTGGCAAAATTAAAAGACATAAAGAAAAAAGTAAAATAAGATGAAATTAATGATTCCCAAACAACAATAGGTTAAGTTCAGCTATTAGTTTCATAAATAAATAGAAAAAAAGATTGTACTGTAAATTTTATTTAAACGCCATTCTCATAAAATTTATCTACAAAGTTGTTTCTTAGAAATATGCCAAAAAAAAAAACTTACCTTGCAAAACCTTATGTAAAGTAAACATTCTTTTTTTTTTATTAAATGCCATTTCTTTATATTTTTATAATAGAGATTTGGTGTTTTTTTTTCTCTAATGTAAGTTGTCAGCAGTGAAAATACATTTTCAAAGATGGTACATCATGAATCAAAATTTATTTTCAAAGATTTGTTATCTCATGAAAAAAAAAATCCATTAAGTTTTTAATGGAAAATTTTAAAAAATTCTAGAACATTTTTGATTGAAAGTTTATGAAATATTAAAAAAAAAAAAAATGAATAGTTTAAATGTTAACAATACTAATGGATAAAAAAAAACAAAAAAACATTGTAAATAAAATAACCCAAATCGAAAATTTACTTTCATTGGTTTTGTATAAACGATTGTGCAAATAAAATGCAGAAAATGTTTTGTTTTTTTTACAGTAAAAATTTAAAATTTAAGATAAATGCTAAAATATAATAAACTAAATTCTATATTTCAACACCTTTTATAAGTTAAAATATTAATAGAAATTCAACCATCTCTATAAACGTAAAACCTGATTTAAAGTCAAATGGATGATAGATAAGTTTCTTAACTCTTTGGGGTTATAGAGCGCCACATTATTAAAGACAGCATATCTTGAGCAAGAATAGCCTGACAGCACCCATACCTCTCCAGGCTTCACATCACATACATCACCTGGTATTACCAAATAGTTATCCATTTTAGTTCTAACTAGGCTTAATGAGGCTTAACTTTGGACATCTAATGGGAAAGGTGTCAACATGATTTTGCCATATATAAAGTAAAATAAGCATTAATTAATGTAATTAGTTTGATTTTAAAAAAAATGTAATTTTATTTTTATTAAGCCTATTAAATATAATTTCATTAAAAAAAAAAATAATATAATTTTTTATTAAGCCTATTAAATATAATTTGATTTTAAAGAAAATATCTTATAAAAAAATTTTTTTAAGCTTACTAAATATTTTTTACTAAGAGGGTGCATATATTTTCTAGTAGACATAATTGCACATTAATAATCCATATAAATGGCAGTCCATTTCAAATTAAACTGTATTGATTGCACTATTATGGATGTTGATAATGGAGGATTTGCCAGATATGACACATTCATGTTATTTCTAAAGATTTATTTTTCCCTATTAATGGTGTTAATGAGTATTTGCAGATTTTGGTTTGGTCTGCAACATATGATAATTTTGCAGATAATTTTGCTTTTTAATTTAGAGGAGGTGCTCATGTTCATGGTCAGTTGCTTCAAATACCTGAATCTAATGTTTATTGCCACGGGTAAGGGATGATATCGATGTCTGAATCAACAATGCCTGGTATGTATTCAGTTACCTACAATTGTCTACGATATTGATACTAGATTACAATAGGCGCTGGTTTCGATTATCTTTTTCTATGGCTGTGAGACCTGGTCGATGAGAGCTGTGGGTCTCAAAAGGCTGGTAGTATTTAATCTTTACTGCCTCTGCTGAATTCTGTGGTGGGTCTGTTTGTAGCATTTCATCTCCAATACCTAAATCGGGACACTATGCAGAATTATCCCCCTCAGCCAAGCTCTTTTGAAACAAAGACTTTGCTGGTTTAACCATCCTGCGCTTCACAACTTAGGAAAGTTCATCTAAGAAACTATAGTTCCAGAACAACTTCAAGGTTGGTGAAGATGCCCAGGAGGCCGGCTAAAAACGTGGTTACACACCATCAAAACCAACATCAAACCTAGTTCTGGCCCACAGTTCTACAGTGTCTGCTGCTGGTGCAGGGACTGGCTGTCCATCACTGTCTTGGCTGCTGCATGCATGGTCTGCATTCATCTGCAACACTGTGTGTTCAATGAGAGGAACCATCTCAACCCATTCTGAGTGAAGATTGCCTCATGTCAAGATGCACATGCACACTTCCTCGAAAATAAGTGTAAATACTTTGTTTTTATTTCTATATGTTGAAGTCCGAAAACCGAAAACCGTGGGAGAAGATTAACTTAGGTCTACTGCTCATCTCCTAAATATATATATATATACCTACAAAATTATCTGCAAAAAATTACTCAGCTACACCACAAAAAGAATCACTAATCATGAATTGCCAAAAAGATTACTAAACAACGAAAAAAACCTGAACGCATAAATATTTGGTGTGCATATCAACACTTGCAATACATGACAGACAATAATTCTCAATGTTTTAGATTTACACAATTCAGTTTTGGAAGAAATATGACATAGTTTTCGTTACAGATGTTGAATCTTCATTATATTTTTGTTATATATTCTAAGCAACAGTTCCATATGTATTCTGCTGTGTTTAGTTTCTGCTGACTGTGCATCATAAGTGGATTTCTAAAAGAAATGTATTTCTACGTAATTGCATGTTGTATCGAAATTGGTAAAAATTCTAAAAATTATGAAAAAAGATTGGGTAGAAAAATATAACTACAAGAAAAAAATCATCATCATCATCAATCAATCGTGACGGGTATGATTGTTCTCCCGTCAATGAGATTGAATCTGGTCATTTGTGGGTCCTCAGATGGTGTGCAGGCCGATCCTTGACCTGCAGACTTTATTGCAGTGGAGGCATGTGTGGGTGGTCGACTGGGTAATGGAAGAGGTAGGAGGAGCTGTGTTGGTAGTAGATCTTTCCTTTCTCTGCTTCCTCCTGTTTTCTGTAGCTCTGATCAAATAATGCAGTTGTGGCGGTTTAGTTTCATACTGTCAATTCTGTATGACAAACTGACTTATCTCCCTTGTTTTCACTTCACTTTTGCTATTTCAATTTCAAAAATGATGGATCAAAATAATTAAAAAAAATTTTTTTTGTAATTTTTGGAAATTACACTAATTTTCGACATGACACATAAGTAAATAGTGTTTTTATTTAAAATGTATTATTAGAATTTTTTTTAGATATCCACTTATAATGCACAGACACCTAGTTTCCTTAGACTTCACTGTTTCTATGCGACAAATATCTGGACTTTTCACCAAAGATGATTTTGTGTATGTATGTGTGTGTGTGCATGGTTTTTTTCTTTCATTCCAGATAAGTTAAAACAGACTTTCCTCCAATTCTCTGTTTTATCAGAAGTGGTGCCAACGCAATGGTTATCATGCATGCCATGTTTGAGTTGCATCACATACCTCTGTAAAGTTATAAACTTGGTCTATTCTTCACTCAGCTATCGGTTAAATAGTAGGTTGAACTAGATTCTTGGTCTTTGGTAAAGCAACTTATTTAGAAACTCTAAAATAACACCAGTTGTAATTCTAAAAAACTACCAATTGTATCAATCTCTTTGAAAAATTGTCATGAAAAGCAAGAGAATTACCCAAAGTGGCATAATTGCCAAAATTGTGAGGACAGCATTAAAAAGTAAGTTTTCCAGCAAGTCTGACTTTTTAGAAAATGATTGGTTTCAACATTTCTGAATTTTTGAGATGAAGAGTGATAATTTGGATTATTTGAAAGACTGTTCTCATCTTGAGTGTTATTTTCATAATTTTTCAGTCAGTGTCATCTCTAGCCTTTGTCAGATGTATCTTGTTGAACTCCAGAATCTTTCTGGCAAACTCGGGAATCTGCACGGGATTTCAAACGGAATCCTTTATTTAATCCACTGGGGTAGCATGCTCTCGTTCCATCAGCTATGACTGGGTAGAAGTCCTAAGTAATTCGTAATTGTATTTTGAGTGTGACCTGTACTTTACCAAGTACTTTATCTACTATGCCAAAGACACGTTGCATAGTGGATAAAGTACTTGGTAAAATTTAAGTTGTAAAGTTACACTCTTCTGAAGGTTGAAGGTTCAATCCTTAGTGCGGGTAACACTCAAAATACAATTGCGAATTAAATAGGACTTCTACACAGTCATAACTGAAGGAACGAAAGTATGCTACCTTGTGAATTAAATAAAGGGTTTTGTTTGAAATTCTGTGCAGAATCCCGAGTTTGACAAGATACACCTGAAGAAAGTCAGAGATTACACTGAGTGAATCATTGTTAAAATTACAAGACTTTATTTGACTTAACATTAAGGATGTTGTGTAGACGTATTTTACTATGAAAACCATTTTTTTTCTTTTTTTTTTTGCATTTATCCCAAAACTCTTTTAATAAAAGAGATGTTATATGTAGTAATAAATGCTGATGTCAGAACAGCAATTTTAATTTTTTGTCTTGGAAACAGACCAGGTTGGATAATTGTTCTATCAAAGAATGCTACGAATGTTCTTAATTTATTTTGACGGAATTAATTTTTTGTTTTCGATTTAAAAAAAAAAAAAAAAAAAAAAAAAAAAAAAAATTAAGATTATTATCAAATGAATGCCATGTTTTCAGATTATAAAATATTTAAAAAAAAAAAAAATGACTTGTTCAATTTTTAGAGGGGTTTTATTTTCTTATGTAAGTTTAATGAGATGATCCGTCAGAAATCATCTTGTGGAGGGATCATTTGATTTCAAATTTATGTATAACATTTTTTTTTTTTTTTTCATATGCACCTATGTTATGCCCTTCTTTTTTTTTGGTGTGTGGGGGGGGGGTAGCTGATATATCCAGAAAAAAAATTTGATGCCTTTTCCATTGTAAACATTATGGATGCTTTAATAGTTTACATGTGTCCCCTCACTCTAAAAAAAAAAATTGTATATTTTCTTGGTGGGACCATTTATTTGAAGTATCATCCAGATACCTGAGCCAGACTAATGGTTGTGATGAGGCAGAATTTAGAACCAAATCTTGAAAAAAATAAAAAAAATAAATAAAAAATAAAAATAAAAAAAACTTTATGTAAATATTAACCCGTTATAGATTCAGATCTGCATTGGAGACGTGCTGTATTTACGAAAACATCTCCATTCACGTTAGATAAAATGACATTTTATGACGAGGGGGGTTATCTCATTAAGCCATACAATTTTCGAACCAACTTTGGTGCTTGTGTACAATAGTTGATTTTGAAACAAATGCAGTTCAGGTGAAGACACTATTACATACTTACATGTTATGTCAAAAAAATGTTTGCATAAATTCTAAAAATTACGAAAAATGATCTTGTAGAAAAATTAAAGTAAAAATAAAATTTTTGGAGTTTATCGATTTCTAGAGCTTTATCATGTTGTAATGTGGAAGAGTTCTCAGAATCCAGGGGAGGTAACTGCAATCGATCATTTTGACAAATTACTTGTAATTCTTGAAAATGCACTATTTCAAAATACAAAATGTTAGACCGTTATTGTGGATGATTTTTTTTTTTTGTAAAAACTAGATCCCGCCCATTTTCTACTGGACCAGTTTTTGTAATTTTTGGAATTTATATTAATTTCAACATTACACATAAGTACATAATGTTTTCAGCTGAAATCCATTTGCTTCAAAATCCATTATACTGCACAAGTATCCAAACATTTTTATTAGTCATATATGTTACACAAGTATTAAAAGTCATTATTTGCTTTAAAAACTAAGAAAAGACAACTGTGTAATTTCAAGTTTTAGTTTGTAAAAGTGCTTGACTCACATTGTTTTGGAGAAACTATGATTCTTTTTTTTAATCTTTGAACAATTCTTTTTAGGGTTAGGGCTGGGGCTAAAATTAGTGCAGCACATTGATCACATTATTGTATCATAGTTAAGTAGATGATTTCTTTGGATAATAGAAATATGTGCAAGTGTGCAAACTTTGAAGTTTTATAGTCAGCTACTTGATTTTTATTTGTTTTAATGAGTGAAATTTTAGCTGTTTATAGAGTATATGTATGAACAGATACAGATAGGGAAAGTAAATTGGATCTTAAACAAACGTAGAATTTAACAGCACCTCCAAAGTGGAGTTTTACAAAAAAAGAAAAAAAAAAAAATCATCCCAGTCTGATAATGCTGGGTTTTTAATCATTTTTCAACTTGTCTTGTAAGGCATACACAGTCAGATTTGACAAAAGTCTAAAAAGAAAACACAGCAACAAACAAAACAAAACAAAACAAAAAACTTACCACGTACGCCAGAGTTCACCATTAAATATGAAGTAGAGATGATGATGGTGATAGTGATGATGATGATTTTATTTTTTTCAGACTAATTACACAGAATTGAATGAATTTTTCTGAAGTAAAGAATCTGATATTTTCGTCTCAAATCTATTTATGCACTGCAAACCAGTCGAGCCACGTGCAGTTTATGTTTCTCTATGCGATAGACATGTGTCTTGTGTAGTTTCGGCAGGCAATTTCTAATGTTGTATGTATTATTAGCAGTATTTAAACAACAAAAAATGTTATTTTCATCTTCCTCATTGTAATAGATGATGAAGATGAAGTAAGATGCTTGTTTAATCTTTCTTTGACTATTGCTGACATTGTTGAGCATCATTCATTCATTGTTCATATAAATCAGATGATTATTGTTGGCATTCATTTCCCCAATATCTTTCTAGTTAGAATTCTTTCTAGAAAGACATTGGGTACTTACAGTAGAGACCATGTGAAAGTTGCCAACATCCATAAGTGAAAGTATTTCTGTGGAACAAACTGGATTTGAACTTGGCATACGCAAGTTATCGGTCTATGTTGGTAACCACTTAGACATTTCTCTAATAATGCTGTCGATACTTCTTGTTGGCAATCGTTTTCCTGATATCTTTCTAGTTAGAATTCTTTCCAGAAAGACATTGGGTACTTATGAGAGGGACTACATGAAGGTTGCCAACATCCCTAAATGAAAGTGTCTCCATTGAATGAATTGGGCTCAAACTTGGCATACCCAGTTTGTCAGTCCATGTCGTTGACCACCTAGTCATCATCACCTTTCTGCAGCTTCAGCCTTTATATTTTCGACTTCAGCATTTTGTTATCCACTTTACATTTTCCGAAACTTTACCAAAAATGATGAAAGAAGAATCGAAGAAGTATGTTGAATGCAGATAACAAATTGGGCACCATGTCATTAAAAAGTTGCAACATGTCATTAAAAAGTTGCAACATGTCATTAAAAAGTTGCAACATGACGATAGGATCAATTGTTGCATTTCTTTGCCTGTTGTACAGATATTTTAATGGAATGGGCTCTGATGAACTCATTTCACTTGTGCCCTCTCAATGTACATATCCCCGACAACAAAATATCCTTAGCAACAAAATCTCACTCCTTCACTATTGAGGTTCCTAAATGCCAGAAAGCTTTGTACTCTAGTTTCTTCCTTTGAACAGCTAGACTTTGGAATTCCCTTCCTGCTACCTGCTTTCCTAGCTGTACTGATATACAGAAGTTTAAATGTAATGTAAACCAACATCTTAATTTTTCCTAGGCATGGTCCCAAATAGTAGCCCTTTATGTCCAAGTGGTGATATGCCTTGTTAGGAGTGAACATGAGTAAAAACAATATATATATATATATATATATATATATATATATATATATATATATATATATATATATATTGCATGAAAAGATAATTATTCGGAAATCCATCTTATTTACCGTTTTGATTATCTACTCATTATATATATATATATATATATGACTAACCAGCAGAGCTTTACAACTGTTGACCATTGGAAGAATCTATCAAGCGTGTGATGATGTATGGAAGTAAAACTTGGCCAGTGAGGGTTGAGGACATGCATTGCATGAAAAGAAATGATGTGAGAATGATACAATGTATGTGGAATATGAGTCTTATAGACAGGCTTAGATCTGATGACCTTGGAGGAAAATTAAATCCGGACAGTATAGAGAGATGTGAGCAAAAAGGTAAATTTTGATGGCATGAAAGAACAGATGAGAGTTCTTGCGGCAGTAGATGTAGAACAATTGAGGAAGCAGGTTCAGTTTACAGGGGAAGGCTAAAGAAAACATGGCAGATAAAAGGGACTTGAGGGAAAGAAGGATAAATGAAGACCTGGCCAGAGACAGGTTAGTTTCAAAATTAATTTCTGATAGCTGTCAAATACATGACAGAATAAAAAAATGGATGTTAAACTTAATACGATGAAGAAATGGGTTTCGCTTAATGAGCGTGTTAATAAGGCGGAGGACTCTGTTCCCTGTCGACACAAAGTTAATCTTCTCGGGTAATATTCGATTGTGGTGTCGTATAATTATTCGGAAATCCATCTTATTTACCATTTTGATTATCTACTCATTATTTAAGAATCCCTGCTTGTAAATGTCAGCATGACACATGAATGTAGATTCTCGTTGCCCTCGTTATGTTCAATAACCCACGACAATAATAGTAAAACAAGTGAAGCATGCATGGTTCCCCGTCAGTGCACAGTGAACAAGGCATAAAAAAAAATGACTGTTCAGCATTGTCCACCTCCCTCTCTATTTAGCCCGCTCTTTTACTTTTTTATTCATATCATGTTTAATGTTTGTGCAAAATTTAAAAACATTCAAAGGCGCAGTTATTGAGAAAAGTGCGGATAGATGAACAGATAAACAAACGTGAATTTACAGGTCCACCCTGCTTTTGTCGGAGGACCAACAAAAACTAATAGCAATTAAATAATAATGAGATGCATATTTGTTTTAAATAAACAAATGCACATTAACATCTAACGTGTCCTGCAAAAAGTCATATTGAAGTAACTGAGTTGTCTCCGCTACAAATTCAAATAAAAATCTAGTAACTTGCCTTACTCTGAACAAGTGTTTATGATCAAAATTTGTATATTCTTAGCGTGAGATTTTTTGACATCCTTCCCAGGTGGCTCTACCAGTCAGTATTTATAGCTTAACGAATCAATCATATTCTTGTAAGGAGGAACCTTGATGTACTCGTATTCTTTAATCAATATTCAAACAAATGTGTAGTATATGTTCATGATTAGTTTAATGTACATTTGTGTGCGCATATAAATGAATTTTGCTGCGTACATTGAGTTTAGCTGCAGTATGTGCAATATACTGTAAGTCTTAAAATGGTGTGTGTGTGAAAAATTGTTTATTGTTGTTAGTAAGAATGTGTGTGTGTATGTGTGAAAAATTGGTTATTGTTGTTAGTAAGAATGTGTGTATGTGTGAAAAATTGGTTATTGTTGTTAGTAAGAATGTGTGTATGTGTGAAAAATTGGTTATTGTTGTTAGTAAGAATGTGTGTATGTGTGAAAAATTGTTTATTGTTGTTAGTAAGAATGTGTGTATGTGTGAAAAATTGGTTATTGTTGTTAGTAAGAATGTGTGTATGTGTGAAAAATTGGTTATTGTTGTTAGTAAGAATGTGTGTATGTGTGAAAAATTGGTTATTGTTGTTAGTAAGAATGTGTGTATGTGTGAAAAATTGGTTATTGTTGTTAGTAAGAATGTGTGTATGTGTGAAAAATTGTTTATTGTTGTTAGTAAGAATGTGTGTGTGTATGTGTGAAAAATGGTTTATTGTTGTTAGTAAGAATATGTGTGTGTATGTGTGAAAAATTGTTTATTGTTGTTAGTAAGAATGTGTGTGTGTATGTGTGAAAAATTGGTTATTGTTGTTAGTAAGAATGTGTGTATGTGTGAAAAATTGGTTATTGTTGTTAGTAAGAATGTGTGTGTGTATGTGTGAAAAATGGTTTATTGTTGTTAGTAAGAATGTGTGTGTGTATGTGTGAAAAATGGTTTATTGTTGTTAGTAAGAATATGTGTGTGTATGTGTGAAAAATTGTTTATTGTTGTTAGTAAGAATGTGTGTGTGTATGTGTGAAAAATTGTTTATTGTTGTTAGTAAGAATGTGTGTATGTGTGAAAAATTGGTTATTGTTGTTAGTAAGAATGTGTGTATGTGTGAAAAATGGTTTATTGTTGTTAGTAAGAATATGTGTGTGTATGTGTGAAAAATTGTTTATTGTTGTTAGTAAGAATGTGTGTGTGTGTGTGTGTGCGCGTGTGTGTCCAATAGCTACTGCTGGAATCCATCGACTTTAAGTAGAAAGGTCTCATAAGAGGATGAATTTTAGAAAGGTAATTTCTGAAATATGTTGACACGAAGTCATCAAGCAAATGGTTAGATTGATTGGTATGTTAAGTTTGGGTAAATTTCTGTAGATCTCTTTCAAAACCTTCTCAAAGCTTTAAAGTTTTTGCATGCTACACTTTGATTAGTAAAACAGATTTGTATGCTCACTATATTATAGAATTTATCATTACAAAGTAAGTATCTCCACAAGTAGTAATAGTATTAATGACAATAAAAACCATCAGTAAGGTTGATGGCCACCTCACTTGTAACAATTTTCAAGTGTACAGAGAATGATTTATAGGCAATTCTGTTCAAGAACAGAGTTCAACCTAAATAACAAAATAAAAATAAAGAAAAATCTTTATAATGTCACGTACCTGTCACAGAATGAAAATCATGTAAATGGATCAAGTAATTTTTTTTTAATTAAGAAAATCTAATTTTATGAAAAAGTGAAAACATTGTGTCATGATCCACCATATTTAATAAATAAAGGGAGACAACTCAATTAAAACTACCAAGATCAAAATCATCCTTGTAATGGCTACAATTTTCTATTAAAATTGCTAAAAATTGTAAAAAAAAAAAATATTCTTTGCTGGATTTCTCTTTTGTGATAGTCGAAGCTGGAGAAATTCTGGGGACTATTTTTTGCTGATATCAAAAACAAAACATTCATGTTATAGTTGTTTGCTTTGAGGCGTCACTTATGATCTTTCCTTTGTGTTTAAAGCAGAGGCGAGTTTAGCAAAAGAAAGACAAAAATCTTTCCTTTTTTTTTTCTTTTCTAAAAATTCAATCTCCAGATGGAGTCTTTAAGAATGACACAGTTTAAATATTACAAATTTGCTAAAAAAAAAAATGTTGGAATGGTGTCAGTATAACTCTGGCGAGACTTCTCTCGACATATTTCGTTCACGCTTAATGTAGTTAAATATTTGAATTTATTGAAGACTGTTCATAGTTTTTTTGTTTCTTAATCGATGTTTGCTAGAAACGTTCTGCCTTTTGAATTGCAGTCCTGGATATGACCTTAAACTATATCTTTTGTAGCAAGAGTTGCGCAATCTCAAACTACACTTCTTTCATTGTTAAATAATAGTGGCAAGTGTAGGTTCAGGATGATTGAAAACAATGCTGAGATAAGCGGAGAGCGCATACAGCTCCTAGAATTCCCAAATGATCACCTACCTGGTACAAGACAGGTTCAACATTGCTTAACTTCGGTGATCTGCCGAGAACCAGTGTGTTAACGTGATTATGTCGTATGATGTAACATAAATCTATCTCTTTATATATATATATATATATGTGTGTGTGTGTGTGTATATATATATATATATACACACACACACACGCAAACACACACACACACACAAATCTCTTTCTTTGCTATATAAAAGTCGTTTATCTTAATTTTAGTTTTTAATCCTATGTTTCAATTTTTCTATATGGTGTCTTATCCCGGTTCTGATGAAGAGACTTTATTTCAATAAAAAAAAATTGTATCATCTCAGAAACGATTGTACACAGATTAGTTGTTTATGTTAAATTCTTGGAACTTACGTAAATGATTATTCCTTAAAATCATTACCTCACACGTATATATATAATCTCCAAAACAGTTTTTCATGGTAAAAAACTGATGATCCGTATTAAGACAAGAGATTAATTTAAATAACTTATAAGCAAAGAAGATTTCCAATGAAAGACTTGAGATTAAAAGTATTTTTATATGCTTTTAAAGGTTGAAAAACCTCCAAGACTAATGAAACATGTGTAAGGCACAATAAAATATTATGAATGAAAAACAAATACATATTTGGCTTTCGAATGTTCACTGCCAATATGATTATGGAGTTAATAATCCGATGTAAGAAAAAAGGAAAATCGAAAATTATTTATGTTTTGTCTTTATTCCAAGACTTTTTAAGATTGATTTGAATAAAAACAAAAAAAGCTAAAACTTGAAAATACGAGGCATCTATGATTTGGAAAAAAATGTATTTATCCTTTTATAAAAATGAAATGTTCAAAATTTAAAATATGTGGTGTGTTTATGAAGTGGAATAAATTTATATGTATTTAAAGAAATACCATTTTTTAAAACTAAATTTCATGATAAATATTACTTATTATCGTCATAAATGAGCATGTGATGAAATGCCAAGATGGCATTCTATTAATCAGCATTTCTCGCTGTGCCTCCTTACTGTGATCCGTCTTCATTTCGGTGATGACACAAATTTCTTTTTAACGTCTTCTTAAATCCACTTTCTTTAAGGCCTTCTCACTTTAGTTCTCTTTAACACTATGATTAGAGATTTCTATCCTGGGCCTCCAAAATCAACAGAGATTAGACCATTCCTGTAATTACCTGGTCCTTGTTGACTTTGCGGTGGGAGTTAAATTCTATGCAGTTCTAGGAGGTTCGTTCTCCCAGGCTTTGCCTTCTCTCTTTAAGAAGGGGTTGGTTTATTGTTAATCGCTTGAGGCACCCTTGCCGGGGAATGTTGACGATGTTGCTCAAACACTTTTTGCAGGTCAGAGTGCCTCTCCTCAGGGGTGCTAACTTCTCAATCCCACTTTCCAATTATGCTAAGTTTTTGCAAGAGAACTAAACAACCATTTATTAGAAAGAATTTCTTACCAGTAGAACTTTTTAAAAACAAATTTTTTTACAGAGAAGTCACCAGTTATCAAGGCCTGAGGCTACTCAAGGATAAGTGTTAATGAATGTAAGGTGGTAGTGTCCATTAAAAAAATTTTTTTTTACAAGATAGTCACAACTTATCAAGGCCCGGAAGCCACTTGGGGATAAGGGTTATTGTGTGTACAGTACATTAGTTTTGGAGATCTGATAAAGTGTCTTAAGGAGGCGGTTCATCAGGAATTTATTAGTGTAATTCAAATTTTGTCAGTAATTGAATAATTGATGCTTTGCCAGGGCTATCAAGGGTATTTTTTATTGTGATACCATCACTAGATGGGTTGCCTACCATGGCTTAAGAGTCCCATCTACCCTGAGAGAAGAATAGACCACGCCAGTTTCTCAACCTAATATTTTACCTTGAGGTACTTACAGTGCCTCGCCTTCCCAAATGGTCACCACACTGGCCAGGTTCAACATTGTTTAACTTCGGTGTTCTGGCGAGAACCGGTGTGTCAACATGATTATGCCGTGGTGGTGTAGTAATCGTTAATGGTTTAAATTGGGTAAAATTTGGATTATTTAAGAGGATGACTCAATAAGAACTTGTTTACATTGGACTTGAAGGCTACCGCATTGTAATCAGCTAGGAAGCAGGCCAGTGGAACAGTGTTCCACAGGTGGGCAGTTCTAGAAAAGAAGCTTTGTTGATTGAATCTGCATTTATATTTAGGCACAGATAAAGAGTGGGGGAAATTGTTGATAGTGGTTGTAGCTAGCCGAGTGTTTTTTGTGAAAGTTTAGCAAGGGAGGACCATGCATTACATCAAACAATTTTTTTTTTTCGTACGGCTTTGTTAATCTTTATGCATGAGCACCATAACGTTTCTTCAAGCAAATTCTTCACTTTAGTTTTAAAAGCATGTTTTGTTTATAAGCATCATTTAAATGCTTTGCCAAAATGGATATCAAAAAATGAATATGTCAATATTTCCTTTTTCAATTTGATAATTATATATATGGTAATTTTATATTTATGCAAATATCATTTTTTTTTCTTTTTGATTATTTAATTTGTCCAAGATTGTTTAGGCCCTTCCCCCCAAAATAAGAAAAGTCAATGATTTGTTTTCAAATCAATCATTTAAAATTCTTAATGAAATTTTAATTTATAAAATATCATCATCATCATCATCGTCATCATTAAACTTGTTCCTATTTATTTCACATTTGTCATCACCGTTATTTTATCAATGTTATCTGTTTGTCAAAATAGATTTTTGTGACCTTTTAATGAATCTATTAAAAAAAAAACAAAAAAAACTTTGAAGTAGAATTTGAATTTCTGAAGAACTCTTTTTGATTTCAAACTTGTTTTGGTCTTCAAAGAGGAAAATTTAGATTTTAATCAAATATCCATGAAAACACTTAAAAGAAATGCTTCAGATTCAAGATTTTATTTCTTAAAATCAATCAATTAGAAAACATTTTTTTAATAGCAAAGTACAGCAAGCCCTATAAAAAAGAATATATTGCATTTATATATGGTTGGATTGTTTGTCCAAGATGACTTTCAAACTAAATATTGTACGCATTATCACAACCTCCTTTGTCAGGTTGTTCCAGGGAGCAGAAATATAAACAGAGAATACTGTCTTCTGTTGAGACAATGGTACATCTTCTGTGAGTGTCCATGGAGACTGCAACTATGTGTTGGAATGAAAAACTTATTTAAAATTAGATTTACATTCCTGTTGATGATGTTGTATGCCAGAAGCATGTCTCCTCACATCGTCCACTGCTCAGGTTTAATCGCGTTCACTATTTTGGTTGGCAATTGTTGAACATGCTGTACAATATCTTTTCGAAGATAGGGATTTGTAGTGTGAGTGGCGTACTCATACTAGAAGTTGCTGCACTAGCCCAAATGTGGCAATAATGCTCCATGTGTTAGCAAATGGTGGTTTTATAGGCAGATAGGATACTTACAGGTGTGAGAAGCTTTCTAGCCTGTTAAAGGAATCCTACCTTCTTTGCAACAGACTTGGCAGCATCTTCTATGCATCTAATTTCAATCAGCCAGTTTCATTGGAAAATTAGTAAAGTCTAGCAAGCAATGTAGAAAGGACAGAAGGTATTTCATCTATATAATATCATTTGATTGTTCGTCAAAGGTGACTTTAAACTTGCTTTAAAGCATCGTCACAATCTCTTCTAGTAGGTTATTTCAGGGAACAAAGAATACGGAGAGAAAATGCTGCTTTTCTCCCATTGAAATGAAAGTGATGTTGGTACATCTTCGTAGAGACAGCTACTATGTGTTGGAGTGAAAAACTCCTCAAAAAATAGATTTACATTTCTGCTGATGATACTGTATGCCAGAATCAGGTCTCCTCATATCTTCTGCTGCTCAAATGAGAAGAGATATATTTGTTGAAGTCGTTCTTTGTGGGTAAGTGTAGCAACTGCAGTCACTATCCTGTTTGCCAGTTGTTCAACATGCTTCAAATGTACAATATCTTTTAGAAGATACGTATTTGTGGCGTGGATGGTGTATCTAAGAATGGAGTTATGTATAAAGGACAGGTTTTGTTTGCCATCTTTATATAGTGACATGTTGGTTTGAAAGAGTTATCCATGACTGTAAAACAAGAGGTGCTTATGTAGAATAAGGACCATGCTATCATCGGAATTTTCCGGACGGTTTAAGTAAAATGCCAAAAGGTGCCAAAATGCTGAATCAATGAAAGCACAGCAACCAACATCATTTAAGAAAACATTTATTTGTTATTATTGGTTTATTATTAAAAAAAAATATATTTATTTTGATTTGAACGAAATGAAATCCTAAAATATGTAAAAATCATAAAAAAAAGCAAACTTTTTTTTTTTGCTATCATTTGTTTGTTATTCAAAAAATAAATATTTATTCATGAAACTTACCTTACAATGAGTTTTTTTTTTATTCATTTGAATTTTAATTTTCTAAAAGTTTTATCATAATTGTCCAATAATTATTGCTTGTATTTTCTTTATAACAACAAAAAGAATATTATTTTTATTTTTTTAAATTAATTTTTTATTGAATTGTTTTTGTTATAACAGGAATACTATATTTTTCATCGAAAAAATTGGCCAGCGTTTGCATGAAAAAAATATGAAACTTTTGTTCAGTACCTTCTTGCATTTTACATAAAACTGCCTGGAAAATTCCATCGATAGCATGATCCTTATTCTGTATATACACTGTACCAAGGTTCTTTGCATCATTTAACTTTTCCCTTTAATAGGTTTTAGCTCAGATAGAAAATGACCTGATCTTCAAAAGTATGACTTATATTTACTCTTTTTAAGCTTTGATTGTAAAGCAATTAAAACTCTGTCTTTTGTCGTTGCAAACTTTTAATCAATTTGCATCATTTATGTCTTTGTGTAAAGGCTTCAGTGAGAAATTATGCTGCACAATGATGTTTGAACTGGTATGGTTACATCACCTGCTATCAGTCATTCGAAACCCTCCAAAATGTGTTCCACATCCATGTCAACAGTTCATCCTCAACGTTAATCATAGAAAAAAGATGACATACCTTCATATCCACTTCTGGCGCCATATGGAGTTTTGGGTAACTCCGAAGTGGGTAGCAACGATTATGTGGAGAGAATATTACCATACGTATGGAGTTATAAAATAGAAGACAAAATAGGAGAATAGTGTGACATGTGCCTTTTTTACGACGTCTTCATGACAATTTTCATTTCTCAGTCTGCTTCTCTAGAGTGTTGCTCAAAGGAAGTAATCAGAATGTATAGTCATAACACAGACACAGAAGTGATCAGTGCCGCACATTGAAGTCGCAATCTGGTCATGTCATCCAAAACCCTCCATATCAGTTTCAGTAGTTCAAGGCGATGTTGTAGGTCACTTACGACATGATTATGAACTGATCTTAGTGACACAAGCAAAATGGCGAAAGGTAGAAACCTCAACATGAGATGCAAAGATAAAAATAATAACAATAATCAGTTGAGTTTGATTTCTGTATCTCAATTCTGCTGGCAGCTAAAAAGAACAGATTTAACATAACACTGACTGACATTAAATACAGTGTTAGGCTAAACTTGCTCCTCTCATATTACAATAATTTAAGTGCTGCAAATTGTGGTACTGATCAAGAACCTG